>NC_044254.1:20691686-21001805 GCF_003957555.1 Calypte anna | reverse complement strand
TGCTCATTTTTTTTCTTCTTTAAAAAAAATACAACCCAAAAAAAAAAAAAAAAAAAAAAGGGAAACTTATTAGTATGTAATGTTTGAGTCTATCCCATTTATACACAACATTGTAAACATATATAATCTATATTACATGTGCTTCATTTCTGCCTGGGTGTGGTTTTTTTTTTCTTTAAACCTTTTTTTATCACTAGAACACCACAAAAAACCAAAACAGAACCAAACGAAAAAACCAAGCCAAACCAAATAAAAACAACAAAAATAAAAACTGAACAAAGAACACAAGTTACAGGTTAACATCTTTCTGTCAAGGGTCCCTTCCCCAGTCTCCTGGGGGCAGAGTGGTCAACAACAGTCCAAAGCAGGGCTCGCAAGCCATCCACGATGCAAAGCCAGCTCCAGGGAATGGGTTGATGGGGAATACTGGTTTTAAAAAAGGGGGCTTCACAACAAAGGGTTTCATATTGCCCACTGCAGATGCTGAAGGAGTTTTCAACACATGGGACCTGGGAGCCAAGGCTTCCCACTGCTCCTGTAGCCTTGAGTTCAGGTCTGGAGTCTTTAGTTTGTTTTTCCTTTAAATTTTAAAACGTCTTTTTTGTTGGTTTTTGTTGTTGCTGTCGTTCTTCTCCCCCTTGGTGTGATGAGCTGAGCCGAGTAGCCAGGTCTGGCCCTCCTGCTGGGTCCTTCATAAGTAAATGCGCCGAAGGTCTCCAGGAGACGTGATGGTGTTACACTGGGGACAGAGCTTCTTGGCACCCTGCAACCAGCAGATGAGATGAACAGCGTGAGAGAGTGAAGGAGGACAACCTGTACAACCCTGTCCTTGGATGAATCCCAGAGCCAAGGTCTGTCACCAAACTCTGGGAAGAGCAGCTCTGGGAATAGAAGGCTCAACCTTCTATTGACAGATTGTCCTGAGCCCCCCTCTCCTGCCATGCTGCCATTGCTGGTGTTAGCCAGATCTGCTCCCTCTTGCTCCCCTTACTCACCTGCAGCCCTTCATGAGCCAGTTCAGGTCACTGAGCAGAGAGAAAACAACCCAGCTGGGACAAGTGCAGTTTTCAGCTGGGTTGCCTAATCTGGTTCATGATGGGGCAACAGCCTGGGAACTGCTTTGGCTGTACTGCAAAAGCCCCAGTGCTGCTGGCATGAAGGAACCTCCTGTCCTGTCCCCTCTCAGCTCACAGCGATGCTGCAGAAATTAATCTGTTCTGCCAAGGTGAGCTGAAACCAGCAAACTGTGATGTAAAGTAATGGGCGGCCGACACAAACACTACATGAAATAAAACAAGGGCTGATGTGCTTGCTATCTGTCACTGAGTCTGACAGCAAGAGGGTGTTAATAAGCATCAGAATCAGGGTCAACCTAAGCCGGTCATCATTAGATTGGCAGGTGTGACAGACAGTTGATGGGAAAAATGAGAGAAAGATGGCTCTGCTAAGAGGCAGCCTCCTGTCTACAGCACCAGCAGTGTAGGCAACTGGGATGCCCTGGCTTTCAACACTGACTGTAGCCTCAACAGGACCTCCTACCACACAGAACTGAGCACTCCTCCGTGCTCCTGTGCAATGCTGGATGGCATTCCAGCAGTTAACTTTTTTTTTAACTCTGCTCAATATGGGAGATGTTTGGCTGTAGGTGGGTGAGGAGGAGCAATAAACCCCCTCCTGAGTTCCTTTTTGCTAAAAGCAAACCTCAGATGCCTGCATCTTGTGCTTTGTTTGACTGAGACAGCTGAGGGCAGATGTGTGACCCTTAGCAAGTTCAACCTCAGTAACACAGAACTAACAGCTCACTGTGGGAAATTTCAGAATGAGATTCCTGGAGAGCCATTCTGTCCAAGCCTGTCCAAAGGCTGCACTGGTGCATGCTATAGAAGCACAGGTCCTCCACACTCAGCCCACAGGATGGCAGAACAAGCCTAATTAAACCAACTGCAGATTTGCTCTTCTGTGGCAAAGCAAGGTCAGGTATGCCATTCCTTCAAACCTTAGGGAAAGGGATGAATTTATTCTGACAGGCCATGGGATCTCTGTCCTGGAGATGTGTGTTCTGCAGCACATGCTGATGCTTTAGGGGGATCCACTGTCACCACTTCGAGCTGAGAGCTGCACATGGGCAGCCACGACTAAGTTTTCAATCATGCTAGAAGGCAGAACTCAACTGTATGTAGCTTGACCCATTTTCTACATGTTACAAGCTACACGATGGCAGATTCATTAAGGGCAATGGTGGAGGCTGCTTCACCTTCATTTTGGAAGAGCAACTCATCTCAAGCTCTGATGCCTGGGTACAAGGGAGGGAACAAGGGCATCCCAGAGACCTTCAGCAGCCTGGTCTGAACACAGGATGACCCATGGCACACTGGGCCCATATCTCCCTGGCTGATATTAAGCAGTTCAAGCAAACCTAATGACTGGAACCTTGGGGAAGCCTTTTTCTGTTTTCCAATTTTTAATTTTTTTTTTCCTCTGCCATCCCACATAAGCATGTGTGTTAAAATCAGAACTATCCTGATTTTTCCTTTTTGGATTGAAATTACTTAGAACCTTGTTCCTTACATCTGACTTTAAGGTGTAGTTGTACAACATTTATTGGCACTAGCATTTAAGCTCTCCTCTCTTGTAGAGAGGCACATAAGCTTGTACACACACACATGCTGGCAGAGGCACAAGGGAAAAGCATTTGCTCCCCCACTGCTCACCTGCCAGCTGGGGTTACTAAACTTTTCCCTTGAAATAAAAATGCTGTGGAATAATAAGTCCCACCTGTCGGCCATTTCTTTCTTTCTTTCTTTCTTTTTTTTTTTTTTTTTTTTTTTCCCAGGTCCTTCTGCTCCTTTCATCATAGCTTCATGGAAAAGCCTTGATGTGTTATAGCTGTGTGTGCTAGAGTAAAGGCCACCTCAGCTTTTCCATTATAAACCCCAGTTTTGAGGGGTTTATAAAACTCTGCTGCAAGAAGTTTGCTCCAGGGCTGTTACAAAGCAAAGAAAAGGGGCTGGAAGCAGGATGGAGTTTATTTTTTTCTCCTCCTTTCTTAATTAAAATTTGGCAAGTGATTGATCCACAATACAGGCTAATCACTTGGGGTAGCAGTTTGAAAAATACATTAACAAGAGCTGAGATTTTGAGAAGTCATTAGGGCTCACATGGTGCCAGGAAGGATTGCAGTACTTTTTCTTAAAGTTGCCTCTTAAAAAAAAATAATAGTGTGACGTCTGCTGGAAATTGGTTAAAGGAAGAAAACTCAAAATGAAAGATCTAGGCACTTCCTGCTGTCTTGTGGGTCTAAAAATGGGCAAATTCCAAGCAGAATATGCTACCAAGCTTCGAGACTAAAGAGCACACAGAGCAACGTTGCCTACATAGTGCCACCATCAAACCTAAGCTCAAATCTTGCCTATTTTATAGAAAGGAAAACCAGTACAGAGAGATGACAGGACTCCAAGAGCCACCTTCTGCCAGGAGAGGAATCAAACTCCAAGATCCAATTCTCAGCCAAGGTGAGAGTCTCCTCTCACACCCATGCTCTGCATGAAGTGGCAGCTTCTCTGCAAATGCTGATCCCCAGAGGAGCAGTTCTGGGGTACCCCCATTTATCAGATTAATGAGGTTAAGGCAATCAGGAGCAAACCCTTTTTCACAAAGCCTCCTCAAAAGGTAGAGCTCACCCTGCTGGAGGCCAAAACTTCAGTATATTAATAAATAACAGGACAACCTCATGGCAGATAGGAACATCAACATCCTATGAAGGATCAGGTCTCCCATGGAGCTGCTGACTCAGGAGGTTTCTATGTTTCTGCCAAGGAATCACCCGGAAGGATTGCTCTGTATCTGCACCATTTCTTAAAAAATACTCTAAATTGCATGGGATATACAGTATTATAACCTAGAAAAAATGACAAGGTGAAGAACATAGTAGTGTAATCTACCAAATATATAAATGTGTCAACTGCAGAGCATACATATCTATTGATGGATCAACCTGGAAGCATGGTCTGTGATAAAAAAGGCTTTTAAGAAGTGATTTTTTTTCCTGCTCCTGCAGTTTTAATTTTCAAATAAGCCCGCGACAAGTAAGCACAAGCCTGGGGTCAGCAAATACCCAGAGGAAATGCTGGATCTGGTGATGGGGGAAACTCAGCAAACTGCAGCTGCTCAAATAAACCTGCCTTCTTCCAGCCTCTGCATGCCTGCACCTACCAACTGCTTCGACACT
This sequence comes from Calypte anna, assembly GCF_003957555.1. Taxonomy (NCBI): domain Eukaryota; kingdom Metazoa; phylum Chordata; class Aves; order Apodiformes; family Trochilidae; genus Calypte; species Calypte anna. The sequence continues at coordinate 20,997,577 of NC_044254.1, read as the reverse complement.
GGCCAACAACAGCCTGACTTAGCTTTTAACTCCATTTACTTCATAAGGAAGTATACCAGGTCTTGGGAGATCACAGAGCTACAGCTCAGAGGGACATGAAGAACTCACTGTCCCATTCCCCTGGCAAGACCATCTAAGCCTGAATTACTGCTGACAGACACACATCAAATGTTCTCACAGATCTCCAAGGATGGAGGCTTCCAACCTCCCCAGAAAACCACTGGAGCAGATTGCCAATTTGCTGTCAGAGGACTCTTCCAAAGAAAAGGAAAATATGAGTATCACCCATTAGTAGCTGCAGAGTGCCCCTGGGTTAATGGGGAAGGATAGAGAAGGAGCAGACAAACCTCTTCCAGAGGGAGAGATTCATCCCCAATCATGCAGTGACTCAGGGATGGAGTCCAACAACCAGCTGAGGACAGACACTCAGCACCAGGACAGATGATGGTCAGTGAAATGAACCCCACCTTCTGCTGCCCAAGTGAAGCCTCCCTCCTGCAATACCATTTCCTCTATCCTTTTCCTGTCCTGTCTCCTCTTTGAAGAACGTGGATCACAGGGAAGCCACTTCAGGCTTGCATCTCAGTTTCTGCATAACCTGAAGTTACCAACTAGCTTTCTGCATGCAGGATGCATGAATGAAAAGCATCACTGTGCTCAGTGCTCCAGATAACCAGCACGCAGGGAGCAGCAAGCTCATGGGTGTGGTTTGACACAGCAATACAAAACCAGCAGATAAAACTATCTCACAAAACAGCTAATACGATTTCCTGGGAACCCAGGCATGATCACAAGGCATCAAGCCACATGTTCTTGCATCCCTCTCCCTGTCATGTCTACAACAACAGAGCTGCCCACAGTACACCTTTAGCCTACAGCCCCATGACTGCAGCCCTAAGGCAGTCTGGCTTTCCTCACAGAGCAAGTGGAAGTAGAAAAAACTACTAAATTCATCATGTCCTGACACTGGGTGAAGGGATGGTTCCTCCCCTTCTCCACAGTCACTCCTGAGGAGGACCATCTAATTGACTCAGCAAGTACCATAATCTCAGTTCTCCTAAGCCACCTGCAGGGGCCCTTTCTGCAGCCCCAACAATGGTCCAATGATGTGCAATGATCTGCATCCTTCACGATGATCCAACACAGCAACAGGAGACAGAGATGGTGACTGCCATGGTGAGTGTTTCATTCTCAAAACTTGGGAGCAATTTTGATGCACTGAGCTCTAGAATACTGGAACTTAAGCTAGAAAGCCCTGCAACCATTTGTAGAATCAGTGGTCAAAAATGTCTCCCACTCTCCCTTAGCAATAGAAAAGTTATAATTTGGAATTAGACAGTAAGAACCGAAAGTCAAAAAATTCTATTTTCAGAAAGCCTAAGTACTTAGGATGATGAGGATCCAATCCTCATCAGTGCCCTAGACAGCAATGAAGTCAAAGGACACTAGAGGGGCTCAGATCATTGTAAAATCATATCCTAGATATCATATATCCTATATGTGTAAACCTTATAACCTTTTATAAATACACTTCACCTCCTCTGGACCAAAACCAGATGTGGGCATCAAATTTCACCCTGCCTTCAATACCCTGCAGAAGTTTAGATGTGCTCCCAGGCACTCTGAGCCTTCAATTCCAGGGTCCTGTTCCATACATGGCCCTCCCTCTCTCTCACGGATACACTCAAACTCTAATTTAGTATTAGATCTCGGCTGGGCATACAGACCACAGGCACACAGGAGAACGGGGACTTTTCACCAGCAGGGATGGCAGATCTCCAGAATGTTCAAAAGGGGCCGGAAGCCCGACACAACTCGCCTGCCCCAACTCCTATTAACTCCAACAAATTGTTTATTGCACAACAGAAGAAAAATGTTGCCCCTCTCCCCCGGCCAAGTCTTTCCATGTGTGCTGCACGCGCAGGCTCCCTCCTCCCAGCCCCGCCAGGGAGCCTGCTTTATACCAAGGGAAAGGTAACAGCAACGATTATTACACACACTATCCCACAGCTCCTCGCTTGTTAAAAAAAAACAAGAGTCTCTTTTGTGCCCGAAATAAAAGGAGATACCTTAATTAGAACAATGCAGGTTGGTGAGCATTAAACACTGAGCCCAGCTGCTGTATGCCATTAAATTCATAAAAAAGGAGGGGGGAAGGAGGGCAGTCTTAACGAGATTACACACATTGACTTTGATCAAGACACAAAAGCACCAAGGCGTTCCAGGGTTTTTATTGCTGTCTTCGGGCTACATTTTAATGGTTACATTAGAAACATGCGAACACAGGCTGGGAGATTTTTTTTGAGATGGGAGAGGGAGTGCAAGCACGCCTTGTGAAAAGGCCTGGTTTAATAAATTGGGGGCTGCAGGGAGAGGCTAGGACTGGGGAACACATGAGTAGCCACTTATTAATTGCTTCCCCTGTGCAAGTGCCAAAGTCTTAGTACGATGTCTTGCTGGACTCTTCCCATCCCCCCTCTCCAGCAGAAGAGCCAGGTGTGCATAGCACACAGCCAGCTCCATCCCTACCTTTCTCATGGATATCTATGGGGCAGATGACACCCCTCTGCAAGGGTAAATGGTAACCCCTGAGCACTTTGAGTGGGGCTTCCATGCTCTCATGAGCACCCCTGACCACTGGATGTGAAACAAAAGGGCCTGACTGAAGTTGAACTAAGTTACCACTCAGTCTAAGAACAGGCTGAAATTGGTGCCATAGATTTAGAAGATGACCTGAGGCTGGCTGAGAATTGGAGAGGACAAAGACTTCAGAGTAAAGAAAATAAAAAATAAATTAGTGTTTTATCCTCTGTTTGCTGCACTGCTGAAGGACAAGATTACTCTTCACTTAGTGATGGTGGCAGAGCACACATTCATCCAAACACCTCACAGCTACGTACCCACATTTGCGTCTTTTATAACATGCTGCTAAAATGTTTACAAAAGCTTGTATAATCTAAATAGCGATGGGGTGTAGCCGAAGAGCTGTAAAATACTGCCCAAGGGATAGCCAAGTTATTGAGTTGCTATTAGTACTCAAGCCCACAGGCACTTCACCATCCTGGTAACTTTTCTGGACAAGACTTTTAAAAGGCAGGATTTAAAGGAGCACGATTGGCTTAATCGTAATTCTGAGCACAAAATGTGTTCTATAAAGTAGATTTTGTAATGCCTTACAGGAATAGTTTTTAGGAGTGGCATTCCCTCACATTTTTTGCAACCCAACACTGTATCATCTTGCTAGTAAGAGAAATAAGAGAGCACAACTATTTTCCACTCCTCAACCTGAATGAAAGCTTGAAAATCAGCTGCACAGGGGAAATGAAAAGCTGATTATAACCCCCAGTTTAACAAAGGAAAGGAAACCACTTTATTTAATAACACCTTAAATTTTAACCTGATGTCCTTTAATACATGTATAAATTACTATTGCATTGGGTCACCTATTCAGTGCTCAAAGTAGCCCCGAAGCTTCCAAACAGAGTGGCATAACACTTGAAAACTGCACAGCACTATTTCAAATAATCTGAAAAATACAGCTTCATATTCACAAAAGCTCCCTTCCATATCCTCTATCCTGAAAATGATTCCCTTTGCTTCAGGGGAATATTAGGTTTCTCAGCAGCTACCCATTCCATGATTCTCAGTGGATTTGGCCTCCAATCTCACAGCTTTACCTCTCTGCATAGATGCCCCATGGGAAATTACTATATAAGGCAAGGTTGTCCCTGGCACAGCTTTTAAAAGAGCAATGCTTGTCCCCATGGCAGCAGAGGAACATGCAAGGGACAGAACTGTATTTTGGTCATGACAACTCAAACAAAACTCATTCAGGTCAAAGCTAGAGCAGAGTGTTAAATGGCAGGGCTCAGGAAGTCTGCATGTGCAGCAGTGATACTGTTTAAAACAAAGCAAAAAGCACCTTTCCCGTGGTGATTCAAACAAAGTATCCTGTAAGAGAGGAGAAAGCCTGTAAATCAAGAAGAAAGCAGCCAAGAGCCTCACCAGAGTCCGCAGCCAGCATTCTTCACAGTGCACGTGCCAGCACTGAATGGAAGTCAGGGGCATTGTGTAGGAGTCCTGAGGAGAAGAAGCAAGCAGGTTATTTCCACAGCAGGGATCTACTGATTCTTTGCTCCCAACCCCATCATAATGTCTTTCTTTGTGAGTAACACTGCCTTATATTTTGTATCAAAAAAAAAAAATCTTGTGTAATCCACGAGTCTGCATTGTTGCAATGTTTGTGCAGTAGAGGCAGGAAGTCTCCTGCAGTCCATTCTAGCTTCCCAGAACTCCTGTGGAAGCCCATAATCCACTCAAGTGGTGACCTGGCTCAGCACAGTTATCGCAAGAGCATCTGAAGTTGCTGTGGCCACCTACCATATAATTCCCATCAGAAAGGTCACCAGATCACACAAAAACCAGTGACAGGATAAGATTAACCCTTATCACAACTCTTAGCTCTACAGGAACAGCTTAACTATGCCCCAAGAATGCTGCTCTTATTTCAGCAGATGTGCCTTGAGTATTTTCTATCATTGCCAATAAACCTCTGAAAATCAGCAGCAAGCTGACAGTTGTCCCCCCTGTGGGATGGAAGATGGGGACTGCATCCCTATATCTACAAGTCGTGAGCTGAAAGAAAGAGTACCATGCATCAAGCTGAAGTTGCAGAAGCAGCCCTCCACCAAGCAGCATTTTCTCCTGCTATCATCAAAATAAAAACCGGAGATTCAAAGCTTTGCAGACTCAGACCATCAGAGGGAGCTGCTGCCCTTCTTTAAGAAGGCCACAGCATCATCACAGAGCAAACAGGACATTAACAACTTCTAAACGCTCAGGCAAATAACATTCTTGTTCTCAAATCATACACAGATTTTGCTCTCTCCTGTGTCTGTAGATCTGGAAATGCAGGACAAAGATGCCAGAATCTGGGAGTTTTCTGTAGGTAGGCTGATAGTCCTATGAAATCGAGGCTTTCTTCCTCCGGTGGAACAATGTAATATACAGAAATTTAAATTGCTGAAAAAAGACCTAGCACCTTCATTTGTAAGGCTGATTGGTGTATAGGGACAAAGATGAGTTCCCTCACTCCACTCGAAAAAGGAGAAAAGCTTCTCCCCTCCTCGGCAAAGATACCAAGACATTTCTGATTCATTACCACAAGTGGAGTGCTACTCACCATGCAAATGAGACATTTATAGCGGTCCCCACGGGAAAGCTGCCTTTCTAACTCACGGACACGAGCCTTTAACGCTTCAAATGTTGTCACTGCAGAGTCTTCTGTAATTCTGCAAAAGATGATGGTGAGTGAGCATCACCGAATACACAAGATTAAGAATTCAGTTAAGAGGTTTTTTTGGGAAAAGAGCGTTCACAACAGGTACTGCACAGGCAATAGCAATATTTTAATCTATACATCCAACTCGGAGGAAGAAGAATTCCTAAAAAGTACAGTGAGAATCCTAATAAGCCCTTCCAAGCATCTCATGACAGAATAAAACAGGGCTGGGGATGCCAACTTCATACACAGCAAGTTTCCTCAAGACAAGGACATTTAAACAATAGATTTTTTGTTGTTTTATTTTCTGCCTCTTCCCTTGTATTCCTTAAGAAACTCTTAAGGAACAAATGCTTTGGACAAAGTTATGTACATTGCTCTAAAGCTGGTGAGATAACTTTCTGTGGGCAAGAGGAGCTGTCCCTCCTCTTATAGAACAGAGGTCTGTATTTGCTGGCCACCAGCCTTGTGAAACACAAAAATCACAAAGCTGTTATATTACAGAAACCCCAAGCTTCTTGGGTTCTAATACAACAAAAAATGAAAAACCAAAAGCAATGGACACAGTGCCAACGGAGTAGCTATAAAAGCAGCTTTACAACCTCTGCTTTCCCATTTCCTAGGGTCATTTTTGATGGGCAGCATTATCTCTTTTGTCACAGTGGCACTGTGCTGAGGGCAGGCAAGTGTATTTTCATGGTTCTGAAAGGCTGGTAAAGAACAACTTGCCAACCTAAAAGCAAGGGCAGACAGCAATGCTTAGCAAATGAGATGCAGGAAGCATCATAGATGAGGATGTTTCACTCCAGCATGCTGCAAAACCTGATTTCTACACAGTGCAGACAGAGGGAGGGGCCCTCAAGCATTCCCTGGAAAAGCCTGAGAGTACTGCATTGAAATTAAGGCTTCCATTCCTATGAAAACACAAATGCAACCAGCAAATTCCATGTACGTCAGTGAGATTCAAACCTGTACAAGCAGATTCCAGCTCAGAACCTGCAGAATACCTCACCATCAGAAGCTGTATCAATCACAACATTAACCACAGTGGCACCTACATATTCTATCTTTTTAGAGGATGATTCATCAACAGGTGGCTAAAACATGGGTCTAGTGGAATTACTACAATAAATAAAGTAATCTGAAATCTCAGCACCCGTGCTGCATACACACACTTGCTCCTTTGTTCATTAGTACCTTGTTGGTGGTACACAGGGAGGGATCTTAGGTATACCCCACGAGATGATTCTGCTGGGTTTTTTTTTTTCAAGGCTCTGAAAACCAAGCTAGTTGAAAAGATCTTGAGTGATATTTCTAATCATGGCCCTTCAGAAGAAGCCAGAGCTGCAGGAGTGCATATGGTTAAGTACGAGTGCTATAAAGCACCTCCAACTTCACTTTTGCCTTTGTACAGATCAGACACTCTCTGCAGGAGCTAACCAAGGAGAGACCTTCATCAGAAAGGAGATCCAATGCAAATGACATTTGCTAGGAAATGGTAACAATTTTTTAAGAGAAAAAATCAAAGAAATACACGTCCTGCCATGGCCTAGCGGGTGAGGACTGCCTGGGGACACAGACACTGTGGATTCAAGTCTTGGTATTACCAAATATTCTTTGGAACAAAATGAAAGAGCTCCCTGCTGTGAAAAACCTGCTTGCTCCTATGCATTGGTATAAATTATTATCACATCCCATCTTGGGTTCTCACCCTCAAGGAAAAGTTGTTAATGTTTTCAAAGAAAGTCCAGAAAGATACTAGTTTTTTCAAAGCAGCAGCAGATTTTTTTAATTTATTGCTTAGAGATTACTGTCAGATGAGAAATCATTTGCCTTCCAGTCTGGCCTATGAACAAGATGACACTGGATTAAGGCTGCAGGTGGATTTGACTTTCTGGAACACATCTCTCATTCTTGTGTGTGTAAGGACACTGAAGTTTTAGAAGACAGTGAGTGTGGCTCCTGCCAAAAGTGAGTGACAAGCAGAACCTCAACCTGTCCTAAATTCTCTGTTACTATCTGTGGAGCCATCTTTCCTCCTCTGAAGGGCAGGCAGCTCATCAAGGCAAGGAAGAAGCGGAAACCTTGAGCAGATCCAAGGAAAGACCAAGTCATCCCCAGCCAATAACAGTCAAAGCTTAAAAAGGAAAAATTTGCCACTGCAACAACTGGAGGAGATAGAAAATGGTTTGTTTATAGAAGTCTAAATAGCTGACCCCCGTTGGCCAACTTTGGAAAGTCTCTCTGAGATAATCACACCTGTCCAGTAATAAACGAATGAATCAGAAAAGGAGGCTGAATAGAGGTATAAGCAATAATGCTCAGAGGCTGCCTGATACAATGGCCAATCAATAGGAGGGCTGTAGATCAGGGTGCTAGTTAGCTGGAAAATTACCGCACCGCTGCGTGCGTCACGCTGTAGGGATCCTGGACAATCAATGTGGGAGGTATTGATTTAGTTATTATCACTTCATACGCTCCAGACATTGTTAAATATACATTTATTAACAAGACTGGGGTGCATTGGTAAGAGGGAGCTCTAGCCACTGCAGTATCTCCCAGTGCTGATCAAAGTACAGCTGTGACAGACTTTAAATTTCATGTTATCCTTGCCAAGCATGCTCCCAGCACAACTCCTGATGCACGGCATACTGTCAAACATACAGCTCCCATCTCAGAAGGAAGAGATTTTAGCCACAAGTGAGTATTTTGCACTTGACATTTCAGGAAAGCCTCCCAGAGAAGCTGCAACCAAGGACGTGGCGGCCAAGGGTCAACCCAAAGTGAGCGATAATTGCATGGCTGCTTCCGAAAAGCCGGAGGAAATGAGGTCAAGGGAAATAGGGAGAACATTAGTAAATAAAGGAAACTGGAACTACCTCCAGGGATGGAATAAAAACAAGAGTCACTTCCCATGTGTCTGGCTCCCGTGGTGGCCAGCACACTTGGGACACATGCCATTCCATTTAGTGACATTTTACCGTCAACCTGCTGCTTGTATCCTAAAGATAAGCATCGCTTAGGAGCAACTCTTCCTGCAGCAGCAATCTTGGGAACTCCCTCAGGCTTCCCTCTCCTGTGCACACCTCGTGTGTGCTTGCCTGGACACAGTTGGGAGCAGCCTGTGCAGTATTTTTACAGTGTAAGGCTGGGGTGGAGTGAGGGTCAGAAAGCCAAGCATCATGGATGGGCTAAGGCTGCACTCAAGTTCCCCTGCCAAGGGAAGCAGAGGGAATTACAGGGAAGAAGGAACTGGCCTCCACAGCCCTGCTCTACCTTGACCTCATGATGGATGCAGGAGGACTCTCTTAACAATTTTGCGCCTCAGCGCTCTGATTTGACGTGTTTGGATAATGTCATTTATCAGCCTCCTGAGAGATCTGCTGAGCACAACTGCTGCCGAGAGCAATGCCTCAAGCCCCAGTGCTGGTTCTTCTCTAACCATGCAGGTGCAAGACACCTCACTGATACCTGAATTGTCCTCTCTGGCTGAAGACATACCAAGATGGCACACCCATGGTCTACTCACTCTGGACCTACATCACCACACATGAAGGAGCCTGAGCAAGAACATTTATATAAAAGCAAAAATATAAGGGGAGGGCCCTTCGGGGAGGAAACTTGGTCCTGCACTGCTCTCTGGATGCTGTGGCTACCTTTTAAATAACTTGACAGTCAAAGTTGAGGATGCTGGGAAAGAGGGCATAAATCTGGGACCAGACAGACAGCTTGTGATGGTTTTCAGTCTTTGCGCCCAATGCCTGTTTTTCTGCTGTTCACTGCACCTTCTCCTGAGCACTGAAAATAAGAACAAACTTTCTCCCGCTTGCTTTGTTCAGATAAAAGTCCAGAAGAAGGGCAAAAAAACCCCCATGAAGACAAAAAAAGGAACTATCTGTAGTTTTGAGCTTACTCAGCAAATCACCTCCTGGGTAATCTCCCCTGGGAACTGGCTGCCCCCCTCTTTGCAAAAAAAACTTTAACCTAAACACTGGTTATTTGTCAAACATTAGCATGCATGTGATCTTTGTTTCTCCAAATTAAATCGAGCAATTCCTACCCGCTGTCCCAGTGGGCAATCACAAGCAATTCCGTTAATTAAATTATCTCTGATTCTGCAGCTCTGGAATCTCTCAATTGACTAAGCCTGTGCTTTATCATCAACAAAATACAGGATGAAAAAGGAAACAAAAAAATGCTGATGTCACAGTGATTGGCTTCAGTTAACCCTTCCCAGCTGGATATTAAGGGCTGCTCAAGAAACTGTTGGACTGGAACGAGCCCAAGAGCAAGCAAGAGCCTCATACCAGAGATACCCGTAGCAGCTGTTCACTTGTGTTTCCTTTCCTCGGTACAGAAAAAATAGAAAATACCATACTACCTCTGCATCCAGCATCCTGCATATTTGAGAAAGATGCAAGCTGTTAGTTGCTGAAGCAGCACATAAACCCCTCAAAGATCAGTCAGCTCCTGCAAATACCTCATTCTCCCCTTATCTAGATACCATTTGATGTAACCCTTGTTGACAAGTCTCTGTAAAACATTCCCCTTTGGTTTATTTCAACTGGATATAAATTTTCCTTTCTTCATAAACAGCCACACTGTACACAGCATTCCATAAATTTTTACAGTTCCACTGTTTGTATGTACCTTGTAAAAAACACTTAGCACTGATTAAATGCACCACCAATAAAATTTAATGGGCTACTTTTGACACTTGATATTCTGACCTTCTTTCTTCCTCATATATTTATTTTTGTATGCCTGTAAACACAAAGTGGTCAAGGAGAAAATGTACAGTAACACTGACAAACCCAAGAGTGATGTCTTTATTTTTAAACAAAGCCTTTATCTTCCCTTGTCTGAGGTGGAGAACCTGATCCCAACAGAACATACGTGCCATCTCCCTGCACAAGGGGCAGAGGTCAGGTCACTAGCAGCTTACATGTCATAAATATTAGAAACAGACTGGTCGATGCTTTGAAGGCAAAGTCAAGCTGAAGTAAGATTCCAGGAGCAGAGAAATTGCTCCTGGCCATATCCAACCATATCTGCAGATGACAATTATCATAACCACTATTATGCTGGAAAAGAGAAAGCTGACAGCAGTCCTTGCTTTGAGGGACACAAATCTTTAAGGCTTGATAAAGTGATCCAAAAAATGACCCCAGCATCAGTGCACGATCATGTAATTGCAAGCCTTCTCTCAGAGCCAATTTATGTTTGGGTGAGAGGGCAACTTTTCCAGAGAAGAGACTGTGTTTTATTAGCCTGTAACAGGCTGAGCAGAGCTGTTGTGCACTGGCAGCACTGCAGAACAGCAGAGCACGACGATGCTGTCTTGAGTCCTGCTCATATCGTTGTCTTCAACACAACTCCCTCACCATCCAAGTTTCAAACGCTATCTAAAAACAACTCAAGTTTTCTGGGAGAACTGCTTCTATTTCAACCTGGTGAAAGAATCCACCCCCTCTTTCAATTTAGTTAGCATCACCTGCAGCAAGTGCTATTGCTAACAACACTGGGAGTTTATTTTGGCAGACACAGGTGAGCAGTACTGAAGTCAGTGGGAGACAACACACACACAAAAACCTTTTGCTCTTACTGGAGTCCAAGAACATGACTTAGAGTTGGAAAAAAAAGTTTGTTACTAACAAGCAAAGCACTTAAACTGATCAGTAAGTTCTTAAAAAGAAAACTCACAGGTGGCTTTAAAAAGAAACAGACACAGCTCAAGCATTTTCAGTATGTGAAGTCTCTGAAAGAAGTCCAGTGTCAGGCACTGGTGGCAGACTGCTGTGAGTCAGGGGCTACCAGATTGGCACGAGGCACTGCAATTTTATTTCTCTAGATGAACTGGTAACAGCAGAAGGAGCCAGATCCCTGGCAGTAAAAAACTGCTCAGCAAAGCTGTTTGCAACAGAGCCATGTCAAATCACACCAAGTGAAGTTTAGACCCTCAGTCTGCGAGAATGACAGTGCTAAAAGCAATTCTTCTGGCAAGACATCAGCGTTTTAGGAGCTGGCTACTCCTCTATTTAGCTAAAAATCTAATTTATTTGGTTTATTTGTTTTCACACTAACCTCTCTTAAAAAGGCTGACTTATAATCCTGTAACACATTGTCACGTGTATTGAGGAAATTGGCAAGGATGCTAATATATTGTCCTCTAGGAAAAAAAAAACAAAACCAAGCACTCTTTCCTTGATTAATGTATGTTTTTGTATTGTAAGATATTAAGGAATGTTGCTTCACCTGTAATTATAGAGAATAGTTTATTTTGGCAAAATGCCCTAGCTTCTGGTTGCCAAGTTATGAATAATGCAATGTTCCCCATTCTAATTTCCGTGTTTTAAGTTGTGAATTTGGAGCAGGGTGCATGCAAGGGCACACACACACACACACACACGATGCCGAGGCGCTCTCAGTCACGAGCGCCTCTATTTTATACTTGCTTGCACAACTTGTTAATACCAGCATCTGCCTGCCAAATTCAGAGTTTGCTTCCGACTAATTTCATCTTCATGCAAACCAAAAATATTGTCTCTCTTTTTTTCCCCACAGAGGAATTATTTCTCTTACACTTGCATGCACCGTTGCAATACCACTGAGGGGAGCTTACTGCTGCAAGAAGGCATTTTAAGCTGCATTTAGTAGGGACTCGGGTAAAGATTCCCCAAAGAATTTAATGACAGAAGAATTCATTATGCTTTCATATCTCCTCCGCCTCCGTAACACAGAACCCAACAATGTCTTTACAGAGGTGGGAAGTAAATTCAGGCACTGGCTCTTTCTCTCCCTCTCTTTTTTTTTTTTTTTTTGGCCCACGTTTCACTGGGACACATGTGCCCAGCCCCAATCAAAACAGAGACAGATGGCACCGCTGATCATTCAGAATGGAAGGAGCCTCAGAGTCAGCATGTTTAGATGCATTTGTAGGGCTACACAGTATCCGCTTGCCACAGGGACTGATTTAAAAAGGCAGCTAGTGAAAGTCTGAGCTTGCGCCAAAATTTTAAATGTGCCATTTGAGCAATTATGGTTCGACATGAAAGCTGGGAGAAAGAATGCATGGGTCATTCTGGTTTCGATTTACAGACTATGTCCCCTGTTCCAAAGAAAAAATAAACACAATACCATTGCTTTGGTGATAGAGGAAAAAAGCACATTACAGAAGAGTATTTTGCTGCAGCAGTGTTTTGTTGAGGCAGCAAAGGCTAAGTTAGAAAATTATTCTTTAAACCAAGTTCCTAAAGAGAAATAATTACACATTTAAATTATTAATATCTCAGTTCACTTTTCAAATATGTCCTTCATCCTGGTGACCTTAATTGTGCTCCTAACAGAGCTGTGAGGTACATCATGGTTTTTATCTTTACATAAGTCAGGGCCACAAAGGGCAGGCAGTGAAAATGGAAAATCCAGCTCCTCTCCCTACTAAAACACACAGGTCAGAGGTTCCAGGCCACTGAAACTTGTTTCCAGCCACAAATAAACATTTGGATTATGACTAAGCTCCACGTATAGCTAGGCAGGTATATTTTTCTACCTGAAGACTTATGGCAGCTGTAGCCTGTCATCCTACTGTAGCCTGGAGGTGGCCTGGTAGCCTTGGTTGGACAATGAAGGCACAAAATTATAAAACATTCCTGAAGTGAAAGAGGAATAGTAAATTCCCAAGGCTGAAAGGTATTCAGAAAGTTGGACATCCAGAGGAGTCTTACGGTCGGCCTTTGTGCACAATGAAATGCCTTCTACTCCCATGGCCTGCATCCAAACAGATGAAATAAACAGGAAATATCTATGTTACTACACCAGCACTTGGATTCATCTGCAGCCTTTTAAGGGCTTTACTTTGAAGGTGATACGCTTTCCAGAGCTTCCATTCACCATCACTGATTGGAGGTACATAAGGGCAGCGCGATAACACATCCTCCAGACAGCTTCCTACAACTGCTGCTGCCGCCCTAGAACTTTTACACTGTTGCTGTTTCCTTTAAGGGGAAAGGATCAGAATTAGCATCATTTGTGGTAATCATGCCTTCAAAAAGAAACATGAGGTTACTAAAGGAGACCACCACATCAGTATTGCATAACCAACTGTGGTCCCAGAGCTGGAAGAGGAAACCAGCAACACAGAGGAAGCACAGGTCATCAGCTGGCTATTTGAGGGAAGAGCAGGAATGCTTATGCAGCTGATTGGGAAACAGCAGCTTTCTGGGTATGGCAACCATGAAAAAGAAAGAAAGAAGGGAGAAATAGAATAAAGTGCTTGCAGTGGTGGGGAGCAACTATGGTTAGGACACACACTGACACGGAAGTCAGAGGAAGAAATCAACACATACTAAACTACCTGAGTTACATTACTTGCTATTATGCTATTACAACTGCTTCTGTGAACGCAGTGCTGGGTTCTGTGTGACTGAGGCAGAGGAGATATGAAAGCACAATTAATTCTTCTGTCATTAAATTCTCTGGGAAATCTTTACAAAACTCCTACTAAATGCAGCTCAAAACTCCTTCTTGCAGCAGCAGGCACCCCTCAGCACATGCAAGTATAAGAGAAATAATTACAGACTCCATACTTGCCCCAGACATGGTTTAGCAAGAGTATGAGAACTGGATTTTTTTTTTTTCTGGCACTACTTAATATTTATACTCACTAACTACAGTCTAAGAAATGCATAAACTACCAAGAGCCATAATTACAATCATCCTGTCGTCATACAGCAGCTGGCACAGCACAAACACTTACTGAGTCCTGCCACAACAGTCAGTAAGTGCCAAAGAAAGCAGTAGCCTTGTTAATGCCAGCATTCAGACAGCCTGCATGGCCAGGGCTGCCCTTCAACAGATGCACAAGAGCAACAGCAAACTGGCAGAGGATGGGGCACAACATGATCCCTTTTTTGCTCTGCAAAAGCACATTTCCAACAAACAGACAACGGAGACTAAGTAAAAATGATTGTTACTTTTCTCTTGAAAGCATCTGGATAATTTGTTGTCCAAATGCAAACATTTCTTGGAAAAAAAAAGAAAAAGCATCAGTCTTTGCCCCTTAATTCTTGCAGCATAGGTAAGGGCTGTGAATAAACAGTCACATCCCCAAAATATTTTCATGAGGAACACAGCAGGGTCTGCAATGCTCCATCAGAGACATTGTTAAACACTACAGGCTAATTTTAGGAATGAGTACTCTTTCTGACAAGCTGCTCACACATCTAAGGGCAGAATTCATCTGCTAGAAGGCAGCTGTTTGTGTTTTATAAGCTAAAGTTTCTCTTACCTATGGAATAACTCCAATATTTCACAGAGAATCATCATCCATCTAACTGAAGTACCCTCTAACGGACCATCAGCCTCATATCCCCTTTGAAATAGCACAGCTGAGCACTTGCTGGGCCACGATTTATTTTTTACCTTCTAAGACATCTTGCTAACTCTATAGCTCAATAGTGACAGTCGAATTTCACACTGTGATAGCCCCCCATTGATTTTTCACTCCCAGGAAGCAACTCCACAAATTAAAGTTAACAGCATTTCTGAAACTAAGAAGAAAAAAAAAGAAAAAAAAAAAAGAAAAAAAAGAAAAGTAGGGGCAGGCAAAGAGACACAAATGGCAAGTTGCTTAAGTCACGCCCCCAACACAAGGAATGTAATTCCTTCCTGGGATTTTCATCAGTTAGGAGACATGGATGGTACTGCCCCCACAGCTGACAGCCACCATGGGTTTGAAGACTCTTCAGCTCTAGATTCACAGGCTCAACAGACTCAAGAACTCTTCCCCACAGGAAGATGTCAAACTCTATAGAAAGCTGCCTCAAGGCATGAAAATTAGGCCAAACCTCTGGACACAGCTGCACTAAACAGAGATCCACCTGCCCTCCAGGTCTGAGCTCGTGCAGTCAGCCTGTTTGGCTGAGGTTTAACCACTCACCTAGGATGCCCCACAACACCAGTATGATTTCAGCTGGCACAGTGGAAATAGTGTTTGAGACCACAATTGGCATGTGTGATTTCTACTGAACCATTAAAAGAGGAAACAGAAAAAAGAAAAGCAGCCCAGCAGCTTGCTCTCCACTACCACAGCCTAAAGGGTGAAGTAATGGCCAAGTCTCACTTCATAAAGAAATTGAGCATCTACCTATACACCCTTCCAGCACTGAACACCAGTACGCATTACAAGCATGTATTACATGCTAATGTATGGAGAAAAGGACTAAAACCTAATAAAGATAAATATCTGGATGCAAGCAGCACTCCACCCAGCAGTGCTTTCTCAGCCTGGCTCTGACAGTCCCATGCTTCAGTTCAGCTTCTTGGATACTGTCTTTAGGTTAGACAGGCAGATCTACGACCCACCAGAAGCATCATGCTCTCTATTTGAAGAGCACAAAAGGCTTAGTTCATTTATTACTTATTTTTTAAAATTCTTTGTTTGCTTGTTCTTGTCTTCCACCAACAGTGGAAGCCTAACAGTGATATGATGCCATGGAGAAGCTGGGGAGCACTTATCCTCTGTTGTGGATGCACAACAGCTTCCCTTTGGCTCTGACGTAACAGCTGAAGTGTGGCTCCTTCCCCTTCAAGTCTCTGCTAATCTTCTGGCTTCACGCTCACTCTGCTCCTGCTCAACATGCCTGCCTTAGAGCAGGGTTCCTGTGACAGACACAGCTGCTGCCCTGACTGCTCTCACACATTTGACTCTTTGCACAAAGTTCCCAACCCGAACTCTCTTTAATTTTAACTGATGCTCATTTCTGCGCTACCGTGCCAGAGCCCCTCTGGGGGTGATGCTTTCAAAGCTAAGACTGTAAAGAGGTGAGGTGGAAGGGGAGAAGGGGAGGAAAGAGAAGACAGGAAAAATAAAACAAATACAATGCTTTTTGTCTCTAAAACCCTCTTTTTAACCCAATGAGTGTCTCATCCAATGAAGCATGATGAGCATGAAGTGCTATATAAAGAAGATAATTATAAAGGGATTTAATGCTTGGCAGGCTCGCATTGCAAGGTTTATAGCAGAGGTAGCATACTCACTGAAACAGCCTTGTGTCCAGGTTTGCTATTATGCGGGCAGCACGGCTGGGGCCAAGCAGAATCAGAAACAAGATTTGTTTTACGAAAAAAAAGAGCACAGCCCCCTTCCCACCGAGGATGGCAGCTCCAGTCCCACCTCCTTCCACTTCTGTCCCATCCCTGATTAATGATGTTGTCTGCCTGATTTATGACCCACCCCAACAGATTAGAGTTTCCCTCTTCAACCTCCCCCTCCCTCTCACCCCCCCCAGAAGGCACAGCCACACTCCGCTGGAAATATTAGAGAATTATTAAATAAACATTCATACGTCATGTCTCTTCCCATACTGAGCTCATCGTAGTCAACGCTCAGCGTCCGGGCCCTGTTTGCTTTGGGGCTGACACCAAACAGCTGGAGTGATTCATGGAGAGGCTGGCTACAATGCTCTGTGCCATATATCATGCTCGCAGCGCTCCCTGCCCCGGCGGAGATAAACTGATCAACCACAACGGGCTGGAATGAATTTATGACAACACAAAATTGAGGAAAACAAATGGGAGGTGACCCAGTGGGCCACTAACCCAGACTCTCTCGCTGGCCTGCAATCTAGTCTGGTGGCAGAAAGCAAAATTGAACATTGGCACTCTGAATTAAGATGCTGGCTTTTAACCCCGGGGAACCTCAGTTTCAAAATGGCACCAGATCCCCACAGGCAGCATCTCTGGGAAGGAGGCTTTTTGCAGGGAAAGTGCTTTTTGCAGCACTCTGTACGTGACAGTGCTTCAGCTGAGAGCATGATGTTGGCAGAGGAGTTGGGGAGGGTGCCTGGGCAATTAGGGACCAGCTGCTCTCCCTGAGCAAAGCTGCATCTTAAGTCAAGGTAAAGGAGTGTGGCACTGATTCAGCTCTGCCCATCTGTTGAAGACTCCAGTGAGAGCAGATGGGCAGAGCTCAGCTGGTGCGACGCTCCTTTACCTGCCCCATGAGCCTTCAGCACCCCAGGGTGTCTCCCAGACACCTCATGTTGGCAAGATCAGAAACGTTCAGCAGGACTAAGACTGCATGCAGTGCTGGGAAGGAGATGTGGGACCAGCACCACCTCTCATTACCTGCAGCTGTCATCTGAAGCTCAATGTGACGCAGGGGAGGCCAGTGGTGAGAAACCTGCCTGAGCAACTGATGCATTGGCACAACTGCAAAGGAGAGGTGGAACCAGCACTACATCTCTAATTACCTTTGGCTGCCATCCGAAGTGCAACACAACATGGATAAAGCTGACCTGCCTAAGCTATTGATGATCTATCAGGACACAAGGAGTGGGGCAACAAATGCAAACCCCATTTAGTCACTCCACATGCAAGAGACTCTTCCACAAACCTAAGTTAAGATTAATTTAACTTGCTCAAGCAAAGAGCTTCAGCTACACACCAAAAAGGAGGACTGCCTGCTGTATTGTGTTAATGGATTAAAACCCAAACAAACAAACCCACACTGCTATCCTTGCCTAGAATTATTTTTGGAAGACTGGAAGGAACGTCATTCTAATGAGAGAAGGATCAATATGTGGATCAGTGCTAACTCTATTAGCCACTGCTCTAAACGGGAGAGCATGGCTGACACAGGTGGTAAGCCATGTGCTTCTGGACACTTTAAAAAATGCTAATCAGATGCTACATGGGGTTTAACATGCCAATCAATAACGCTCAGATTTAAAGGCAAAATTAAAGTTACAAACAATGGAGTAAAGTGATGCTGCCAAAAACTTCCTGTATGTGCCACCCAATACAAGAAAAATGAAACCAATTTAGCTCCAGATTAAGAAACAGGAACTAGAGATGAATCAATTTAGCCTGTTGGGCTGGGTCACCATATATCATGGCTTAGCAGTGGAGTGGGATGCAGCCAGACAGTGTGAACCCTTCCCCCCCTCCTTCTAGCTCTGATTCCTGTTATCAATTAATTTAACAGGACCCTTCTACACAGACAAGCACATAGAGCATTCAGACTCCTTAAATGGCAGAACAGAAACTATTTATCACACACAAATCTCAAAGGAAAGGGGGAATGAAAAAAAAAAAGGAAGCCAGGAATTCTCCACCTGAAGCACCATCTTTCTTTCTGAACCTCAGTGAAATAAAGTGCCTTAAATAAAAAGCTTTCCTTGCTACTTAAAAAAAAAAAAATCAACATTATAGGAATGAGTCAGCAAGACAGAAGGTTTTTCCTGTAATTTCTATTAGGTTTTGTTGACTTTTGTAGAACTGAAGCTTATAGCAGGGCATGGTTATTGCAGAGAAAGGTGTGCATGCATACACGTGTACATGCACACACATATGTGATCCCTCCACTTCACAGCAGAGTTAGCATGAGCGTTGTTTGGAAAGGATTCCAGGATCCTTCAAAAGGTGCTAGCTAAAGCCTCTTTGATCAGATTATTAAAGCTATGTCAATTTTATCACTTGAGCTCAAGTGTTCTGGAAAATGTCAAATCCTTTCAGCTCCTGCAGTTTAAAGATTTTCAATAGGAGTGGATCTGGGTGTGGAGGGCTGCTAGGCTGACAGGCAGGAGGCCCAAAGGGAAGCCAAGCAGTGGCTGAGCCAGAGGCTGACAGATTAGGGCAGAAAGGATGAGTCCTTGCCATCAAGACAGTACACGACAGTTGTCTCACTCTAAGGATAAAGCTGCTTCTGCACTGACCTGTGAGCTCCCAAACTCAGTGGTCCTTAGCCAAAGGCAAGCAACAAACAGCAGACAGTCAACACTGGGACATGCCAATAAAATCTTGTAAAAAGGAAATAGCCAAGACAGCAAAGCAGTGCTAAGATTTCCTCTGCAACAGGGAGTTTCCCCAGTTAAACCCTGACTGTGAAGCTGCCTGAACTATCAGAGATCCTGAAATCTGATGTGCCAGGGACACAACCCTTCATGACATGATAAGTGACAGAAGGAAGAAAAAAATACATTAAAAATAAATTTCTGTAAAGTCAGCTTAATTCTATCATCAGATTTTTCCACCATCCCAAATTATCACTGGGCCTCATCCCCAAAATGTAAATGCTCCCTGCTTAAAAGCCAGTTACCTCATTGCTTCCACATCATTAAAGCTGTTTTGTTTGTCATTTGATATTGAGACAACATTTTATGTTAAGCAATAATCAATACAACCTCCCTCCTATAATTATTGCAGTCCATGGCAGAAGTGCAGAGCCTGTACTTTTAGGTTTGGATTGTCAAAACTGTCTAAGCAGGAAGACATCCCAGCATCACACAGAAAGCTGAGGAGAGATGCTGTTACTCAAACACACACTGCAGACAAAACCATTTGTTTCTATACTGGACTGGGTTGCAGGATACCAAGCAAGCAGAAAGGGACAGGAAAGGAGATGGCCAGAAGCCCCTGCATATCCAAATATTGATTACTTCAGAACCAACTGGAAGAGCTGCAGGTACAGAAACTTGGGAACTAAGACATTATTTGTTTTAGCAACCATACAAAAATGAAATCTGGATCTTGAGAGGAAAAACATTCTCTTAGTGAGGCTTCTGCGAAGGTACAGGGCTGCTGGGATCCCCTTTGCTGAAGAGATGGAAGGTAGAGCATGCAGCTACCATGGAAAAGACAAAATAGAGACCACATGTGAAGAACTGCTCTTGAAAGTGAGACACAACAATAAGGTCACTTCTCTAGTAAAAGCAGGATCACACAAATACACTGATAGCAGAAATCTTGGAGGGGGAATCAAAAAACAGATCGACAGGCCAGCTGCTCTTGTCAGGCTAGAGGAGGCTTAAGTCTTCTCCTCTCCAAGTCCCAACTCTAGTCTAGGTTGTTATGCACTACACAACATACCTGAAAACCCACCATACCTAGACTATGTGGAAATAACACATATTCTATTTACATATTTTAAAGTAAGGCACTTTGCAGTGGAAAGGCCTTTTGGAAGGTGCTCTCAGTTCCTTGTCACTGAGTACTTGCCACACAGGTGACTTGGGGGAAACTCCCCACAGGACCTCTGTGAACACAGCAGTGGCAAGTCAGGACAACATTAGGTCCAAGCCCCGGTGTGATGCTGGAGCAAAACTTCCCTTCTCAGCAGTAAAAGCTACAAACATGCCTAATGTCTGACTGGCACTGCTTCTCGGAATGCCAGGCAGGACACCACGGTTCCTAAAACAACAAAAAAATTAAAGCTATCCACTTTACACTCACTTTTCAATGTCACTGTTCTTACAGGTCTTCTGCATGGTCTCCTGTTTACTGCTTTCACCATTACTCGTTGAGGGCATTTCTGCTGAGGGAAGAACAGACAAACTAGTAAGAGACCATCTGATCATTGCAATAAAATATTCTGAGCAAGTTACAGTTCCTGAAGCAGAGGGCCCTGTTGAGTCATTTTCATGTCAATTCTTGGAAAGAAAGAAAAAAGACCAATGATATGTGTTCCTGTCTGGGAAGGAGGACCTCTCTGCATAGTACACTTCTATGATTCCAGGCTAAAGATACTGACAGATCCTTGCAATTGTTTAAGCCAGGATTTAATTCAGAAAGGTCTGAAGTAGCTGCCACACCAAAGTCTATTTCCAGAAAGGTGGATCTTCAGCATACCCACCCAGCACAGACCCTGCTCTTGGACTCTTTCTGAGCCTCTTCAAACACAAGGAGGAAAAAAAACATATGCCAGGGAACTAGCATGATAGAACAGTCTGCTCATAGCTCTTCTCTACCAGCAGTCCCATGGCTTTTCCCAGCACTGCAGGGGATGTGACACACTGGTTGGAGATCACAGAAAACACAGAAAGTTAAGGGTTGGAGGGAACCTTGAAAGATCATTTAGTCCAACCCCCCTGCCAGAGCAGGGATAAGCCAGATGAAGCATTCTAGGGCCAGCCCCTGGGCTATAGGTTCAGCACCCTCGTTTCAGGAAAAAATTAAGAAAACAGCTCATAGCAAGTGCCATCAGGGCTGCTTCCTCATCACCTCACTGGCTGTAGTCACTGAAGCTGAGCACACCTACAAGCCAGTGCGCCTGCATCACAGAAAATACATGTGATTGCTTATCCCACAGAAGAAAATGCCTGTGATAGATAACCTATGTTCTCAATTTAATCAGCATGCCCCTGGCAAAACTGATTCTATCCACCCCCCCTTCCACTGGCAAGCAGTTATATCTTTTAGGTACTTTCAAAGCTAGGAAGCAAATGCCCAAAGCATTACAGTAACAGAACAGGGAACAAAATCATTGGGACAAGGATCTTCAGGTCGCTGAGCTTCAGTTCCCTTCCTAAGGGAGCTGAAGCAGCGCTGCCCAGCTCTGGAAATGGATTTGGCATCTACAACTGGAAAGCGCCAGGTTTTATTATTCTCATATTTCCACTAGGTTTCCACTTACATTGCCAGTGCTGCTGGCACTAATAAAACAATGTAGCAGTCAAATGGGTTTAACATCCCCCCTCTCCCCTTAATCCTATGAGCTTTCAAAAACGATGCATGCAAAGGTGCCGTTTCCCACTCAGTCATTTGCTGTGGAGTCTCAACTACAGGTCACGAAGTAGGACAGATCCTAGAGTTCCTACTCTAAAGGTGCAGGCTTCAGTGCTGGAGGCTCTCCTTGTCATACAGAGGCCAGCAAGGACAAGACCTAACCAACAGATCATGATATAAGTGTCTAGCAAATTCTTTAAAGAAGGAAAGATGATAAAAAAGCAGTTGGAAAAGAACCTCAAGCAACAGGTGACTATGTAGTTTAAAGCTCCAGCAGCTGAACGCCACCATCTCACAGACAAGTTCTGATGGTGGCTCCCCTCTGTGATACAGCAGCTTGTCTTTTAGTGACACGACAATAAGTCAATCCAACCCCTATCTCTATCATCTCAGACTGTATTTTTGGGAACTCTCTTGGCAGCTACTGACTAGAGCTACTTCTACTGTAAAGTTTCAGAAAGACAGTGTGATTATACACATACATGTATCTGCTGGTGCTGTGCAAGAGCATTCGTAAATACCCTTTGCCTAAATACTGGCAATCAGAAGATCGGGAATACCTATCTGCTCTCCTGTAGCAAGAAATTAATAATTTAAAAATCCAACACTCACCGTCGCTGGCCCACTTAGAAAACTCTGGTGTTATTCGAGTACTGGGTGTGCCACCACTAAAAGAGAAAAGGGCAGAATGCTTATGATTGAACATGGAAAACTTTGCTGCTCAGGAAAAGCTACCCCTTTCACCCATTATACATCTCTCAGTACTTCCATCCATCAGTCTAGGCTTCAAAATCTGAGTGGCTGCCCTTCTGCAGAGGGTGTTTTTGTGCTAGTCCACATTTACACTAACATTCTCCCAACCTGCACTCCTAGTTGCAACCTTGGCTGAATCACAGGTGGTTGAGGTGCTGACAAAAGGCTTGGGATTCAAGTCAAGCAGCACCTGTGCCCTAAGGCTGGGTTTTGAATACACTGTTTCAAAGATTAAAACCTTGCTTGTGAACAGAAATCCTGTGTTGCAATAGCTTCTCATTTTAAGAATAACTTTACAGCTTCACAGGCCCCATCTTTTCCATCTTACTATATGAAGAACAGCAGCACTGAAGTACAGACTGTTCCTAACTGTGTCCGTTCTCTTGCAAGCCAGTAACAGAGAATGCAAGAGAAAGAAATCTTCTGAGTAGGCTGCACATCTGTGACTCTTTAACATTTTAGCTGTATGAGGTTAGACAGCTGCACCCAAAAGGTAACATAGCCTCATACTTCAGGGCATCAGCTACCTTACTGTATTTCTACAGAACGTGCTGGAATTTCAAAGGGCTTTTACAAGCAGCATTATCTCTCCTGTTTTAGAGATGGACAAATGAGTCCAGGAGGTGTACAAAGACCTTGCCCAAGCAGTAAAACGTCTTAGGTACAAGCCACATGAAAGACCTGGGTTGTCTCCTGGCCTCAGGTTCTTAGCTGTCTCACCAACC
Organism: Calypte anna; assembly: GCF_003957555.1. NCBI lineage: Eukaryota > Metazoa > Chordata > Aves > Apodiformes > Trochilidae > Calypte > Calypte anna. Next base: position 20,974,315 of record NC_044254.1, on the reverse strand, counting down.
TCTTAGGTGTCCACAGCTACTGATAAAAGATACCCCCAATATTCTCTTGCTACAATAGCACTTTCCTGGCTGAGAAGGAGCTTCAGCATCTCTGAGGCTCTGCTTATGGACTATCACAGTAAGCAAAATACTGAGCGGATCAATGGTTTGGATCCACTGTGGCAAAATGCCACTTTTCTATGGAGTGGAACCTAATTTTGTACTAGTGTTTGTGACAGGCTAAGCAGTAAGAAAACTTCATTTCACTACTCTATCAGTCACTTCAACCTTGACCCCATAGGATCACTCAGTGAAAGAGACAGAGGGGTAATTTAAGCCCTGTTTTATGCAGGGCAGAGGGCTTAGAAAGCAATCCTACCTCCCTGTTAGGACTCATTTTATTTGCCTGAAATGCTTCCCCAAGTGCCCTGAATGCTGGCTGCCTACATTCTCCACATATGTATGTGGGCAAAGCACACAGCATGCCCCAACTCCAGTGATGAAGGCAGAAGGATCAGTTTGCATCCCCCACAACACATACTGGGATGCACTGAAATCATACTCTGGATGCCAGACTCCTAACATGCCAAACAAGATTGAGATGGCATCATATTATACTACTAAGAGGCTAACATTTCATTGTTAAGTGAGATGATGCATAAGGCCTTAGTACAACAGATTCTTGATCACCAGAATTTGCTTTTTGTTCAGCATTTTCAAGGAGAGGATGGTGCTGGCTGGGCAGTGAGGTAAGAGGAGGCTTTATAAGGCTGCATGGGTAGAAGTGGAGACTCCCCAGTTACATTATGCTTCTTTGTACCTCTCTCTTGTTGCAAGCCTTGCACTCAAGTGAATGGGTAACTTCCACAAACTGAAATTTCCCAGAAGTAATGAAAACAAAGCAGAAAGGCACAGCACTTACTTTAAAACAGCACCTCGGAGTGCCTCCCTCTCTTTGGCTTCACCTGGCTCTTCCCCAGTGCAAGGGATAACGTCTGCCTCTGTGTACCTGAGCACAAAGAGTCAAGGAACATACAGCCCTGCTGAAAGCAGTGGAAAGGATACTGAGATGGTTGAGACACTACTTAGTATACAGAATAAATTCATTCCAACAAGAAACACCTCAAAGGAAGAGTGGCTGGTATCCATAACAGGCTTGCTTTTTAATCCTGGATTAAAGTTTTCTTTTAGGTGGAAAGAAACAAAAAGTCTTTTGATGGCAACATGACACCAAAGCCTTGCAGAAGGAGAAAACCAATTCCTCAGCCTCTGCAAGTCTACTTTGCACAATTCCACAACTTGTTTGTGGTACAAAGATCTTTTATCAGCTAGAGGTTGGGGCTTCAGTCTTAAAGGCTGTTACAGATTTCAACAAAATCTAACTCTGTAACTATACATTCCTCCTCATCACAACTAAGTCAATGTCTGCCCAATACCCTTGCAGGAACTACTCCTTGATGGCTGCAACGGCTGCTGCAGGACAGAAGTCCCAGAACTGTGTCCCAAGAGCCTGGCTCCCAGACAGAGAAAGTCCCAAAAACTGCCCCCAATGTTATTTCTGCTCATTATATTGCCTAGTCAAAGGAAAAAAAGTCAGTCTCTGACAGTGGCAGGTAAAAAGTGCTTGAGATATTTACTGCACAGAACCCCCAGACACAAAGGGGTGTCTTGTGGAATATAAACTCGATTGATATCCATGAAGCAGGAAAAACAATCCCTGTGGAAGAAACCTGGGTGGAGACAACACATTGCTTACGAAACTGAATAGAGAAACACTAACTTTGATCTGCAGTGTCTCCTACTGACTTCACCTATCAGGTTTAAAATAGTGCTGCATCAACAGAAGGATGTCAAAGGCACCAACTGGGAATCCCTTAGTTCAAGTAACACGGAAGCTGGGAAGAGTGCCATTTCCAGTAGGGCTGGACACAGATTATCCACCACTACCTAGAGCAGTGCTGTATGAAAGCTAGCTGAAGATGCAACACCAAGGTTCCCTCTCAGCAAGAGCCTTTCAAAAACGATACTGTGGTTTCCCGTATTCAAGTGTGTCGTCCCCATCCACATCCAGGTCAGCGTCGCTGTCTGGATTCTCTTTGCCGCTGCACATGATAAACCCAGAACCTGGAAGAAAACAAAACATTTGGATGAGCAGTTGAATGGGACACGACGTGAAGGGGACCTAAAGATGGAGGGACAGACAAGAGTCTGCAGGCTGTCCTCTACTTTTAACAGCCTCACAAAAGGTACCAACTCTGAAGACTGCAGTACAATTTTCTGAAGACTTTCACGCTCTAAAGCACCCCTCAACATTGAATATGAAAGATTCTTTAACTTTTGCTCTCCACATGAGTTACTTGAAAGTTGAAGGCACTGGAAGCGACTTCTCAAAGCAAAAAAACCAATTAGAAACTAAACAGAGAAGACAGGTTTTTCATAGAAGTGGTTAACACAAAAACCACACTACTAGCAGGTAAGAGAAGGCAACTGGGACATTCTGTGTTTTTCCTTACTTAAGCTGCAGATAGCAGAGAGAGGCTAACACACAATTAGAAATATGTATTTTTTATTATAGTCATGGCTGAGATTTTTTACAAGTTGAAGTGTTTAAATAGAAGCAAACCTCACTGGAGGAAAATATGAGACTCCACAGTCATTAACAGCCCCTTGCAAACATTTTTTTTGTGAGCAAATTCCAGTGCAAGTCAACAGGACTCATGCACTTCCAACATGGGTGGATCAGGCATGAGCCCAGGCTAACAATATACACATTTAATTTAGTTCTCAAGCATTTTGTTGACTGTATTACGGCTGATTGTAAACAGGCTTCTTTTAATTGAATTTACATGCAGACATCTATGAAGATGAATCTTCATGGTATTTGCTGCCTAATTAGTCTGTCCATCCCACTGTGCTCTTGCTAGCACACTTCCACAAGCTTGTGCTGCCAGCAGCAAACTTGCACTTTTCCAGCCCAGAAGCTGTATTTCTAATAGCTTGCATGTGTACAGACAGCAGGGCAAGGCAAAGGTCTCATTTCCAAGGACACCATGCAGACACAGTTCTTTACTGTCGCTCTCTAGGAATGAATGTTCTCACCGATTCATTAAGCCCCCAATAAAATTTGTTTATATGGATTTGATATTTCTGCTCCCTGAATACAAAGAAGGCCCTTAACGAGTGATAACCACAGCATGACAATGATTTTAAGACTAACCTTTCCCTAGAAGCATAAACTACCTTTTACTTCAAAGTAATTTTCAGCCTTAATCTTCAGTCGAGGTAACAAAACTTGAACAGACAATGCAGCACCCCACCTGCCTGTGCCAGGTTCTGCAGGAGCCATGCTCCTAGGTCAGCTCTGTGGTGTTACTGGGTCAGCCTCCATACTGAGTGGTTCCCCCACCACAGTTCATGCTGCCAGCCAACACCTCACGCCCTACCTTCTCTTGCTGCAATGGCTCATCCAGTAAATCTTGCATGCTTGGGTTCATCACAATGTTTGGGAGAAGATTTAGAGGAGTAAGAGAGACCTGTCAGAGAAGCTGGATAGTTTTTCAAAGCTGCCTTAGAAGTCGCAATGAGCAATGGGGTGGTAATTTACAGGCATGGCATTTAACCTGCAGTCACACCACCCCGGCACCTGGCATTACTTGAGCCCATCACTTCTCAAAGGCCATAAACTTTGGACACACAGGTCTTAATTTTTCTTGTAGCTGTGGGAAACACAAATCATCCGAAGCTAGAGCTGACTTGGAAAGTCCCAGAGGAGATCTGAATGCTAGCCAGATAATGAACACTTGGAGCAAGAGCCCTGGAAGGGGGAAAAGTGTCCAAAAGAGTGAACCTGAGTAGGACCATTCCCTGTGCCCCTCTCTCTGCAAGGATGCCAAGCACACAGCAAAAATTGCACCTTTCCATCAATTTTGCTCCTAAGTGACTTGAGCCAACTAGTGGTTTATGGTTAGAGCTTAAGAAAAGAAGACCTGCTAACTGTGATACAATTTACAAACATTAAGACACCTTGACTTCAGAATCCTGGTGTCCTTGCTCTTGAAACCTTTGTACTTAAGAAAATCCCTTTTAACTCTGTAACAAAAATGTTCTACAGACTTTTTACTGAACTTAGCCCTATCATACGAGCCCTTGCATTCCTGGCAGGGTATTATCCCTCCTCCACAGGGAGGGTACACAGAAAGAGTTTGGATGGTACAGTGACAGGTTGGGCTGACCTGATGCAGCATTTCATCCAGAGATGAGGGCAGAGCAGAGGAGTTCATAGACTAAAATGAGGGGCAAAAGAAGGGGCTGATTTACTTTTCAAATTAAACAAGGATTCTCAGGTCAGGGACTTGAGGAAGCTACAATGTGGTCCAACTCTGCTTTTCACCAAATACAGATTTTGGCTTTAAACCAAAACAAAAAACTGATTCAGAAACTGTATTCTTGTCAAGGCTTAACAGTAAACTAGCAACTAAACAAATGACAGATGCTCTCTGTTAACCTCTCTCCCTTCCCAGAAAGGGAAACAGAGAGTTGAAAACTAAACTACTCAGCTTTAATGAAACAGTAATGAAGAAAATAATGAAATATGTACAAATATACACAAAACCAGTAATGCTTCCCCCCCTTTAATGCTCAAGTCATGACGGAGGCTGCAGGGCAGCCTTGGTTAAGTCCCAGACAGGGTTCCTGAAGTCAGTGACAGGAGGGAGCTGCATGTAGGAATGCACAGATTCAGAAACACAACAGAATGGGATCAAAGGCAGATGAATGGACAGAGTCCTCCTAGGATACGAGTCATGGACAAAGAGAACTTGAGCCTTGTGATCCCTTAGATTTATACCAAGTGTGACAAACATGGGATGAAATACTTTGGTCAGTTTTGGTCACCTGTCTGGCTTGCTCTTCCCTGCAGAAGGGGCTCAAGTGTGGCTCCTCTTCTTTCCATAGCACAAGTTCAGCAGAAACCAGCAGTGGCCTTGGTTCTACATATAATTGCCCAACACTAACTATGAACATCGAGCATTATCAGTCCTAAAAGCAGACACTGACTGAGAATTGTGCTGTTAATTTCAGCAAGTACAGCTACTTAGGAGAGAGTTAACTGAAAAGCAAAATTACTAGAAAGAAAATTGGTTCTGTCCTGGCTCAAACCAGGACAATGCTAAACAAAGCAACCTTTGTGTACTCAGAAAAGACTGAATATAAGCTGTGAAATCAGGCTTATGACTTCAAAGGCTGCTTAAAAAAACCCCAAGCAATCAACAAACAAAAAAAGCCCCTCAAAACTACACACATGAGACCACCAAGGAACAGGATGCAAAGCTCTGTTCTCCATCACCTGTGGAGCAAACAGCCTGCCACCAGCATCATAACAACCTTTCCTCTGCAGCAGGGATGGATTCTGAGGCCAGTTCTGGAAGGCTGGGGTTTGGTGCCACAATTTCAACCTGACCCTCCTGGTCTCACTTCCTGGGGTGGCTTCCATGCACAAAGCCAGTGAAAACACCCACGCAGCTGTTCAAATATTTGACGTCTGAACTGCTTGACATTATTCATTCATCTCAGGCTCATTCAAACCAGATTTCTGGACAAGTGCTGTTATAAATGGATTAAGAGGACTGCTAAATGCAAGGAAGGCCTGACAGGATCACACCTGCTTCTCACTAACTCAGCCCAAGTGTAAAGAGGGCTCACAACTTCCAGCTCCTGCCAGTGGCATATGCTGCCAGCCAGGAGCAAGGAAAATGTGACACGGAGTGCAGAAACTGTAGAATAGAATACAACAGCCTTTGCCATTGCATTGTTTTGGATCCACTAAAGGAGAACAGGAGCCTCTAGAAGAGCCCCTACCACTAAACTTGGGTGATTTCCAATTCAATAGCCTGCACTAGGACCAGGGAAGGGTTCCTACAGCAAGGCTTCTGAAGGTCTGGCAGTAATCCACAGCCATCAGCAAAGCTGCATAGAGAAGACCTCTTGAGTCAGTGCTGCTGCCCAGAGGTCAATGCTCGGGACCAGAACTTTATTCCAATGTGTTAATAAAGTGAAATCTGACAACTGAATGTTGAGTTGTGAGTTTGACCTAGGAATTCACAAGAGACATGATCCTGAGACTTTTATTCACAGAAGCAGCAGCGACTCTTACAAGGAGAGTCACCTAGGGCCTGAGGAATGTAATTCCACATGTGAATTTGAAAACACTGCTTTCAGATGAAAAAAGAACAAACTAAAACACAGACTCTCTAACATCTTTCACTTTCCTTGTAGAAGAATTTTTTCTCTAACAGTGCATTTCACAGGGGGCAACTGCTTGTCATATGCTGCTGACCCAGATACAATTAGCCTCCCAATGCTAAAGCAGCACAATCCACTGACAGTCTTAATCCCAGCTGCCTTCTGAAGGTCCAGACAAACAGGAGTGAGCAGGCAGGTCAGACGCCAGGGCCATTAAGCAGAGAAAAAACAAAGTTACAGCTCTGTCTCCAATCCCCATTGCTCCTGTAGCCAGGTGCTCTGACAAGCAATTCCAGGACTGGTATTGAGTGGCACCTCTATAAACCCTGTGACAGTTTGGGAGACAAACTCCCCCATCAATCAGAATGTACCTATCAAGATCACTTACCTAGAGCGCTCGCCACCCTCCAGCACTGTGTACACAGCTTTGCTTGGACTGGCCTCAGAGCCTGAGCACCAATTCAAGGTAGTTTCTGAAAATTTTAGGTACTCTACACAAGTAACAGTGTTTCTGAAATACTGACTCAGAGGTCTGGAAAGTAAAAAAAAATTCACATGCCTCTTTGCTGCTGCCAGGCTGCAGGCAAGGGCAGGCAAGAGCAATCAGCTGACCTTGAAGGAGGCAGGAAAACACTTCCCACTTTCTTCCATGCGCCTATTAATAATGGCTGGAGATAAATCTCATCAGATATCCTTTTCTTCCCTGTTCCGTAAGTTGTCATGGCACTATTCTTTCTCCTAAGTTGTCCCCTATGCCTAAACATCCTCTCTGACCTCTGCACTGCTGCTCAAATCTCCCTTCCTTTGTGCAATCCCCTGATGACCCGTCATCTCAACATCTCTCAAGTGGGTGGTGACTCCTGCTAAGACCAAGAGTCATTAACATGATATATAAGCAGACTCACAGAACAGATAAAAGGGCCTCACATTCAAGTCCCTCCTTTTCTCTACCACATTCAGTGGCAGATGGTCCAAGTGACAACATATGCTGCTTCAGGTGTTGGCAGCACTGCTGGCTGCTGCGCAGGCATGAGCTCACACAGAGATGTCTTGGAACAGGTTAAGACAATCAGGACAGTGCAGACCCAACCAACCACAGCCAAATTTTATCAGCACAGGTAGGAGAGCACAGACCTAATGTGCCCCACCTCTGCTCCTTAACTCCTACCTTGGCAGCCAAGTCAGTTTTGGGGGGCTGCTGTTCTATGTACATTCAAGTATAACGCAAGCGAAGACAGGAGCAAAACTAAGATGCCAGTAGTGCTATTTGCACCACTACTGGATGCTGCTCACATGGAGAATTAAACTCATCTGTGTAACGAATGTTTCTTCTGTCTGGCCCCCAAGGAAGAAGGTGGCGGCAAATCTACAGCAGAAATATTCTAGAAACTCAGAATTTTGTGTAAGTTCTGTATGTGGGTCTAAATTGAAATCCATTTCAGAGGCATTCAGCTCTACAGGGGCCTATTTTGGCTGGGGAGAGGTATTCATTCTGCTCACAGGTAATTTACACATGTTAGGAAAGAAGAAAGAAAGCCTCCCATAAATCTCCAGAACTGTAGCCTTTGCTAATTACACTCCTTGCAGTAACCCTCTTCTGCACAACCTCCCTTTCCAGCACGTTCACTCTATTTTCTTAACGAAATGTCACTCGTTGGCTTCTTGGAGAGTAAAAACAATGAAGGCAATAAAAGTAGTTTATGCAGACACACGGCCAGGCCTCACACACACTTCCAGAGAATGGCTCTAAACTGGGTTTATTTCATCAGCTGCTGAAGTATCCCAAACTATTACTAAAGGACAAGGTGGCATGGATGCTGCTTTATTTTAAAAGGTGTTTGGGAAGAAAGAGAAAGCCATTAGAGATTCTTGAAAACAAGAGGAAGGCAGAGATGAGTGAACAGCAGTCTTTCTGCAGATTCACAATACTTACCCAGCCATATTTTTGGACAGTCAAATTGTTCCTCCATTTTTTCCTTGAACAAACAGGGACAGAATAGTTCTTCCCTGTTGCAGGAAAAAATGACGTTCAGAGGCCATGAAAAGCTGCTTACAAGGGTTTCATTTCTCTGGAGCCAGATCCATTTCAAGCAAAACAGTGATTTACCTGGAAAACTGACACCCAACTGTGTCATTACAACGTACACCTGAAATAGCAGATGCATCCATCTGATGCCTTCTATTAGCTCCCACAGAAGCACAAATGGGCTGCCAGAGACCCGAATGCTTACCAGTGTCTCAGACACTTAGAGTGATCTTTGCTAACAGATCAGAGGAACAGCTGCATTTAAAGAACGGGGCCATATAATTTTATGACCATTAGCATCATTTTGCAGCAGTGTGCTGAACAAAGGGCAGGCAAGCCCTGCTGTACAGGGTAGGAGCCAGCTGCTGCAAGGCTTGCAGAAGAGGATTCTCCACCCCTCATGGCACCACAGTATCCCAGAGATTTCTTTTATGCCTCTCTATAACCCATCAGGTGCAGATCGTGGCTGCAGAGGGGAAAAAAACCACACTCAGACCAGAGATCTGACCTGGTGTGGTCATTCATGCATGGCTGCCTCCTAGAGCCTCATGCCAGTGTGATGCACTAAGGTGAGAACAGTCTCACGTCTATCTCAAAGGCTGCTCTTCAAAATCCAGAGCTGAAGTACAAAAGCAGCAGCAACAGCCACGGTCTTTGCAGCTACGGCTCGTTTTCCACAGTCAGGGAAAGGTGGATCTGAAAGCTTTTGTTCCCCTGGGGAGAGGGTGGAAACAAACAAAAAAGGAAGAGGGAGAATTAAAGTAATCTTGAATCACTAAGCAGATTCACATCACTGGATCAATAAGCACCGCTGACAGGGATCACAGGAATGTCGCAACTTTGCCAATAATAAAGCAGCACAGCAGAGCTTGGAGGATGACTTTTCTAAGGCAGCCGAGCATGAAGCAGCAAGGCTGGTGAACAGCTGAAAGTGACACCCTGGCTTACAGTAGGCCGTTGCCAGCAGTGGGGCCTGATGCAGTTTGTTTTAAATAATGATGAGCCCAGAGATTGTATTCATGGGAGAAAGGCAGCCAAGCAATGGAAAAACCAAAGGCTAAATTTCATGGGCCAAACCCATATGATCTTACCCCCTCCCCCCCCAACTAATTCTTTTCTAGGCTGGAAAGAAGAAAGAAAAAAAATCAGTGCTAATTTAATCAATTGATCAGCCTATTGATTGCAAAACTGGAGCTGCTAGTTAGCCATGTGCTGTAATGCCCTCAACTCTGAAACCACAAAACACACCATTGATTTCTTCACTTCCAGCTCCAAAACAAGAAATAAAGCCAGGCTTTCAGTGGGAAAGCAACTTCCTCATCCAGGGAGAAGATGCAAGCCAAGAAGAAGAGAGGCCAGGAAACAGGGACAGCCACATCTTGCAAAGTTCAAACTGAAATTAGTTACAGATGCAGTCATGGTGTCTTGTGTAAACTCTATCGATTGGGTGGCTGACAGTCTTGGGAGCCTCCATCCTAGGACAATCAATCCGGCTGCAGTGTCACCTGCCACTTTGCTGAACAGTTGACAATGCAATTATCCAGTGTGGAGGCAGGGAGTTGGCGTGTGTCAAACGCAGTTAGCCACTTTCCGGGCACTACTCGATAATGTGTTTCACCGCCGAGTGTAAGAGACGACATGAGGAGACAGAAGCTGTTTAGAGCCATTGAGACCCATGCTCCCTTTTCCTTTAGAAAAATCTCTTCTGCCCCTGACTTAACAACTGTATTCTAAAATGCTATTAAAATCACGTCAATCAGCTACTGGGTTCTTAAGGCTGAAGTCTGACCCGAGTGCCCAATAAGTAGGTTGCAGCTCTAGCAAAACTGCAGACACTTGGAAAAAAAAATAAAATAAATTATCAAATGACTGTCTTAAAAGCCTGGGACTTTCAAAACCAGAGCTGACAGACCACCAGAAAAATGGATTGCAGAGAGGAGCTAAGCAAGTGCAGCAGATGGGACCCAAAGATCTTATGTTGCATGCCTTGAGATCTAGTAAAATTGAAGTTTAAAGGGATGCTGTCAACTTGAAACCCAGGGAATTCTAAAAAAATTGAGCAGTTTCAGGTGCTCTACCTGCTCCTTTACTCCCCCTGCCAATTTTCATGGTGTTGCAAACTGCATCTTCTGTTTTCTTTTTAATTAATTTTTTCTTCCTTCCTCTGTTGCTGGGTGACAGACATCCTTTTTCCTACTCCAAGTGAGATACATAATACTGCTGAATGGAAAGAACTCCCCTTCTGCCCACAGAGAATCTTTTCCTGGTTGGAGTAGCTGCTGGCATTACATAAATCAAATAGCAAGGTTTAGTTGATTGTGGTCTTTTCAACTAATGCATTCTGGCAGCTTGAGCATAAAAATTAGGTTCTTACATTTTTGCATGCGTTTGAGTTAATGGAAATGTACTATCAACAATCAGGACCTTTAACAGCTATAAGGACCAGTTTTTATTTTTTAGTTTTCAGTTAGTGATTTCTACTCTGTCAAGTCCCACTGATTACTTTGCATTCCAGAATAAGAAAACACTGTTCTTTGAAACATTATATGAACTTTAAACATACGTGATAGAGCATCAATTACATGTTGGGTCATGATGGCTGTTTTAAGGTAGGAGTTCTGAATTTTTTTTCTTTTTAAATTACCTACTATTCTCCTCAGGTTTTCCTGCTTACTAAAATCAACTTCTGATATAAATATACAGTACAATATCCAAAAGGCGTTTATTAGCCACAAAATCCCTCAAATTCTGTATGTGGACACAAACCACTGAGAATTAGTAAGTTACAATCCTGATTATTGTACGTAATACTATGTAAACAGATCTGTTAGCATTTTTAGGTCAAGTATTACCTTATGGACAAGTACTTGCTCTCAAAGGAGAGAGGTGCAAACATTAAGGAGTGGCTGGGATACTCCATCAGTCCAGTACAAAGTGTCATCCTTCAGCAATGGGGGGATTACCAGGATTACCACCATTTTATACAAGGGCAGAAGTAAGGGATATGAGTCCTCTGGGACTCAGCAACCTTCTAAAGAGGGAATAAGAGACAGAAAAAGCCCTTGAGAAACATGAAATTTGTATATCTCATCCACTTGGAAGCTTACAGCAGGTAGAGGTGACCAGCAGAAGGTAGCAAACCAAATATAGGAAAGCTAAAATACCAAGACTGAGAGGCTGGGAAGGATGTTCAGGTGCACAGATGCATTCACCTTGGAGACTAAGCAATGAGGGACACTGACACTGGGAAAGTTACAAGAGAAAGGCACTGAACTGAGCTCTTGCTAAATGGGAAGAAGATTACGAATTTCATTATGGCAAAGATTCCCTATACTCTTACACAGACTGCTCTTGCATCCAAGCTGAAATTTGCTTTAGACTGCCAGGGTAAAATGAATGAATTCTGACTCATCTACACAGAAATGGGGAAGATTATTCTAGTTACTAGACCGTTCTTCCAAATGGCCTAAATAAGCCAGCAACATCTTCTATTTCCCACAGTCTCTTAGGAGAAGTCATATTTTTACTGTTTAGGTCAAATTCTTTTGCTGAATTTTAGTAGATCAGTTTATACCTTCTTAAGAGTATGATCTTAAATACAGCCTGAACCTGCTGGCATAGAAAAACAGGAAGTCTTCTTGCCTCCTGAGGTTCTTCTGTATGCCTCACTGTATTTTATCTGAAAAAGGGGGAATAGCTGGCTACTAGGTAAAATTGAAGACCAAGACTTTTAAGCTCTGTCACCACCTTTATTGCTACTTTTATAAGACTAGAGAAGATGCTTCTCCATGCTGCAGTTTCCACCTATGTGCCAAATACATATTTTGCAGGGTTTTTTTGGTAGAGTTTGATGCTCATGAAAACTGCACTGAGAAGCACAACCGGGTTTTCCTCTATTCGGATCTTTGTGACAAGCAGTTACCAGACACAAGCAAAGTCCCTGTGCTCACAAACACCTACTGCTGAGGGCAGGAGAACTGAAAAGCATCTACTTAGATTTCTCACACTTGAGAAGATGCTTCTAATGCTGCATGTATTTAGAAGAACAAATTGGAAGAGCATATAACTGTTGCCCCAATGCTCTTTTCTGAACACTTAACTCATGCTGGACAAAGGCTGGCTTACATGTGCTGCTCAAACTGAAGCACATCTTGATTCTGCTGAGACAGAAAGCTGACACAAGAACTGCAGTCTTCTGCTGGAAACTTCAAGACATTCTAACATAGTCCCACTTTCCAGGCAGCTGGCATCATGTGCCCTAGTTGCACATGATGAGATCCAGTGCAAATGGGCAAGTTACTCAATGGTAAGTCTGATTTGTAAAAGCTTAAAAAGCTTTACCAAGTCCCTCTATGCACACACCAAGTTGTGCTGTTTTTTTCCCTTGAAATTAACAAACATTAACATTAACAAACAGATACAAGCCCTTTCTTAGCTTGGGAGGAGGTCAGCACGGAGGAGTAAACAGTAACTTCAGAGCTAAGCAACCCCTGTGTGTTTCTCCTTCAAGAGTATCAAAATCTATCAGCCAGATCCTTGTCGTGTTGATCTTTCTTAGAAAGTAGCCTTCCTTGAAAATATGCTGCCTATCATTTTAAAATTTTCAAAGCATTTCTTTCTTTTATGTTATTTTCGATTCAACCGATCTGCTGAAGGAAAAGAAACCCAGAAGAGCAGCGGTGACTAATGAGCTGCTGTGGCCAGAGGAAGGCTTTTTGGTGGGAAAACTGGAGGTAGAAGAGGAGGATGGGGCAGGTGGAGAGAACTTAAATACAACCCTTAAACTCTTTCATATCTAAAAGAGAACAGCAATCTCTGCTCTATCAGGCCGCGTGGTTCATGCTTTAAGTGGTACTTGCTGCTAGCTTGCTTTCCCTGTCTCTGTCTCTCTCCCTTTGAAGCAGACTGGACAGCTTCCTCAAGCTGGCGTTATCACTCCCTCTAACCACTCTTGGCAGGCAATCTAATTCCCCCTGAAAAGGTCACCGCCATTTTAACTGCCTTTCAATCACATTAAGCACGCTGCCGCTCGTGCTCAGAGCACTGCGCCTGCAGCTCTCCTGACTGAGGTGCGATCGATAAACTGACATCCCGGCCCCACACCCCATCTCCCCAACCACCCCATCCACCACTCGCCTCCTTCCCCCTCTCCAGGACAAGCCGCCTTCCCAGAATGGACAGCAAGAGACAAAAATCCTCTCCTCAAATCCAAAGTGGCAGAAGGGAACTGCTAACCTGGCATTTACTGATCTTTGTCCCATCTGCTAAAAACCAGACAGGTGCAAGCATCCCCCCGCCTTCCCGAGGCAGCGACTTCACAGGACAATTTGCTTAGGCACCGGTCCAGACACCTTTGAAGCTGTGTTACAAAGAACAAGCCTCCCTCAAGCTTCCCTCAATGCAATCATTACCGTTATCTCTCCCCCCGTGCTGTCTTTTTTTTTTTTTTCCAGTTACGAGTTATGTGTTCCACCCATCGATCCCTGTGTAAGACACTGTTTTAAGTCCTCTTGCCTTTTGACTGTGCTAAGCCGTTTAAGAGATGACAGCAGCTTCTATCAGTGCAAAGCTGATGTGATTCTTTTCAGATAAAGCACTTTTTTTTTCCACTCCCCCCTCTCTTTCCCTTCTTTCAAGTAAGAGACATACACACAAAAAGAGACACTGAATCTTTCAAAGAAAAAAAAACCCTTTTGAACTTCCCTCAGGAATTCTTTAAAGGGATAACCTTACAGTGTAAACACTGAGGGTAACGTGCATCCATTCTGGAGAGGGAACAGGAGAATTGCTACAAATATGTTGAGCGTTAAAAAAAACAACCCAGAGAGGGAATCACTCCATGCTTTCACTTGCAAAGCCTTGTTGGCTTCCTAAACACAGAAACTCATTAGAGAGAGATGGTATGAAATAATCCCCTGCAACAAAGAGCTTCAGAGATGTAGGGATGGCTGGTTAGTGAACATTCAGGTAGAATTCAAAAGAAATTCAAGATTCAAGAGAAATTTTAGTCTTGCAACACTGTTGTAAGACAGGGAAATATTTGATTATTGTATCTGTAAAGCTTTTAACTTTGAAGCATGAGCTTGATTTAAACAGCATTTGATATTTCATGTTGGTAGTCTGCTGCACCTATCCTAACCAGAAACAAGAACTCTCCTGCTGCAAACCCCTACCTTCAAGCAGGACCTTTCTGAAACAAAGTGGTTCCAAATCCTACATGTTTACATCCTGCAGTTTTGTTTAAGCAAATTAAGCAATAGCAAATGATGCTTTAAGAAGCCAGGACAACAGCTAGAAGTACCAAATAACTCCTGACTGAATGCCTTCAGCAAAGTCAACAGAACACAGCACTCCTCAGTTACGTCATACTCCTACTTGCTGCCATCTCCTGTTCCTTCCACCTGCTGCCTCAAGTATGCCAAGCTCTGGCAAGGTGTGCTTGGCTCTGCCACACTAGACCTCAATGGGGGTTTGCAGCTGTAACACCAGCAGACAATTTCCACTTTCTAAGACAACACTCCAGGTGAGAGGAGTAAGTTTGCCCTGCCAGCACCTTGGGAGCAAGGAAGCTTCATCTTAGGAACCACACAGAAGAGAATTTCAGCCTGCAATTGCTCCTTCTAGAAAACCTGAGCAGGGCTGTCCAGATCTCTAATCTTTCTGTTTTCAAGAAAAAAAAAAAAAAAAGAAAAAAAGCAACAGGATATCCCAACCTCACCTGAGAACCTGGCAGTATCAATCTTTAACATAATTAGCAAGGAATTTTCCTCACCTTGAGAGTTACATGAACTTTGTCCACTAACCAAAAATGATAAAAAGAAGCCAGAACCTGTGTGCAGTTTGAGTCACTTCAGTAATGCTGCCCAATGGTCTGCTATAGACACTGGCCACAGTGTCCTGCTCCCCTTTTGCCCAGCTGTGACATCTCCTCAAAGCAATACACCATTAAAATAGAAATTAATGAGACACATGGACATCTATTTTCCCCTCCAGTTTTATGTATTTCCCCATGTCATCTCTTTAGACACCAGTGACATCCCTGTAGCCTGGCAAAGGCTGTCTGGCATTATAAAAGGCCTTCGATTTCCACATCACTGCTACTTCTCAGCAAAGGGAACAGAGCCAAACACAAAGCCTCGGGTGACGGGGGTTAATGAAGGCCTTGCCAATTCCAGACGAAGCTGTTTTAAGCATTGGAAAGCACCATCAAAATATTGTACTGTGCTTCAGGGATGTAAATTAAGAATTCTGTCCCTAAAACAAGACAAGAACAAACACTGGCAGGGAAAGGGAAAAGACAGCCACTGAAAAACAACTATGAATGTTAACCAGGTGAAGACAGCATGATGTCCACACCAAAGGAACCAGGAGACTCTGCTCTCTTCAAAACTCAGGTATCCAGTGGGGATGAAGGAAGAAACTATGCATGCACATAGAAGGGCAGAAATTAGATGAGTCTCCTAACCAGGACTAACAATGGTAGAGACACACAGCCATCCCATGCTTCCCCTCTACTGATTGTATTAACTATGCTACATAAACAGTCTAAGGCCCTTCATGGTCACACAGACTCAGCTGTCCATGCGGGCACAAAGAGAGTTAATGGTAGATAAGGCTCCAGATGCAGGAACAGAGTGTGAGCTTTACTGGGTAGCCTTTCAAACTCATCTGTGCTCCTGATCATCTGCTCTGCTACAACCCAGCTACAATTTAATTTCAGAGGAAGGTAAGAGCAGATCAGGAGTGCCAGGTTGTCACTGAGCACACAAGTGGCTTTTAAGTCCAACTCCCTTTTGTAGCAGCCTTTCCTCTTGAGAAATTTTAAATTAAAATCCAGGCTGATATAGGAAGAGATTACATCCCATCCTCTTTATTGAACGGAAGAAGCCAGCATTCCTTCTCTCATTAGGCATGCACTACGTGGATTGCTTGTGAGAGACTCTCCTTAGTGCCAGAGGTTCATGCCAACGAACAGTTTAGTAAATCCTCCTCTTCGAGGCCAAAGGGCTGAGTGTAAGAAAGGGGCCAGGTTTCTAGCTAAAATTACATTCACCAATAAAGCTCACGAGAGGTCAAATTTTGCCATAACTCACTCTCTTCTCAGTAACTGATTTCCCTGTCACTAGGGAAGGAGCAAAAGAAGAAGGAAAAATAAAATGTGTTTGTCTGAAAGCCCTAAGGGCTTGCAATGCTGGAGGTGCAGAGCAGGTTCCTGGATTCTCATTTATCAACCTTAAAAGGGATGGAGTGATAAATGCACAACCGGCCCTTTAATATTTTATGCAGGTGCTAAAGCGACTTAGCTGTCACCTTCAATACATCACCAGAGGCTGATACACCAGCTTTCGTCACTCCAGGCTGGGAATTTTTACAATTTCATTTCTATTTCCCTCTCTTCACATATTTTCATGTATTTCTTACTACGTGTAACATATAAGAAGCTATTTTCCCCAAATGATCTCTGCATTCTACCCATTCCTACTCATTCCCTCTTCAGCCCCATTTCTTGATCAGGAGGTAACACCACGCTTTGGTCAAGATTTGCACAAATTTTGACTGTTCATTCAAGAGCTGTAGAAAACCAAAATCACTATGTCCTGGCAAAGGCTGAAGGTCCTACCCTTTGTGAAAGGCAAACCTCTAGGACCTTCCCTTTAAAGATAGGCAATGATCAACTTCCATAGCATAATCATTTACAAAGCCCCCCGGAACACTGGCGCACCTCGAAATCCTCCCTCCAGGAGCGTAGTGGCGCGTATCCTCTTCTGCCCACACCACTCGTACTCTTCAAAGCGGTTGCCGTTCTCGTTCTCGATGTCCACAGAGTCATCCTCAGTCATGCATGAACCTTCTCTCTGCATAGGGCAAAGCAGGGCAGAGCATTGAGATGCATGAAATAACTCCTTGGTGTTAACTCAGGGTGGGATGGAGAAGAAAAGCTGGATGGTTTCCAGGACAGCTAAGTACAGAGAGGACAGCAGCATCTACTCCCACCCCCGTTCCCAGTGATTTAAATCTGGAAGTAATTGGGTGCTGGAAGAACTTGACAACCTTAGGATCAAAACAAGTTGCAAGATTCAGCATTTTAACGTGGAAATTTTAGCTGTGGTTCCTACAATAATGCCAGTGTGCATTTCAACATGCATTGCCCTGCTTTACATGCAGAATTCCCCTACCACATAAACCCCAGATTTGCTTGTTCCCCAGCATAAATGTTCTCCTAGCATGTATTTTTTTGGGAGACACCTATCAAAATTCACCTCTCTTTACACAATGTGCCCCCTGAGGCAATAAAAATGAATTTCTTATCATCTCTACTGTGGGCTTTTTCTGAGAAAAGAGCACAGAGAACCCTACGACACAACTGTCTCCTTCCCCTAGGGTGTGTTCCTGCTTCTTCCTTGCTGTCTTTGGGATGAACAACAAGAGAATAGTTCTGCTCAAATGCACTTGCTGGAGCAAGATGGTCATGCAACATTTCCAAATGCCAGCCTGTTACAAAGGAAACCAATAAAAAATAATTCTAATGTTGCCAAAGGCAGAGATCAGGAAGAATTCTTCCTGCTGATCTACATAGGAAGCATGACGTCCTACAGAAGGCTTCATAAGCTTAAATAGCTCTCTATTTACAGTCCACAACTTAAGACTTCAAAAGCAGCAAAAGGATCCATGAAGTTGAAAATTATTAGTGCAACAAAGGAAAAAAATCCCGAAGAATCTTCCAAGACAAAGAAAAGTGACAACAGATATTAGGGAGACACAGTTAGCATTGCCTGCAAGCTCAGCAGTGTTAGTTTTTGCCCCATGTTAGATCAACAGCAGACAAAGTAGGGAGTATGAAGAAGTGAATGGCAGCTGGCGAGCCTGCTGTGCCTCTACCTTTGCAAGGCATTGTTCCACATGCCTACTCATCTCCTCCTCGGATCCTAACAGAGGTCGGCTGCAGAGGGGACATACCTGCCCTTCGTCTTGCTTCCTCCGTTTCATTTTTCCAATCCGAGCTGCATGAAGAAACCAGGAAAAGAAAACAAACAAACAAAAAAAGGAAGACATGTCAAATAGATCCACTCTTCTGTCTATTAGCTCAGCTCCAAATAATAAACTCTTGGCAGAAATGGCAAGATTTCACACAAGAATATCCCACTGCAAGTCCCTATTCTGATCTCTGTAGAGACTGTTACTCAGCACTTTCCAGACTAAACCTGTAACCCGTGGCTGAGTACAGCCTGATCTCAGAAAGGCAACCACTCAGGATTTAATGACCAAATTTTTTTACACGGGATATCTGCTGCACATCCTCAGGTAAGTTATTCAAATGGTTAAATACTTGCTCTTGGAAGCCTGAAATTGTTTTGAAGGTTACGTGATCAAGCCATCGAATCCTGCCCCGCATTTTGCCTTTTAAGTCCAAGGTCCATCCACTAAAACATCTATTCCCTATCCAGGAACTTGCTTTGCACCTGAAAAGCCTTGGACAAGGTTTGTAATAGTCACTTCCAGGACTATGGAGCCTCCTATATACCCTGAATAATTCTACCCCAGAACATAATAAACAAGTTAGTGCAACATCTCAGTAGCAGGTAACATTTATGGAGAGATCTCTGCAGTGAAAAACACACCACCTATGCTAGATGACTTCTGTTCCTGATATTTTCTTTCACATTATTTTAATGTAAAGAAAAACTGGGGGATACACTGCCTTCTTGAGGGCACACTCTGGAAAACAAACATGTTAGGAATCATGATGATTAGAAAAAACAGCCAAGGTAGCCTGTTGCTTAATCCAATCCCTGGTTAATTTGAGACATCATTTAATGTGATCAAAACATCTGGAACCAAATCATTTGCATTAAAAGAAACTTCTGTTCCTTACTGTGATAGCTTTAGGCAGGTATTACTGAATAACTCAATCACTGGCTGCAGGAAAGTTGCTGTTTAATTAATAAGGAAGGTCAAAATTCTGAATGAGAGACAAGGAAAAGCCCAAGGAAATCCCATGTGATAATGAGAGATGACACCACCAAAAAGCTGCGTTAGCCAGAAATCATTAGTGACACTGTGAGCACTGCAGCATGCTCTGAAAACCTCATGCTTGAATACTGTTGGATCAACAGCTCCCTGCAGTCAACGAGTCAGAGAAAGCTGCTGGAATACCAGGAGAAGGATGGGGGTACAGGAAGGTTTCTGTAAATTTTTCTCTCAGTTTCATCAGTTTATAACTCACTTGGTGATACAATGAATTTTCATCTGAATACACCAACACAGACCTGAAAGGCCTGTTTCAAGGCTTTCTCAGTGGCTTCCCTGACTGGACTCAGGACTCTCTGAGGTAGGATATAATTTCCCACAATCCAGAATCAGGAATATTCACCATCCCCTACGCTGTGATGCTCCAGGATTAGGTGGCTGCAAATTATTCCCTGGGCACTGCTTTTCCTCACAACGGAACAATCTGTTTTACTCCAAAAAAACCCATTTCTCTACTGGTAAAATGAAAAGGCTTCTGCAAATGTGACATTCCTAGAATAAGAGGCAGCAACCTGAGACCACAAAGGGACTGCTTTTGAGACCTGGCACTTTGAACAACAGAAACTGTCAAGTAAACATGCACCACTTTTATCAGCCATCTAGATTTCATTTGCTGAAGCTCCACAACCCTCTCTTGTGTTGGGTACACCACAGTGACAGCTCCACAGCCCACTTGCCTCTCCACACACTTCCGTATTCCTAGTGGAGCATTTTAATAGGTTCCCTTCTATTTTGTCTGCTTAAAGTTGTTATTTTACCTATACTGTCAGCTTTTGCTCCAGAAGGTGAACTGCTTGACTTCCAGTCCATACAGAAGCAAACATCATGAAGTATTATAGCTAATTTTATTATGCTCAATATGAATTATGCTCCATTTGTAAATAAAACAATGACTCCCAACATTTATTCTGTGTTTTCTCTCCCATTCCTGAACCTCAAAATGCTATCCCCTCCTGCCTCTTTGACACCATCCAGCCTGGTAACCAGCAGCAGAGTTAAGTCATGCTCTTTCTGGTTTGTACTTCAGTCCATGAGAGACTTCTGAAGTTCTGGTTTAGTGAATACCCTCCAGCATGGCTCTTCCATGTTAAACCTAGGATGCTCTTTCCTTGTCTTGATAGCTCAGCAGAGCCAGCACAAAATAGGGGAGGAGGCTGGAATCAGATACGAGCTGAGTATTCTCCAGCAAACACCTATCTGACCAGAGAAAAACACAGGAACAAAGCCTTTTTTATCCTGGTCGCAGTCATATCTTTCTCCCAACTCATCCTGTTTTTAAACAAGAAAATGCAGGAAAGGAGCAGTTTAATTATCCTGGTAGAACTCCCCATGGCTTATCAATTCGGCACAGTCTTGCTCAGCAAGTTTATTACTATTTTTAACTTTTTTACAGCCATCCTCCAGTCTATGCCCTGTAACAGCAATAAAAGCAAAACAGCTTGTCTTAGGTCCTGCTAGGATACATTCTTCAGGCCATTTTGCCAGAGCAAGCACCTGACCTAGTGCTGAAGTGTTAGTGCAGAGCTGGGAACAGAACCTCACCCTGCTCCAGCTCCACACAAGACTCAGCCAACAGCTCCTATCTTGGCTCATCTAGCTTTGCCAAGAAGCATCCCTTTAAGTTTTAGTGCCACAAGTGAAAAAGCCACTGGAACAAAGGTGCTGAAAACAAATCCCCCTGCCATTTTCATTTTGTGGTCATTAGCAGCGGCAGCATTGTGCCCACAGACTCCCAGGGTGCCCCTGGTGACAACAGAAACCAAAAGGGGAATGCTACAGCCTGGAAAGCACGTCCCGAGCGGCAACGTCCCTACCCGACAGGACACGCAGCATGGCCATCACTTCCAATCAGTGCAGAAGGGATGGAGCGGCCCCAAAGGCAGGGGGGTGATTGTGGGGCTGTCCCGAAGGGGAGCAGCTCAAAAGAACACGCAAGTGAGACCAGAGGATTGTTAATTAGTGTTGATAGATGCGATCATTTCTAATTAGCTCACTAATCCCTCTCCCCCTTGCTCCTGTTGAGGGAGCATGAGAGAGGGGAGGATGATAAAAAAATAACAAATCCATTCCCTCTCCTAATTCAGGAAGGTAAAGATGCAGGCAGCAATATGCAAGAAGAGGATGGAGTTCAGGGAAGGTTTTTGCACAAGGCTAACCTGTTCCTATATCTGACTGAACAAAGGCTGCATAGTTATTATTCCAACTTTCTGCCAGGAGGTGACAAGTTCACTGATTTTTATTAGCATTAATAATTATTATTAGGCCATCAGAGGCCTCACTTTTAACAGATCTACATTGCCCTACACGCTGATCCTGCTGCATGTGCATGTTCTCACTCAGGTTACATAAAGCCATTGGGTGCCCTGGGACTTTGAGTCAGTCCAGCCTATGAATGAGAAAATAGCACACAGAGGTGAGTGAGAACAGGGACCAGGGTCTCAGTTAAACTTTCTGACCTAACTTAGAAGCTGGTTAAAGGAGCTACCCTTCCTTCCTAACACAGGGTCCTCTGGGACCTCGTGAGGTAAGAAGCTGCTTGTGCTAGAGCAGGAGCCAAACTGCACTTGACAAAGCCTCTGCTGCTGAGGGTACACTGATCCCAGTCTTCCCACAGGTGCAAAGAGAAGGAGCCAGCCCGCCTCTGGCCACAGACACTGCTGCCTGACAGGTGGAAGAGACCAAGGATTTTTTTTTCTCACAATGGGCTCTCTTCTAAACTTTATTAATGCCTTAAGATCATGTTATTCTCTAGACCAGCAAAACTTCCTGAGAGGAAAGCTAATGGGTTTTAGTTTTCACTGGTACTTCCCTCCCCAAACAAAAATTCACCTTCAGGACCAGGGCACTAATTACCTCAGAAGTGCTCTTACACAGCATCAGGCAGTGAACACTACACAAACCTCTACCACAGCATCAAAGGAGATGATTGAGTTACTAGCAATATCTCTTACGATTCCCTCCACCAGTTTGAGTGGTCCCCTGGGTCCCATGCAGACATCATTAGCAGCTCCTGCAATGGCAGGCCAATCAAATTAAGTGGAAACATTTTTGTCTCCTTTCCAGTGAAAATCATCTAGGTTTATTTCTCCCCCACCCATCAGTGGCAAAATCACTTGACATGCTGGTGGTGGTTCAACAACAAACTGCATGGTGACCACCTCCACAGAGCTCTGCCCAGAGAAGCAGGCTCATGGTCCTCCAGCTTCTCAGGCAGGTTCCAAAGGACTTTTGGAAGAACCTATTTTACAACTCTAGTGAGAGTGTCAACTGTGCAAATACCCTTAAATTTAAAGACATCTGAGCAAAGCACTTGGTCTCTGCAACTCTCCTAGAGGAGTCTTGAGGAGCAGTTTTAGCTTGTTAGACCTATCACAAAAGGCTTCTGTGGCTGATCAACTTATCTAAGAGCATCTGATCCAAGTGAACAAAGGCAGCAATGGCAAAGCACAAAAAGCTATCTGAAGAACAAGCTACAGCTAGAAAACAGATGGTCAAGAATGAATTTGTTTCAGACCTTATGTACAATTTGCTGTTCATCTGTTTCAGAGAGAACATTAAGGGCCAAATTCATAGAAGGGTCTCAGCGGGGCTTTCACATTTGCATGGTCAAACTTCCATACAGACGATTTTCAGCAACCTCCAACCTGACACTATTCTCTGGGGCTGGCACATACTTAACCTGCCAATTCCATGTTCTGATACACTAACTCCTAACTCTGTGTTTCTAATTTTGAATGACTACCCAAGCTGCTCTGCACTGCTAAACTCCATAAGCATCAATTTACAGGGTGGCTTAAGTTTGGCAACACTGGGAATAAGGCAAATGAAAGAAATGCCTTCTTTAGAACACAGGTTCATCAGGAACCAGCACCTCATACTTCTGGGTTCACAAGGACACAACCTCTGCAAAGTGAGTTTAGCACAGGTGAGAGGTGCAGGATTAACTCACTGGGGCTGACAGGGAAACTCAGGTACAAATGCTCAACAGAGAGTCTTACAGACAGAACATTAATCTCCTCCAGACCTTGCAAACACATTCACCTTACTTATAGTTCAATTTAAGTCAAAGGTTTGACTTAGAGAATTAAAATTCTGGACTGTCAGGTACCCATGAACCATGTAGCTGTCAGGACCTAATCATGCTGCAGCCTGGCCAAGAGAAGCTCATGGAAGACATCCCCTTCTTTACCTTCTCTTTCTTATCTCTTGTAAGACTTGGGAACAAAAAACCTGGGCAGCTGAGATTTGGCTCAAGGACAACGTGGGATAAGAGCAAACACCATGGGGCCCTTTTTAAAGGAGGAGTTTCCAGAAGTGATTCTGGACCTTGCTGGCAAGAAGCCTGACAGACTTATCACTATAAGCTGCTTACAAAAATATAGAAAAGTATGGTTAAAACATATTAAAACCAAGTTAATTTTTCTTTCAGACAGATTTTATTTTCTAGATACTATGTTTCTTCATTCTATCAGTAAGAATATGGAATACAAATCCCGATGTCTTTGGAAAACTCCTACATACTTTCTGTCAATGTAAACTAACAGGGATAAGGAAATCATTCTCACAGAGCAAGCTTTGAAGTTGCATGATAGATTAGAAGCTCATGAAAGCACAAGTTAGAGACAAATAAGCTTTTTTTTTTCCCCCCAAAGCACTCAAGTGTTCTCCATATTGAGCAATACTGCTTAAATAACTGTTTAACAAGTGTGGCAAAACTTAAAAATACCACAAAGTTGCTTTAGTGCAAACAAATGTGGAGGAGGAAACAAGTAAGTAGGGTGTGATCGGAGGTCACATGCACAGAAAGGAGCAGCATAACCTACCCAACCAGCTGGGTACTAATCTGACAGCACAGGGCTGAACCAGGCACCACTATAGGCATGTTCTGGGAACAGCAGCAAACATAAAAATCATGGTCATAAAAAGCCAAGGTCGGGAGGAACCAGCTCTGACCTCATTTGACCTTCTTTAAGTCACAAAGCCAAGGCACTTCAGCTAATATTTCTGCATCTAGCTCCCAAATGTCTGGACACTGAGGAGGTGTGCAACAGCACAGACAATACCAGCATTACAGGGACATTATATAAATAAACCAAATGCCCTCACCTGGATCATGCACTGCACTGTTTCATGCACTGCACCCCAAAAAGCATATACAAGAAGAGCATAAGATTAAAAAAAAACAATGCAACTAGTGTACAACACTAGCAACTTCCCTTTACCTAAGCACAGGGTCACAAAAATGTTAAAGAACACGGCACTAGAGGAGTTCCTCAGTTGCAGACTACATGGATTGTGCTGCTGCCCTTCTCTGGGCTGAAGTCAAAAAGCACACAATGCTGCTGAGCCAGTTCAGCTGTCATCAAGACCCTGCATGCATACTGAAGGACTCTGCTGTACCAAGAACCTCACACACCTGGCATAGACTTTTTTTTTCCCCCACCATAAGGTAAATGCACATTCCTGGCCTGAAAAAAGGTGGAAGCTTAGCCCCAGTGATCTAAAAATGATAAAGAAACAGTTTGACATCACTGACTCCAGAGACCTCTGTCACACAAAACAAGTCACTGAAGAGCAATACCTCAGTGCACTTCAGCATCTGAAGTCTGTGTCAGGAAAAGGGCTTACCTGCTGCTGCTGGCAGCTCACTGCACTCATCTTGGAGCACAGATGTGATCACAGCTGCCAGCAGTTACCTGCAATAGATGCAAGGCAACTCATCTCTTTGTTGTATGACTTAATAGACCTTCATGAGTTCTGCATATTTTTGCCTCCAAGGTTGATACTTAAAATCTCCAGGCTAGCTCTGAATTCTGTTATGTATGACTTATCACAGATATCAGGTTAACAGCAGTGTAATAACACTTGTATTTGCAAAGACCATGCTAAACATGTAGTACTTCAAATTCAAGCAAACTATTTGCTATTGAGAGTTGCTACCAGTACACTCTAAAGCCTTCTGTCATTCTGTCAAGGTTCTAAACCTTCTAAACTGCCTTAGCACAACATCACTGCTTTAATCTCAAACTATCACAGCAGGAAGCTCAAAATTAACACGCCTCCAGATAACCTGAACAACCCCATTTTGACTACATTGCACATACTAGATCACCAATAAGCAATGGAAAATCAGGTGACAGAATAATGTTCCTATTTAAGCAGTAAATTCTGACTTGCCTAAGCCTTGGAAAACAAATTTCTTCAGCTCAAGCCCAGGAAAAAAAGAAAAAAAAAAACTTTCAAGGTTTTCCCATGCAGAAATGGGACTTTCTGAAATAAGAAACCTCTGTTTTATTTCTTTTTAAATGAATGCTTGTTTATTTACCACTAGGAACACCCAGAAATACAAGAATAAAAGTAAACCACCAGCATCTGTAGGTTTGAAAGGAAAAAAAAAACAACAACAAACCATGACGTCAGATGCAGGCAGGCTCAGACTGCTGGTTTAAAAGTTTACTGCAAGATTCTGCCATGTGAGCCGCGAGAGCGCAGCAGCCTGACCACGTAATTTAAAATTCAAGACCTGGGACCTGTTAGTGAACCCTCAGACGAGACCCCACGGGGAGAGCCGTCCCCTCACCTCTTCCCTAGGAAGCCCGGAATGAACGCGGAGCCTTTCACACCCCCCCCCGACCCCAAGTCGAGACCTTCTGTCGCGGGTCCAGGCTTGCGGAGGGGGCGGGCGAATGTGTGTGTCACACAACTCGGCCCAAGTCCGGTAAGTTTTCTGGGTCGGGGGAAGGCCGAGCCGGGGCGGGGGGGGGGGCTCGGCCCGGCCCGGCGGGGCAGGGACAGCCCGGGGCGCCGCGCGGGACCGCACTCACCGTTCAGCCGGGTCTGCCGGTTCGCTCGCACCCGCAGGAAGGTCTGCAGAGAGGAGACAAGAGCGGAGAAGTGTGAGGGCCCCCGGCCCAACGATGTAAACAACTCGCTCCCCCGCCGCTACACAAGGCCCGATTCCCCCCGCCCTGCGCATCACCGGGACAAGGCCCCAGCGCCGGGCCTGCCCTGCACCCACCTCTTCCCGACCCCCGACCGCCAGGCCCCCTCCTGCCGCTCTGCATAGCGGGGCGGTGGGCCCGGGCGGCCCCCCCCGCGCTACCCGGGATGCGGGCGGATACGGCGCGGCCGGGCAGGCGCCACCGATCAGCCCCCAGCGGCCGCCGCCATGTTGGCCCCAGTCATGTGACCCACCGCCGAGCGGGTGAAAGTTCACCAGGAAACCGGCGGGGAGGGGAGGAAGTTCCCATGGCAACCGACAGGTGGCAGCAGGCCCCAGCGAGCCCTGCCCAATCAGAGCCCAGGGGCGATGGGAACCCAGGAACACCTGGCCAATCAAAAATCAGGTGCCACTGGAACCCAAGAGCATCTGACCAATCAGAGGCCAGGGGCAACTGGAAGTTAGGGAAAGGTGGCCAATCAGTGGCCAGGGGCGACTGGAAGCGATGTTTCTTTGTCCAATAGGGATTGGGCACCCTTTAGACACAACAGCAGGAGGGAGTTAGGCTCCTGCTCCCGACTGTACCCCAAGGGCGCAGGACAGTCAGGAACTGGGACAGCCACTCCCCAACTTTTCCTACTTGGTTAGAGACCGGGAACCCATGTGGCCCAAGGGCATCTGCACACTCAGGCCCCCAAGGACTAACTGGACCCAAAGGCAGGTGGCCAGTGGGGGCCCAGAAGCCTCTCCATGGCCCCTGCCCCACCCACCCCCAGCATGGAGTGCGAGTAGAGGAGCTCGGTGTTCTTGCCTGTTTGTGGGTCCCTGGGTACCAGTAACAGTTGTGTCCACTGGAGGTGGAGTGGGCACCCTGGTCTGAGCCATCCCCAGTGGCACCCAGCTTTGTTTGTGGGCTCACAGCTCTTCCTGGCCTTCCTGAGGAGGAATGGGGGGCACCCAAGCTACAGGGGGAGTGCTGCCACCTCCCCCGTACTCTTCAGCTTCTTCTTATTCTCGCAGAATCATGGAATGGTTTGGGTTGTAACCTTAAAGATCATTGGATTCCAACCCCCCTTTGACCGGCCCTCAGGGACTATTGTGGGAAGTGGTGTCAAAACACCATTGTAAGCCCTCCAAGACAAAAGGCCTGCCTGACAAAGGAGTGCCTGAGCCTATGGAAACAGCGGCCTGCATAAGTTAGACAACAATAGGGATAATGATGGAGGAGCAGAGGGGTGGAGGTCTAGTCTGGTCACTCAATAGTGATATGACTTGACCATGCTTACTCATCATTGTGAAACAATTGCCTGAAGGAAACAGGCCTATAAAACAAGGAGCTGAAATGGGCTTTGGGAACTTCACTGACATCAGTCCTCCCCCTCTGGAGAGACCAAAGTGATATTCTGCTATCTCTATCTCTCGCCTGTTCTCTCTCTTGCTCTTTTCTTTCCTAAAATCATTAAGCAACAGAAGTCCTACCATGATCTTTCCCAGGTTGTGCAGCTTGAACATGTATATATTGTGGCTTTTGTAATAAAAACCTCAGTCCTTATGATCAAGCCTGATTCATGGATTTCTTTCCCACATCAGCCCTACAGCCATGGTGGGGGATAATCCCCATGGACCTGCCTGAGGGTAGGACAGAGCTAGGAGCTAGAAGTTGAGCAGCACAGGCTCCTACATACTCAAATCCCATTTGTTTCCTACTCTGCAGACTGCCCAGGCTTTGTTTCTTGCAATCAAACCTACATTTTGGGACTTCACCCTGGCACCTGATAACCTGCCATGCCTTCTTCAGGGGGAAAACAAAAAACCACCCTGGTATGTTTTGATGGGCAGTAAGCAAGTTCTGGTGCTTCTGGTAAGGTTTGTGCAGTGCAGACCTGCATCATCCATCCCAGCTTTGTCTGTGAGCTGAAATGCAACTGTATTTTATGATTCTATGTTTTACATTCACGATTGTTTGGTTTACCCTTTTATTAATTAAGCTGTCTTTCAGGATGCCTGCTCCCTGCTGAGCTCAGGTGGAGGGAGATGTGCCTTTCCTGGATGAGGATTTTAGCCTTTCACTTATATTTACTCCACATCTTATTCATGTCACAGATATTCTGTGAGCTCAGCTGACCCATGCCGGGTGGTCTCTCTCCAAGCCTGAAATGTTATCTTTGCAGTACCATGAACAATTTCTAATCTGCTGTTGCTTTTTCCACTGGGGATTCAGGGTTGTATCTAAATCTAACCAAAATGGATGTATTTTTGCTCAGAAAAGCCCCACCTGACAGGACAAACTGTATCTCAGAGGAGCACCCACCACTGACGCATGTCATAAGGTCCTGCACTACACCAGCTGCCACCACTTTGATCTGATCAATGTCCATGTACCAGACTCCAGCTGCCAGGCTTGGCAGAGGGAAGACAAGGGGACTCGCCTCCCCAGTTCCCAGAGCCACCCCACTGCCTCCACTGCAGCTCCCACTCAGCACTTGGAGCAGGCCAAGCACTGTGCAAGCCCATATTCCTGTGGGTTCATAAATCTCCTTCTTCCCTAAATATCCCTGTGGTAAATAAGCATGAAGACCAAGAAAATTAAGCCACAGGAATTCTGAAAACCTACTCGCCAATAACTCACATCCTAACATGTTACTAATACACTGTGTATTCACGATTAGATCACAGACAACAGAAGGCACATTCATAATTCCAGCACACCTCTGCATATGGAAAGCTGAATTTTGTAGCTCTTAAAGTCACCACCATGAGAGTCTTCTGCCCTGCTTCCTGAACATTTCACTTGGTAAGCCAGCAAGACTGAATTCTCATTCACATTGTGGTTTTATTAAGGACATGCTGCGGCTTTACACAACCCTGGCACCCATTCTGAGGTCCCTTTACACTGCCAGAGCAGCATAACACAGCCAGCACAAGCATAAAATGAAAATCAGGCCCCAGAGGTCTTTTCTCCCTGCAGAGCAGGCTTACAACTCCCATTACACGTCTGCATTAAGGGCTGCAACCCTCCATAAAATGTACTCACAAACTTAAAACACATTAGGGACTAGCTAGACTCAGCATATAGAGGGGGCTTCTGCTGAGAATATTTGTCCTCAAGTATGACATAATAAAAATTTATAGAAGGGAGGACTGCAAGAGACCACCAATTTCACAGACTGAAGTCTGGAAGAGCAGGAAGGGACGGGTGTCTTCCAACAAAGAGGGCCATAGCAGAAGTCTCTTCCATGCCCTTTCAGAAAGAACATGATTTATTTATTAACCTTTATAAACAGGCAGGAAAGAGAGCAAGATTACCTGAATCAGGCATTTCTGGATCTTCTGCAAGGTTTTGCTTCTCTTAGGTTGCACCAGCTCCCATAAGTCATACAAGGGTAAAGTGATTTATGATGTGATACTGTTGTAACTGAAGGCTACATGGGAATACTTAGCAAACAATGGAGGATCTAGCCCATATATGATAAAATAACCAATAAATAAGACAGAGGAGAAAACAATGGGCAAAAAATTTGCAAATCTGCTATTAATAGGACCTATTTTCAGGAACAGATGCTTTTAACTGGGGCTGCTCTGTTAAAGCCCCATCTCTGGTCATCAGCCTCTGCCTCTGGATATTCAAGAGCTGATGTAGATAAAATTTGACCCTCTGCCTGACCCAGGGCACAGGGTATCACTTCAGAGCAGTGCAGGGTACAGGGTGATGGGTGTATGCCAGGCTGGTACAGACATGGTCCACCCAGCTGTTCTACATGGCAGGCAGAGACATGCTTGGCTCCATGCTGAAGGCCACCATTAATTTATTTGCTGCCTTTGACAGCTTATTTGAAGCCAGTGGCTGAGTGCAGGATAGCAGCCAAACAGTTTGGATGTGTGTTGAGTCAGAGTCCAGTGTGGCAGCCCACCCCAAAAACACAGACTTAAACCAAGCAAAACTGTACTTTTGCTGCTGCCTTCCTCTTCTTGCTCCATCTCCCTCAACTTTACAAGACCTGCTGCTCCTCTGGGGAAAGGATGTTTTATAAGACATACTGGCATGTCTATGAATGGTCCAAAACCATTTCTGTTTTGGTTGGTTGGGAGTCAGGAGTCAGTTTGCTGGGCAGCGGCACAACAGTGAAATGGAGAATTTTGGCCTGCTAGAGGCTGACATCAGTCACCGTTTTACAAAAAAATCACTTCTCTGGAAGTTTCTCAGTGGCATAGGGTAAGTAATGACAAACATAACCATGGCAACAACTGAGATTATGAATATAATGCAATAGAAAGCTCTGCAAAGATTTTAAGCAGTTTAAAGTCAGAGCTGGGAGGACTGTGCAGATAAAAGGACATCTTCCTAGCCTTGTGAGGGACTGAGTCCTTACATCCCCATGCTGCAGGCAGGTGAGCTGGGGCAGTGGTGCAGAGCTAAAGGCTGAGTGCTCAGGCACAGAGAGCTGTGGGCACCAGGGTGAACTGTCTCAGAGGCTGAGACCAGTGGCAGCATCCTTCTGCTTACCTGGTATCTGTCTGAGTGATGTATGTCATCTGAGGAGTGGGGTGATGCTGTTGGAGAATCTCCTTCCCGCTTGATTGAGGCCGACAACAAAATTGACTGCAAAAGAAAGGAGAAATGCTGTGAGTGTTGCTGAGCTCTCTGCCCCTTGCTAAGCTGTCCTTAAAGCCACAGAGAGCATCTGTGGGGCTGCACTGGGACAGACTGCTGAGTGTGGGGCTGGCAGTGCTCCTCCCATGGGGCCCTGCCTCATAAGGGAACTGGGTTGCAAGGTCTAACAAAGTGCACAGGCATCAGGCACCAAAGGGATGGCAATTTTGTTTCCAGCTCTGGTATCTGGGGGCAGAATCAGTCCCTGCTGGAAATGATGTGTGAGGACCACACCAGAAATTCCACAGGAAGGTGAAGTTGTGCCCATGTGGAGCGTCACTAACGTGCCCTTGTCCTCCTCTGTAAGTGGCACTAAATCTCTCAATAGCTTTGTAAACTATGCTAAAGCTCTCAGCACCTTTGCAGAGCAACTACCTCTTCCTGCTGTAATGATGCTATTTATTTTAATAAGTAGCATAGAAAAAAAGAGCATTTTAGAAGGTTAAAAAGATCAGTGATATTTGAGACCTAAGGAATCACTGGTAAACTTTGAGTCAATAGTAGG
Organism: Calypte anna; assembly: GCF_003957555.1. Lineage (NCBI taxonomy): Eukaryota > Metazoa > Chordata > Aves > Apodiformes > Trochilidae > Calypte > Calypte anna. The sequence continues at coordinate 20,942,946 of NC_044254.1, read as the reverse complement.
TAAGTCTAAATTCTACACACAGTGAACTCTAGTGGGAAAATTACTGTACGAATTTGACAGTGTCTAAAAAAATGTACACTGAGTTGCAAGTGAAGTTTATTATTAGAAGAGTTTGAGGAAAAATGCAATTTAAAATTCTAATTTAAAATATAAATTAGCTAAACTAGGCTAAATATAGCCTAATACATTGGAAAATATGTACAGTGGAAGTGCAGCTCTCCAGATGTTTGTTTCTGAGAATCAGCTGGCGAGATCTGACAATAAATGACTACTCAGAGATGTGTATGTTTGCGAAGGGAAGTGTAGATATAATCTGAATTGGACAGGTCAAGTGTGGTGACAACATTATTAAAAAGCATAATACCTTGGAGGAAGGCAAGTATGCCAGAAACATTTGCCTCTGGGCTGAAATGAAACGTGAAAAAATGTGCATTTTTTGGAAAGATATGAGCAAGTAGAAAAATGACTCAGCATACAAATTGGTTCAGTCAGCAGGTTGCCATCCCCAGGGCTTGGACAGTTCTGGTGAGACAAGCACAGCAGCATGGTTAGGATAGAGGTGGCAGAGGGTGGTTGGGGATGCTGGGTCAATCCCCACAGGCATGAGCTGCCAGCTTTGCCATAAGGGCAAGAGCCATATCCTTGTCTGTACTGCAGGTCTTTGACATAAAACAGGGTTCTACTGGCTGTGCAGAGACATGATGTCCTGAGAGCAGTGATGGGAGCATGACCTGCTGGGCTGCTTGGTTATCTCCCCAGGCATGATCCCTCCTGCCAGCACTGAGGGCTGTGCTAGACATATCTTGGGGCTGGAACACTCCTTGGCTCAGCCTGATGGGGATGCCAAGTGCTGGGTGGGCCAGTGAGGCTGGGGGCATGCAGCAAGAGACTGGCTTCTGCTTCCCAGGAAACAGAGGGGCAGAGCAGTGGTTTCTCCTGCCTCACGTGTTGGACAAACCCAGCCAGTGATAATTCTGGTGAGCAGCTCATTTATTTCTGGAGAAACCCTCTGATAGCCATGGGAAATAGAGTGCAGACCATGAGTTCCTACTGTTGCCTTTTATTTTGCAAACTGAGAAAAAGGACCATTTCTGAAGAAGTGAAATTGCACATATCCTAGAAAAAGGAGGGATGTAGGCTCATCTTTCAGCTCAGACTGAGAACAGCAGCCCTGATTGCAGTGGTGCTAATGCCCTTTCCCTTGTCTAATAAGCCAAGCACCCTGGTGCTGGAGGGTTAAACCCGTTTTGTCTTACAATGTATTCTGGAGAAGGGAAAAAAAATACACATATCCCCATTCCTTGGCGACAGACAGACAAACCCTCCCCGCCTCCAGCTCCCCCCTCAGCTTCTGGTAGCTCTAATCCAATATTATTATGTGAAAAATGGTTGGGCTAGCTATGGAGACAGTAAATTAAACGTTATGTATTAGTTTTTAGCGTGTGGTCCTGGGAAGAACGCCGGCCCCATTTATTCCACAAACCTCCTGAGCACCATGGCGATGACCTCTGGAAAAACGCAGGGCTAAACTAATCCCAAAGATGTCAATCTCGAGGCCTCTTCTACATACACTTGCAGTTTAGATTAATAAACTGTCTATTTTTAAATTGTGTGCAAGCACTTCAATTCTAAATACCTCGCCGGCATGTTAAACACAGCGTTAGAGATGCCAAGTCACACTTCCCCTTCACTCTTAGGAAACTTGACTTCATTTGTTTTTCTCATTTCCGTGTGCTCTGCCACACTTTGCCTTTCAGGCAGCCATGGGGACAGGCAGGGATGCAGGCTCAGGGGCTATGGGATTAAGAAAGGCACTCGCTATTGGGGTGACTTTCATTTCTGCATTAGGCCAGACTCTCCGCCATCTCAATTTTGGCCTCTTTTTTTTCCCAAATCATTGTGTTGGGGCCATTTCCCAATGTCTAAGAAGTGAAGATGCATGTCCACAGCATGCCAAGCTGAGGATTTGGTGCTCCCTCCACTCACACTGTTCACTTTCTACCTAGGGAAGAGGCAGTGATATGATCCCCACCCCTCCCTTGACAGGCATCCTGGAAGACAGATGTGGAGGGAAAAGGCAGCTTTTCCCTGGCAAACTACGTCTCCCAGCACCAACGATGAAGTAAGGGCCTTATGTGAGCGGCCATGCAGCCTCATATTTCTCCCTCCCCTTTAAATCATCTCTCCATTGGGTAAAGGCACTCTCTGTGGAGGTTATAAACCCTGAGAGGATCAGCCTGAGCATTACACCTGGGGCAAGCTAAATAAAAAAGGTCACCGGCTCTTTTTAAACATGGACAAAAAAGCAGTAAAATGTGTTTGGAAAAAAAAATCTGGCATTAAATCATGACTTTTTGCCTGGCTTGCCTCATTAAAAGTGGCCTTTTGGAAGGTAAAATTATCATTGTAAGTGATAAGATCTTTAAGAAAATAATTCACGGCTTCTTCACCCTTTAATATGATAGCCGCCACCGGCTAATTTTTTTCTTAATGGCAACGAGGCCATCAATCTTGTCTGAGCCACATACTCCCTCCTTCCTCATGCTGTGCTGGGCAGCCATGGCCCTGCTTGGCGTTTCCATCCTACCCGCTGGAGCCCAGCTGTGCCCTGCCCAGGGGAAGAGACGTGTCTGGGTGTATGGCTTTCCCTGCTTGTGTCCACAGATCTGGGCTCTTCCTGGGGACGTGGCACTGCAGGAGGCAGAACCTTGCTCATGCTGCGAGGTTCACACACTGGTAGGTCCTGACACCCTCCATGGACCAAGCAATTCTGCAGAGCTGGGTTGCAGCCTCTGTAAATGTCTCAGAAGCCCCATTGCAATTAGGAACAACATATAGTTTACTTCTATAAATATATGGGCAGGTTTGGCATGTCTCAAATGTGCATCATGCAGCTGGTGTGCCAGCTGCTGTGCTCCCAGTCCATCGCTCTCCAGACCTGCTCCTCCCTGCTCAGGCAGAGGAGCTGTGTGCAGCTCCAAAGGGATGCTGGCAAGGGCATGTGTACCAGCATGCTGCTGGCTCCTGACCCACAGGGGCTGGAGGTGTGGGCCAGGGGCAGCATGAGGGGAGGGGATGGGTGTCAGGGTGCAGCTGCCAGACCAAGGAAATGGATGGAAATTGCCGCCCCAGCCCTCAGCGCTGGCTCTCGCTGGCAGCCGGGGCAGGTGTCAGCACCGGGAGAGCCCAGCCAGTGCTGCTGACATTCTGCTGCCTCTCAAGGCCAGTCATTTGAGAGTATTAAAGTGCTGGATTCCTGCTTTCTGATAGCCCTGGAAAAACACAGGGAGTCTATCTTTCTTAAACAATCCATCACAGCTGCTGTCAGCAGAACAAATACCCTAACCCTGCTTTTTATGTATCTATATGGCCTTCTTCTATTTTTTTTTTTCATTTTATTTTTGGCACAAAGTGTTCTCTGCTTGATGCATTCAGCTTTAACTCTGCCATCTAAATAGGTACTTATCACTTAACATGGAGGTGATGGCTTGACATGTTTTCTGTCTCCTGCCCTCCCCTCCACCGTAGGGAAGCAGTCAAAGTGTTGCTAATAGCTGTTATCACTTGGGAACTGTAACCCGAAAGCAATGAGTGATACCAGGCCTTGCTGTGATTCTCCCCCTTGACTCTAGTTGCCATTTTTTATGTTATTGCTGGAGGATCCCTAACACAAAGACACTACTATTAGAGCTGAGTTTCCTAGAAGCTTTTGGAGGGTCCACATTTGCTCCTGGGAAAGTTAGAGGTAAAATTATCCAGTGCCTTTTAGCTGGCAGAGATAAAGGTGGGATGGAGCTGGGGATGAAAGGCTTAAATGTGAGAAGGGTGTGAATAGTGAACAGAAATAATGGTATCAGCAGTTTCTGGCCTTTGCTGGAGGATTCCAGTGGTCCACAAACAGAATAAGCTTACAGAAAGTGAGGTACTGATTTATTTCTGTGCCTGTTATGGTCACATCTGGGATTGCAATCAAGGTCTGGGTCCTCTTGGACGAGACACCAGCTACACAGTGGGAAAAGGGGCCTCTTCCAGCAGAACTGCCTGTTGGGGATTCAGAGGGAAAGAGATCTGGCCAAGGTCTGCTGTGATCTGCCAGTCTCTCCAGCTCCCCTCTGGGACCAAATCCCTCTGCCTCTCCTCCTGCTGAATGCAGTGTTTTCCCCCAGACTAATGGCACAGCTGTTTGGCCCAAGGGGAGTGAGAAGCTTTTTTTGTTCCTGGGATAATTTTTTTTTTTAATGGAATAAAACCTGGCAGAGAATATTTTTTTGGAGTGGCTCTGGTATTTATCACCCCAAACTGGCAGGGAGCGTGTTCAGCCAACACTTACCCTAGGTAATTTTCCCTCCTTTACATATCTGTGGACTGTTCTCCTGTCCCAGGCTTGGCCATAGCTTTGCCACAATGCTGAGATTTAGCTTTCTAATCTTTCCTTGTAAATCACAGCTATAGAAGGAGGAGGCATGGGTAAGGTGGGTGACTACTCCAACTTCTCCAGCCAGTCAATGACACAAGAGAAGGAGTTAAAACCCCAGGGCCCTAACACCCGTCCCCTGTTCCTCCTGCCAGACATGATACAGAGAAGTTAAATGATTGTGCTAGAAATTTCATCTTGAGTGAAGCAGCTGGTAAGGGCTTAATACAGACATTCTGTCAAGGTTTAAGGCTCCAAATCTTGCTTGCTTCAAAGCTCTTTTTCCTTGGAGGGCTTTAGTGGTCAAATTTCCCTCCAGGTGCTGTAATTCTCTTTCAAACTGCTCAGTGAAGCTGTAAAATCACTGGGGTGAGTGGGGGAATCAATGGGCTCTGGTGTTGTGGCTCAGTTCCCAGCTCCACGGAGGTCTCGGAGCAGCGAGCTGGCCACCTGCCTGGGGGCACCCTCCAAGGATTTGGGTGCACACCCAAACACACCAGACACAAGCATCTGCTGTGCATGGAAGATGGATTTTGTTCCTGGCCTCTTGCTTCAGTGTTTGTAACAAGAGCCAGTGTGTGGCTGGACTGTCAGTGGGTAAAGCCATTTGCAGTCATGTATTGGGAAGCAGCTGTGGAAAAGACATGCTGAACCTACCACAGAGCCCAGCTTCTTCCCCTTTAGTGAGCAGTACCAGCACCCTCAGAGAGAGTAGAAGAAAGTTCAGCAGATGCCATTAGGTGACAGGTACCAGTCTACAGCTAATATCCTGAAACTTAGGGGCTGTGATCTCTCTGGGCAGAGATGATTTCCCTTCCTAGATGACAGAGTATGGACAGGCAGTGGCAAAGAAGTTATCTCAGGTACTTGAGAGGACCTGGGGACTCTGACTCAGAGTTACTGCTGGCTTATCAAGGAAGAGCTGGAAGAGACAGACTTACACTGCTCATATATCTCATCAACATGGGTTCAACAAAACGTGCTTCTCTGCTGCACAACCTCTTGCAAGAGGTAACCAGGGCAAGAGGGGAAGGATAAAGAGGGATCAAGAAACACACAAACAATGCCCAGGAGAAGTGCAGGCTGCCAGATCTGCAGCTACAAAGACACACAGTGACCCAGGACAACAGTGACAGGTTAGTGAACAGCCACACTGGTAATTGGGACCATGCAGCCATGGTCTCTAGCTTAGTAAGAGCAAGGACATCCTCCCTCTTTTCCCATGGGCATGAAGTGTTTGTTCCCACCAACACTGAAACTTTTCCTTGGTGAAGCATTTCTTTTCCCATCCCTCCTCTTCCTCCTGTTGTCTCAGAGATATCATCACAGAAGGATACTACACGTGTCCAGGACTGTCCTGGAAGTCTAATACCTGAGGAAGACCTCAGGAGTAGGGCCATTTGGTGTGCTTTCTGCAAATGAGATGGGCTTTCAGCACCTTTTTGCACCTCTGCCTGCTGCAAAGCATAGACATGAGACAAGCCAACAGGAGCAAGCTGTTGTCTTGGGCTGTGGAGGCTCAATGGGCTGCCTGGCTCTCAGCAACATGAAGATCAAGGCACCAAAGGGTGTCCCAGGAATTGGGGTGAACATCCAAGCTTGCAATCAGGAACAGAAATTACAGCTGGGAGGAGGCAGTCAGGGTTGGACAGAAATCTCAACCTGAGGCTCACTATGCAGGTTTGACAGCTGCTTCTCCAAGTGGCTTTTCCAAACTGGCATCCCATCATTGATTTGGCCTGGTCACTAACAGAAGTATGAGGAGGATCCTGGACACTGTGGAGCTTTGTGGTACTCAGCCCCCCTGCCCTTCGAGATGCCTTTGCAGAGAGGGAGCCCAGGCCCCGAGCAGATGCGTTGGCCAGAGCCCCCCAGCTCACAGCCCTTGCCTGTCACTGCCTCCATCGGCTCTGATAATAGGAGAACTTGATACAATAATCCTGCATTCATCACATCCCATGTTGAGTGATTGGATTTTCTTTGACATATTGCCATGAAAATTGACCCAGTGCAGTGAGTGACAGCTCTTCAGGGGCAGGAAAGCGGCAAGCAAGGAACATACATTTACATCTGGGCTTTCATTGCCAGGAGAGATGTTTGCTGAGGCAGCTGTGGGGAAGGGATGGGAGCAGAGCCAAGAGACAGAACATGGGGGGGTTAAATCTCCTGCCCCCAGCTGCACCCCAGCAAGAAACCAGCACTGAAGCAGCAACAGTTGGGATGCTATATGCAAAGGTCTTAAGTGAGTCCTGAAGTTGTCTAAAGCCACTGGTGACCATAAAAATAACATGGCCAGCCTGCATCCCACCCCAGCTCCCATCTCCCATGAATGGGACCAGGATGTCCATTGCCAGGGGATGCTGGATGCTCCCAGGGGACAGGAAGATGCAGACTCTTTCTCCTGCTCCTGAGCTGCAGGAGCTGTCAGACCTTTTGTTGGCACCAGGAGAAGGACCAGACAGGAAACCTAGTGACAGTCCCCTGACCCCTTCCACCAGTGTCCACAGTGGGAAGTGGGACATGGCACAGGCCCCAGCTCCTCCTAGGCACTGCCTATCCGCAGCAATACCTGAGTGCCTGGGCACAGGCAGCAAGACCATCCCAGGGTCTGTCCGCCTGGGACTACTGTTAAGGGTGGCCCAGAAGCCCAGCTTTGTCCCCAGCAGGACTTTCTCAGCTGGACTTCACATCCTGTTGAGCTATTCCCACCCAATGTTGCAGATACTTGGTGAGGACAAAGGGAAAAAGCAGCCTTCATCTTCCCACCACCCTCCTCCACAATCCCACGTGGTTACAAAAGGACCTTTAGTAAGGTGAAGGTGACAGCGCTGTGCCTTCCCGTGCCACACAGAACGTGTCTCCCAGCAAAACCCCCTAGAAATAATGAATCCTCTTGGGCTGAGAGGCTTTCAAGCTCTCTGAGAAGGGAATGAAAGATTTCCTGATTTCACCCTCTCCCTCCCTGCTCTCCTGGCTTCTTGAAGTTAATGTTGTTAGCCCCAGATGTGATGGGCAAAGGGAAAAGATCCATGTGGTGACAGGGGACGATTGATCTCTTTTACATAGAATGACGCTCCACTCCCAGTTTAATCCCCTCGCTCAAGGCAAATGGGATTCTTTGTCAATGGAAACTTCAAAAGCCCGGCCCTGCCGTGAGATGGACCTGCTTCTTTATCTGGTCTCTGTCAGTCACTCACTACGTTTCCCTCCAAACAGCTAATCTGTCTTCCTAGCCATCCTTCTCCCTTGCAGGCGATGTGTTTGGGACTGTTGAGTTATCTACACTCAGACCTGACAAGGAGGGAAAGGGATTCCTGCAGAGTCCAGCTGCTTTCATTTTGTGTGTGCCCTTTCCAGCTCCTGTTAGAGGTGCTCTGTGGATTTTCAATGGCGGGTGGGTTGGGTGATTGCATCCTACTCTGCTTCTTTTCCAGAGGAGAAACTGTCAGGACAGGGCTTGGGAGGCAGAGATAGGCACATAGGAGGTGGGAATGCCAGATCTGTGGAACATAGTGGATCATTGCTGCAATCTTTATTTTTCTTAGTGGGGGTTGGGAAATTTTTGGGTTGACCTGAGAGGTCTCCCGGCCTGCCAGGGACTCAGGTCAGCATGGTGCTCCCCGGCCCCTCTCTTGGTGGGGCAGACAAGGTGTTGACATGCTTGGCAAGACACCCAGCCCCAAGGGGCAACCTAGAGCTGAAATTTCAGTCTCCATTTCAGACATCACATGCCAAGAATGACCCAAAGCTTCCAGAAAACAAAAAAAGGGAAAATGAGATCTGAAGTCAATTCTATTAAAACAAGCATGAAAACACCTCTTGTAAGAGATGCTCTTCATTTCCCTGGAACCCAGGAGCTTCCCTGGGTTGGATTGTGTCCCTAGAAGCATGGGAGAGCCCAGACCACTTGCTTTTGCCCAGCTTTGGGAGCACAGTGTGGTTTTCAGAGGCCGTGCAATGCCACAGCTGCCCTGTGGTGTTCCTTGCACTTGCCTGACCAAGCTCTGGTCCTTCCCACCACTGTGTCATAAGAAGTCCAGCTAATAGTGACATGAATTAGGAAATGATGCCCTTTGCAGTGGTGCCGTGATGCTCTGTGCATTTAGTATTTTTGCATTGTAAGCCTAGAGGATGGGAGGTGGGTCCTGAGGGATGGGTGAAGTCACTGAGACAAGGTCTTTTAGTGACTGGGCTCCTCCTCAGGTGTGCTTCCCTCCCCTGAGGCAGTTCCACCCCCCTCTTCCAGAGATCGAAAATGGCTCTGGCTCCAGGAACTCCTGCACATGATTTCCCAGGCTGAACTCAGCCTGCGTATGATCAGCTCTCCTTAGCTGTCATTAGACACAATCTGGAGCCCCAGAGCCTGCTGGAGGACTTCAGACATTCCCCTCTGCTGCATGGGGAATGAGAGAGCCCTGTGTGGGGACTCAGCTACTCTGGCCCAAAGGGTGAATGGAGGCAGCAGCTTGCCCCAGTGCTGACCAAGCCACAAAATGTGTTCATCTCCCTGGGGGACTCTGAGTAGTAGGACAGAGAGTGGACTGTGAGGAGGTATAAATAGTATGATGCCTTCGGGGCTTGGGGTGTAAATTGTGCCCAAGCTCTGCTCACTTACCTTGGGGGTGCCTGCTGCCATGGTATCCTTCAGGATGGAGCTCTTGCTGCCAAGAGAGAGGAGAACAAGGTCAGTCACAAAACTGCTGTGGCAGTCAAGGGGGAAGCACTGCGAAGGATTTCACGAGGTCAAATAGCAAAGCACATGGATCCTCTTTGATGGACCAATGAGAGCCTCCTCACCCTGACTGGAAGGGAATGGTAAGGAGGACAGTGCCAACTATTTATCCAACTGGAATGAAACAGTCATACGAATGGAACCCCCCCAGATGCACGATGTGGAGTCAAATCTCAACTCTCCACCTACTCAGGGGTTTGCACAGTTCCTCTCCCAGCCCTGGGGCAAAGTGGGGATCAAGACTGCAGGAAAGCCAAGGAGAAAAGGGTGGGAATGGTGAGCCCTGAATAGGGTCAGGCACAGTAGAAAAAACAGGAGGCAAGGAAAGACAAGGAGATTAAACAGGCATTAGAGCAAGATAAAGAGGCATCCCCTCAGTTCCAGCCACATTGTGAAGGCAGCAGCTCTGCCGGAGGCTGGAGTGATTTGTTAATTCAGCTTGTTCCCCATTTAGCAGGAAAGGAGGTCCCTGCCACGGTGCTCCTCCTTGCCTGCCCCCGCCAGCGGGAGATGCTATAGATTTAATAACACCTTCCCCCCTCCAGACAGGTTAAACTTGAAACAATTACATATCAAAGCCGACATGGCGGGGAGGCCTGCACTGTAATTTTTTGGTTATTAAAGTAATCTCTCTCATGTAAATTCTCCTGCTAACATGCTGCAAACAGCATTAGGAAATAAATTATTTCCCCATGATTCGATTTGTCAATGCAAAGCACCTGCAGCAGGCAAAAGGCTCTTGAAATATGTTGCCAAGCTCAGTCTGTGTGCTTGTAAGTGCATGCCAGTGGGGCGGCTGGCTCCCAGCTCCCCATAGCCCCGGGGAGATGATGGATGGGTGGGTGGAGGGGGGAGGCTGGTGGAGGGAGGCGGAGGTTGGGGAAGGCAGAGGGGGGGAATGGAATTCTGTTTAATAACAAAATTTGTATGCAAGCCTGCATCCCAGGCTAAGGATGAGTGATCAGCAGCCAGAAAGTATTAAAAAGCCTCGCTAAACAGATGCTGACAATAGAACAAGACATATCAAATCAGATCTACTTCAGAAACATTAATATACACACGCACACATGCTCGCCCGTGCGCGCGCACCCGGCTCTGCACACCCGCGCTCCTTTCTTCTCAATCACAGCAATATGGGAGACATCAATAAATTTTTATGAGACTTTTAGAAGATCAACACGGTACTAGATGTGACAAAAAAGCAATGTGCCTGTCATGTTCGCTTTGTCGGGGACACTTTAGCCCCAGATGCCGAGCTGCAGTGGCAGTGGGGAGAAATTGAATTTGGCTGGCTTTAATCTGCCTTGATTTGGCAGATGGCTGGATGTTATGAAATGAGCAGGGATAGAGGAAGGTGTTTTCTCCCAGGGCTACAGCCCCTCTCCTCTCCCAGTGCCACCGGCCTCGCCCCCCACCCCAAAGAAGGAAACATGCAGTTGTCCCTTGCCATCAGGTCACCCTGGGTGCCACAGCTCTGCTCTGGAGCAAGCGGCTGTGGGCACTGCCTCCCTCACAGCCCCCCTTCCATGAGGCAATGGGTTTGCTGAGGGTGCAGGATGCTCCCCATGCCCCAACTCTGCCCCCCACTGCTCTCAGGCAGTGGTGGGGAGCAGAGTCAGGTGCAGCCCTGGCACCACCTCCAGGCTGCACCCGAACCTGTGCAAGGGGAAGGATTTCCACCCCCTCCCCATCTCCAGCGCTACCTTGAATTTCTCAGTTACCCCAAGTGTGAAACGACTTTATTTTTTTTTCCTCCTTTCATAATCCAAACACTAGATTAAAACCCACCCAACTAATTTCCTCCCTTTTCTTGTGAAAATTGTTTAAAATTATTCCTGTTTGAGGGAAAGAGGAAGAAACTCATTAATTCCACCCAGAAATGGTGCTAGTGTCAGGAAACTGCAGTTTTCAGGATGGGAGTCTCTGGTCAGCTGAAAGGCCAAGCCTCTGCTGTTTGGAACTGATGGAGAAGGGGACTGATTTAGATAAATTTTGCAAAGTTATTGTAATCTTCATTTGGAAGATTGACAAGAACTACCCTCCTCCTTGTAATTAAGCTACACTCTGTTGCTAATAAGAGTTGGAAATTTGTTTTTATTTGTTTCTAGAAACAACTCATAAGTGGGCACAGGCCCTGGTCATATCCGAGTCTGAAGAACCTGCAATTTAAATATGCTTTCCTCCCTCCCACAAAACTACCCCTGAAGTACAGTAGCCACAGACCTTCACACCTCTTAAGAATGCCAGCAGCGGGCTGAGAATCGAAAGGCCATCAGCAAAGAGAAACCTTCCCCTCCATAAACACCGCAGACAAATTAAAAATGGTAAAAGGGAAATCAAGACCTTTAAAGTTCAAACACTTTTTGGTGCCTTTTAAAGTTTTTTCGCTCTAGGCCCTTGCAGAGAGCACAATCTTTGGAGACCTTGGGATTCTCTTTAATCACCCAGCCAGGCTGCAGTGGTCTGAAATGATTACACATTTACATAGTAATAACCCCAACACTCCCCACATTATTTCATGGCTAGCATATTTCCACTCAACGAGTGATCCATGTGTTTTAAATTATAACCTGTACATAGGAAATTAGTTACTAAGTATGGTATTCATGGGCTCGTCTGACACTTCTAATTAAGGTGATTTACACAGAATTATCCTACGAAATAAAAAAATGGTGTTTTGCTAGCTAATAAAATATAATTACTACCCGCTTTTATAAGTTACAGTTAGTTTTAATCTATTTGGGGAATTGTTTATCTAGTTCATTATAGCAAAACAACTTCTTTCCCTTTTAGGCAAACCCCCCAGCTGTACCAAAGAAGATGAGAAACACCCTGGAAAGCCCCAACGATTTGAACAGCTTCCTCTTTCTCCTGACACCTTTGAATTTCCAAGCTATACAAGGCTGCTTCCTCTCTGGTTCCCTCTCTCAGGGCTGTGGCACCAGTTTTGGCTGTACATTTGTTCATCCCCATATGTTTTGGGTGTCCTGTGCCTCTGTGGGAACAGAGTAAGGTCCCTCCTGAGGTGCTGCTGGAGGGCTCTGTCCAGCTGCATCACCTGTGCATGTTAACACACAGGCTGCATGGCTGGGTCCTTGTACACCTCGGGGCCCTTGCCACGGACCCATCACTCCTCTGTATTAAGGCATGTCAGCTTTATAAAGAACGTTTACTCTCAGCAAGGCCCTCCACAATGAAAGTGAGGCTCAGGCTGTACCACAGACATGCAGATGTCTTTTAATGGTAGGCAGGGATTTAGCTAAGAGCATCCCCAGATGCTATTAGGAATCCCTGGCATCTCTCTGAGTGAGCCCCAAGGGGCTGTTCAGACCCAACGCTGCAGTTGTGGTGTCCCAAAGGGCAGCTTAGTGTGTTGAATGTGGGTCCTCCTTATCCACTGCCTTGGAGTTTCTCTACCCCTGACATGCTTGCTGTTACACACAATGGCCTTCAGGTTTATTTACTTAGTTTCATTATAGTCTTGCCTATTGGGGTGTGCTAGCCATAGATAAAAAAATAGCAATATGCATTAATAAGGGGAGTGGCCCCTCATCATCTCCATGAACAGCAGCTGTTGCTTCCTATGCAGAAAATCCAGAGCAAAAGATGAAGGCTAAGTGATCTAATTGTGTTCCACCAGAAGCAAAATGATACTTTTCTTATTCATTTAAGACTTCGCTCTTGCAAGTCTTTGTGGGAATCTCAACTTTCCTCCAAAGTAAAAGTTTTCTGGGTGCTCATCAGCTGCCTGGCAGAGGATCATGCCCCAGGGGGTGCTCTTGGTACCCAGAACCCACCAGATGCAGGCAGGGCACTGGCTGACCACCCAGTCCAGGCAGAAACTTAGTGCCAGGCAGCTGCCCTAGGGAAGCAGGGCAGGACTCTCCTCTGCACTGACTGTGGTGCATGCAAGGACTGTGCTGGCATCAGAGCGTTACCGTGGCATCCCTGAGCAAGGATTGGAAATCTCTATTGTAACTTTAATTACAGCTTCATGGAGGAGACTGAGAGAGAGATGTGGTCAGATGTGGAAATCTTAGCTCAGAGAAGCATTTGGGCTTGTCTGAAGTGTCAGTGCGGCAACAAGAAGGCCAGAAACAGCTCTGATGCTCTGCTTCAGCCCACCACAGCCTCTCAGGCTCCCCGAGTGTGTTCAAACAAGATTTCTGCTGAGTCCCCACCGTGAACAACGCAGGGATTATGATGAACATCCATCAAGGAAGAGCTGAGCTGGGTGCCAGGCAGAGCAGCCACCCCCAGCTGCACTCCTCACACGTAATTAATAACAACTGCAGGAGAAGTTCCTTGAGCTTGAGCAGCTACAGTTGTTTGTACTCATCCTTTAACCATATTTCAGCCAGAAGGGGCTTTGAGAGGTGGTAAGATGTTGCTGCCATGCAGCTGGTGTCTTCCAGTTCTGCTGCTTTCCCACAGAACAACCCTCAGCAGCCCTCTGAATCTGATAGGCACCATCCAGAGTATGTGCAGCTCCTACATGAGATCCCACAAAGCCAAAAGGTTTTACATGCCATGGCCAGCTGACGTATTTCTTAATAAAGGAAAATAAAAATCCAGTGGAAACAATCTCTTTTTAGCTGCAGGCTCATACATGCAGCCTGCGGATGGGAGCCCTGGCAGTGAAGAAAGCTGTCCAGAGCACTGTGAGGGTGGGAACACCAGCTGTAAATAAGCTGTCTCTGGGTAGAGAGAGAATTGGATTTTTGAGTACCAGTTTAAGTAAGTGGAGATACCACTTGAAGCCTAAATAAGGAAATGGGAGTTTGATAAAAAAAAAACAACACAACAAAACAACAACCAGAAAAAACCAACCCCAAAAAGCTACATGAGCCCAAATCCTCACCTAGCTGCAAGTGACACCCTGGCATGGTTGAGTGTGATCCATGCTGTCAGGGGCAGCAAGAAGGATTTTAAACTGGCCTGGGTCTGCCAGAGGTACCTGCTCCGAGTGCTTCTTGGAAGATCTGCTGCATCCAGGAATGGGGAAGTGGCTGAGTGATGGTAAAAACTGATGGTGATGCTGGACTAGAAATGCCCTGCATCTACAGTCTCAGACTTCCTTCCAAAATGCTCCCCCAGCCAGTGTTTGTGAGACCTCAGTGCCCAACATGGTCAGCTGTGACAAAAGTGACCCCACAGGGCAGCCACCTCCCCCAAAGAGATGATGCTGCAGCAGAAATGCAGCAGGATCATAAAACACTGTGCCATGAGCTGACCATGCTGAAATCTCCTATGTGCTCTGTCCCACTTGCCCCCCTGCTCTTTCTCTCCTGCTGGGCTTTTTTTTTTTTTTAACCCCTGGTACCCCATGCCCCTATCAGCACCCTCCACTCAGAGCAGGTGACAGATTTTTGTGTGAAGATGAGATGTTCCATGCTTGTGGGGTGAAGCAGGAGGCTGGGGTGGGAGGGTTGTTTAATTTCTCTCTCACTATTTGAAAGGGAGGTGGCTGGAAAAATAAAGAGAAAAGTCAGAGGGAAAGGTCATACATTAGATTGATCTGGGGGGCTCTTTGCTACTGTGGCTGTAATGACTGTTTAATTATTCCCAGCTCACGTGGCAGTTCAGAAGAGGCTCTGCAGGAGGCGTGCATTGCTTAAGGGCAAATAACTGAACGAAGATTTATTTCTCACCCATGGGTTTCCATGCATCCCCTCCCAGGGAGTCAGTAGCCCAGGAAGGTTTTGACTGTTGTGGTCCCAAACCCAAGCCCTGGAGTCAGGGAATGGGCTGTGGGTGCCGCCGGTCTGAAGGCCCTTCAAGGAACATTCATAGCACTTTCAGGGTGCTTCATGACTGAGGAGATGCACTACCCACAAATTTTCTCACCTGCTGTGCTACCCTGGAAGCCCTGGCCCATGGGAAGTGCTCTCACCCATGGATTATGGACAGCAGCATCCGCCTGCTCTGTGTCTTCAGAGGGTAGGAATGGAGCAGCCCTAACCAGGACCAGCAGCTGCTGGAGAAGCCATGGATGAAGAGCCCAGGCTGCTGTCATTGCCACCGCCTGAGCGTGTTGAGTGTGGGAGGATGCTAGAGGGTCTCTCTTCCCTTTCTGTCCATGATTGTTAATCTGCCACAGCAAGGGGCAGGGACACAAATCAGAGGGGGATGAAAGAGGATAAATCCACAGTATCAGCAGCACCACATTTGCTAGATAATAAACAGACTCCTCTTCTCATAAATTTCCCTTCATTCCCCCATGGTTCCCTGCCATTGACACTGGTAGGTGTGGAGCTGGGCTGCTCCTGGCCTTTCTAGTGTCCCAGCTGGTGGGAGAGCCACAGCTCTGCCAGGGAAGCCTGGGACCCTCCCCCTGGCACCCTGTTCTCATTGGGGTGTAGCAGGGGCAGCAGGACAGTACAGCAACACCCCATCCAAGCTCATGGGCTTTAGATAGTGCATGAAATACCTGAGTTGACTGCCATGAGTTGATCCACACCAGCATGGGAAGTGAGAGCCACTAAAGACACCAGGCACTCTTTAACTTCCTTGGTGTTTCCCCTCTCCATCCTAGTCTCCCCAGGTGTGGCTTGTTCTCTCCCCTGGCCCTGGCATAACACTGTGTCCTCACTACTGGTTTCAGCAGCAGCCAGCTCACCCACTTCTCCATGTCCCATGTGGGGATGTGACCCTGCTAGCTGCCTCACTGTGGCCTTGTGCCCTGCTTGGGCATCGCTGAGACTGCCAGGTGGGTTCCTCCAGTGACTGAGTGTGTTTAATTTAAAACTCCAGGAGTTACACTGCTAGAGAAAGCTTTAGGTGATGCCATTTCCAATGCACCTGGAGGTGCATCCATGCTTGAATCTGAAACACTAGAGCTGAGATCCCACACAGCACCACTCTGCTGTAAGGTGGTACGGATGCCCTGCTGTGCCATGGGGAAGGACTTACTCCCTGGAGAGGTCAGGGCAGAGCAGGATGTGAATGACCCTTCCTGTGCTCCAGTCCCAGCAGCAAAGCTCTGCCAAAGCAGCCTGGTTTTGCTGGGGGATGTTGGCTGAAGGACAAACTTTGGGTGCTATGGAAAACAGCCATTCAGGCACTGGGTGCTCAGTGCTGGGCTGGCATCACAGGTAATGTTGAACAACTCAGTTGAACAACTTGGGGACACCAGAACTCTCCAGGAGAGCCCCTGGGAGGTCCAGGATGTCTGACCACCTTCCCCAGAGCCTGGGAAGAGGGTGTTGCAGGGGTGGTGGCCAGTCCTGCCTCCCACAGCACTCAGACACTTAATAGTGCCTGTCCCCAGCATCTCCCGGGCCTGGATTTATGCCTCAAGGGGTCACCTCTGGCAAGACTCTAATAACACGACTTTATTAGCTTTCTTGCTCCTTCTTTAAGATACAGTAGCAAGAGGGGAGGAGGGCAGTGGCATCTTGGGAGGGAGTGGGGGGCTCATGGGTAGGAAGCAGCTGCCCTCGCGATTCCCCCTCTCTGTGACAAGAGGGAGAGGGAGAAAAATGATGCTCCCTCGAAATTTATCATGCACCCAATTACAATGTTAATTGGCAAGTCCAAGAAATCAATTAATTCGCAAATTTTTTTCAATTAAAAATTAAGATAAATCATAAAACGTTATTAAGCAAAGGCCAAACTCCGTGAACTTTTTTTTTTTGCAGGCATCTAGTTTTCTTTTTTTTAATTTAAATAAAAAAAAGAGCTGTGTTGCCAAAGCCCGATGCCCTTGAGTGCCTTTGCTGAAGCACAGGGGGCTGTCATCAGCAGGACTGGGCTGAAGACAGATAAAAAAATATCGACCAGTCGGACACACTGCTTCTGCTTTATTGATCAGGCGGGAATTTAACTTGCTGTGCATATCCACCGTGTCAGCAAGGGCCACGGGCGAAATTAAAAGTACTTGGCTTGGAGATGTCGCCTTGATACTGGGGGGTGGGGAGAGAAGAAGGGAGGGGGAAGAACAGGGGGAGAAAGGGGAGAAATGAAAAGAAGGTGGAAAAAGAAGAGGGGAAAAGAAGGGAGAAAGAAGACAGAGAGAAGTGGAGAGCAGGAGGTTGCGATGCTTGCTTTTCCCTGGTTGCAATCACACTTGTGGGCCAGGGCTCCTTGTCCTCATTGAAGCACTTTCAGGTGCCTACCATATGGAAGGAAGTGAATCAGCATGTATTTTGATGTGACTTGGAAAAAAAACTGCCTGTGCTCATTCAGAGGCTGCAGGATCTTGCAGTGTTTGCTGAGCAAGAAGTCTGGGGAAGTACCTGGCCATCAAGTTAAAGTCTCCAGGCATAAATCAAGAAGACCTGAGGGGAGAGCCATGACCCTGCTGTGACACGTGACAACAGAGCTAATTCAGGTTTTACACACTCCATGTATCCTTCTGGGTCTGGCAGCATGGATGCTTGCCCTGCCCAGAGCAGCTGCCCACACTGGCCTGGGGAAGGGCTTCTCCAAGGACCCTTTGAGACAACACAGTGCTCAGCAGATCCCACTGAAATGAAGCAAACCCTTGCCTGGAGCAGGGGGAGGAGCAGCCATATTTAAACCCTGGTTCCCTGAGCTGTAGAAGGGTTTGAGCCATGTCTCATAACTTGCTCTGTGTCCTTACCCTGAGCAGGAGTAGCACAACCCCCCCCTGTCATTTGGCTGTGCAGGGAGCACTGGGATGGGGTTCTTCTCTCCTTGTCCATCAGCAGGGAATGATGTGTCTCATTTGCTGACTCTGGGTGTTGGGAGAGGCAAGTTACCATGAGATAGCTTTAATCAGACCACAAAACACTGGGAAAGCAACCTGTGCAAGGATGTGAAATCCAAGTTACGTCTCCAGGTGCCTGGTGACATCTCTTAAGGACAGTGACCCTGCCTGGAGTGACCAAGTTCCCACAGCCTTCATGTTTTAGCTTCCTCCTTATTCCTTATCCCACCAGGCTCAGAACTGCCTCTGTGCCCCAAAGAGGGTTACTGCTTTTCCTCTCTGCATAAAGAAACAGGATGCTCAGTGCAGTGCCAGGAACTGAGGCAGGACTTACTGCTGCCACCCTGGTTGCCAAAGGAGGGAGGATTAAGAACAGTGAGAGGAAAAGAGTACACATGTAAACAAGGGAGAGAAAGCTTCAGAGGGATGCAGAAGGAAGATTGAAGCATAGGTGAAGGTATGCATAGGGCTGCTACAGGAGCTGGAGCACCACAGTCCCATGGTTGGCTCTTTTCCTCTGACATGAATCAAAGATGGTTCCAAGAGACAGCCTAAATCCCTTGTCTGCATATTTCATCTGCTTTGAAACAGGCCTTCCCACTGCATCTTCCTCTGCCTTCCTTTGTCCGACACTATTTGGTTTCCTCTTGGCAACAGCATTGTTGAAGTCACCCGAAAACAGCCCACAGCATTTCCATTTGCACCAGGTGAGAGACCCTGATGGCCTCTGTGTTCTGGGAAATGCTTTGTAATTGGAAATTCAGAAGAGAAATTATTTTTAGACACACCAGAAAGGTCATTAGGGTGAATTAGTAGCTCATTAGCTACTGAGTGCACAGGGATTGCTCCCTGCATGGTGGCAAGGAGCAGTGAGAGCTGCTAGCCCAGGCTGGGAAAAGCCAACAGGTAGGAAGGGGCTTTGAAACACAAATACGCTCAGATTCTGTATTCATTGTGGAGAAAAGAAAGTAATAAAAGCAAAGATGAGGAGAGTTTGCACAGTCATAGGATGCTGTGAGAAGAGCATCACCCCCCACTTGCTCACCCTGGCGTGTCCATCCCTGGTGGCTGCTGCCCAGCCCCAGATGCCTTAGCACAGGCACAGCTGGTATTACAATGTGCTGTGAGGACACTGCTGCCTACCTCTGCCAGGCTTAGAAACCCCTTTCAATAAGGGGAAAGTGCTGAGATAGTTCTGGTCTGAACATTCACTGTCCTTCAACCTCAAAAGTAGGAGCAGAACTGGCATGGCCCAACTTGCTTCCTCACCCTGTGGATCATTCCCCAGCTCTAGTGATACACCTTGTCCTTTTGGGCATGTGAAATCATAGCTCTAAGGCATGGGTTTGCTGCTGGCAATGCAGGGAAGAATCTGCTAGCTGTCACACAGGGAAATAAAAATGCCTCCTGCCAAATAATTTTTAAAATAATTTTTTTAAAAAGTACTGCATTTGCAAAAACAGAGCGTCTTGAAAGGCACATTTCCCACCCTTCAGGTGCTTGACTCAGCAACTGTAACATCTGTAATGTGACTTCCTAAATGGTCAGCAAATTCCTCTTCCCCAGACTCCAGCCAGGGACTGTGGACCCACTGGGAACCACCAGCTGAGTGTGCTCCACAATTCCTAATGCCTCCTTTCTCCCTCTTTTTCTATTAAAACTCATCTTCCCTCCCACCCAAAATTCCAACCATAGCCCCTAACCTGCTGCTTCTCCACCCAGCCTCACTCATCGTTCCCTTTCAGCAGGTTGTCCTCTTTGGTCGCTGCCTGGGGAGCAATGGGCAGGGTGTTGGTTTTATTTCTTATTTTTACCTTGGTGTCACTTGTGTGCACAGCTGGGGATTGGCAACTTTTGCTCACTGAGCTGCACATGCAGAGCAAGGAGAGCATCATTTCTGCCACTGGTCTTCGCTGTTTTGTGCTCCTCCTCTGCTGAGGTGAGCTACTGAGTAATTCCTCTTTGGAGGAGGAATACCAACAGTCTTGCCTGGCAAGAGTTAAACCCCTTAAAACCAAGGGTTGTAGTTTTGTTTTCTTTCAATTTATACCCTTCACTTAAGGAGGGGGGGGGGGGGAAGGGAAAGAAGGGGGAAAAAAAAGAAAGCCAGGTGACATATTCTAAGAGGGAGCACCGAAAACGTGTTAAGCACTTCAAAATCTCATATATTCAATCGGCCTCTGGCAAGACATCTGCCTAATGTTAGCGCTTAAATATCCTTTTCCATTTTACATGCATTCAAGTCTCATTTGAGCGAAATGAAACGGTATTATTAAAGGGAGATTTTGCACAAATGGCCTGAATTTGACATGTCAAGTTCAATGAGGCTGTTACATATGTAACACCGAGAAGGGCTTGGAGGCTGCCGGCTCTTGAAACAGCGCCAGTGGCTCAGAAATGAAATTTGCATTCAGAGAGCCTTGCCTGGCTGTGCAGAGCTGTGCACGGGGCTCGGCTGGACCAGTGCAAGTTAGGGGAGCTGTGGGTTGTGAACAATCAGGTCTCTCCTTGTGCTTTGGGAGACTGGACGCACCAAGGAGGATAGAAACTCCGGTTCTTCATTCCCACTCAAGCTCACTTTTTCAAGGGAAAGCCTGACCCTGCACCAGGTCAGGATCCTCCTGGATCATGGATGTTGATCATGGGTCAAATGGCAGGTGTCCATCCCTTGGGCCTGCCCAGCCCTTTGGCAAGGGTGGGTGCTGCCTTGTGGCTCAGCATGACTCCTCCTACCCTGCTGAGAGATGCTTCAACTGAGTGGACCTTGAGATGACCCTTCTCTGGGGCCAGGATGTTCACAGCAGCACTGCCTGTGAAGGAGAAGAGCTCTCCCTGTCTCTAGGGGACAGCAAATTCCATCTGCACCAGCTGACTGAGGGTGCATTGGGGTGAGTGGCAGGCAACCCTAGACTCCTGGTGAGCTGGGACGACGGGAAGCAGCATCCACTGACTCCTTACAGCTCCCTCATATCTCAGCCCCCCAAAACACCTGCTGTCACCTGAAGGAATTCTGTTTCTTCCTTTCCTTTCCCTGCCCTCTTCTGAGCTCCCTATCAGTGCCTGAAGGCCCACATGAGCACTTAACATGCAGCAGAGGTAATGGAGCAGGGCAGCCCCTTCACCTTGCTCCTCCACCAGCCTCTCCTGGCCTCTTAGACCAGCCCTATGGCAGCATCTTGGCTGGCTCCCCCCACCACGCACCCCAGTGGCTGGAGATTCCAGCCTGCAGGGAGCTCTGGTGCTGTGGTGGGAGCTGATGTGGTGCCCACTAAACCTCTGGTGCTCTAGACTCAGTGGGCAGGAGGGGATCCACCTTCCTAACCTTGAGTGCTGGAAATATATGATTTTGTTGCAAATCATTAAGGTTTATTAAAACTTAACAGCACAAGCCATGATTGGCTGCATCCCCTTTAAATTAAAAAAAAAAAAAAGGAAATAAAGAAAAAAAGAAAAAAAAAAGAAAAAGGCCCTTGGAAAGCAGCCTCCCCAGTTTGTTTCTCCCCATCCCACTGATCAGGAACAGCTGCTCAGCCATTTCAGTAACGAGTCAGCATTGGCAGGGAGCGGCCAGGGCTGCCGGTGCCCATCACGTTTATGGGCCTACATTTTATTTTTATGTTTATTGGGTTATTTGAGATCATTATTAGTTTCTCTCTCCTCTTGTTGATGTGTTTGTGCTCCCGGCTCTTCCAGGCAAGAAAGGTGGGGGAATGGGAGACGGGGCCACCCGCTGGACCGAGCTGCCCTGCTGGAGCCAGGCAGTATGCAGGAGCTTGACCTGCTTGCATCTTGCTGCCTGATTTTGCTGCCTGCTACTGCTGCCTGTCCTGCCTGCTGCTGCAGGTTGGCCCCAGCATCACTGCCCTCCAAGCCTGGGGAGATGGTCCCCAACAGAACTGCTGTGTTACAGATTATTCTCCAGCGCCTGAATCCATTGACTGCACTGAATGTTATCTATCACACTACAGAGGGAGTCGTTATTTAATAATTAATAAAGACCTCTGATTCTTCTTCTCTGTCTGCGTGGCCGAGCAGAGCGGGCCAGGGAAGCGAGGGCAAGCTGGGGAGAGCTGTCTCCTCTCTAACTGCTGCTGTTATTTAAAGGAATAATGCCATTCTTTTTCATTTGTCAGCTGGCCCACAATGGCCCTTGTCATGCTTTATGATTTAGGGTTTCCTTTCATTTCCCATTAAACGCCACCTTCCCATCACTGCCTCGCGCCAGCCAGCCTCCGCTCCTGGCTTGCGGTTTCAGTTTCACTCTGATATTGGCCCAACTTCTTTGATGGGCTCCTCCGAGCACTAATTGCTTCTGTTCATTTAAACCTGTTCACTAATTTGCAGTGGCCCTTTATTAAGTTGGATGCAGCCCAAATTACACCATAAATTACACTCGCGAGGGGACTGGGTGTCGTAGGGGATAAATGGGCTCCCTGTTCCCTTCCCCCTCAGCTTTCTCCATCTTCTTGTGGAGTGTGTGGGGGGTGTGGGTCTCAGCCTCAGCCTGTGGGGGGCCGAATTTGGGAGATTTCAGACCGCACCCATCTGGGGAGGTCTCTGTTTCTCTAGCTAAAGCTCCCTCCTTCTCCCTGCATCTGCAATGAATATCACTGAGCTGCGAGCAAGCTCCAAGCTCAGCAGAGATGGATTCTGCATCACCCATGCCCTGCACAACCACACACAGCCCCTTGCCCTGGCACACCAACCCATCCAGACACAGACATACATGCTCTTCCCTTCTCTCCTACCACCTGGTGACATAACTTTGCTTCTAGTCGGCGGTTTGATTCCTTTTTTCACCTTTTAATGACTGGGGAATTCATTAATAATTGAAATAAACACTGTCTTTTCCAAGGCTGCTGAGTTTTATTAAGGCATGGACAGGGATCTGCCAACCTTCAGCTGCAGCCATTTCCTAAGTAACTGCCAGCAGTAACAATGCATTCTTCTTTTTTTAAACAGGGGACTTTGCTGTGCTGGGGAAAGTGGACTAGAGCTGAAGGCAGCCAAGGTGCAGCATGAATAATTGCTGCCAGCCTTTTCCATCATGGGACATGATCAACATGGGAGCTGCAGACTCAAAACACATGTCCCAGGGGAAAGGGTTGTCTCTGCCCTCTGGAAGCCATGTCTGTCCCATCTCTACCATTGAGGTGAACTCCAGGGAAATGTTTCGGCTGTGCTGGCTAGCTCTATATCTCCTGTATCTGGTAACTGTGGGTACCACCATCTCCTTTGCCATCTGTGGGTGCCCTGGCTGGCTGACCCAGGCATGCTGGTGGGCCTCAGGGAGCTGCTTACCTGATGTTCAGCTGGGTGAGCTTCTCCAGCTCCTGCTCCATGTGTTCCTGCAACTCCCCAGGGCGAAGCAGGACCTGGCAGATAGGGCAGATTGGAGCCTGGCTGTCAAACAAAGTTGCTTTCTTTTTGCCTGTGAGAAGAAAAAGAGAGGAGAAAGCTCTAGTTCTGATTGGCTTCTATCAGCATTGCCTGTCTCTACCCTGGTCTCTTGTCCTGGCTGAGGTCTGAAACCAGGGCATTTTCTTCTGCTCTGTCCCATTACTCTCATGATCCCATGCTCTCTGGGGCAGGGACTGGTTTTATTTTGCAGCAGGACAGCATTTGGCATTGGAGCATCGCAGCCCCAGCAGTAAGACCTCCAGTCTCACAGGGAGAACAGTAACAGGCACATTTCAGGAGTGACCCTGTGGTTCAGATGGTGAGGCTGGGGGCAGATGGATGACACTGCACTGCCCACTGTTCCTATTGACTAATACAAATAAAGAAGGGCTATCTAACTTTGCCTCAGTGCTCCTGAAGTTGGGTGGGGCAGGATGACCCCCCTGCAAAGGGAAGAGCAATTCTCCATGAGCACACAGCAGTTGGGAGGCAGAGGAGACCCCGTGGCACTGGGCTGTGGATGGCAGGGAGCAGGTCCAGATGTTCAGCATGGCCACCCTGGTGGTAACTTGGGCTTGCTCACCCCATTCCCAGGCTGCAGTGGGGCCCCTCACCCTCCCGGCACCACCAGCAGCTCCAGACCCTGCAGCAGCTTGAGCCCCTTGGGGCTGCGTCATGCCTGGGTGATATCTGTGGGTGCCTGTGAGTCCTGATCCTCAGCTTTGTTGGGCCCCAGGGCTGCCTTAGCTGTGGGGCTCTGCTTCATTCCCTTCTCACCCCAAATCCTCCCTTCGACTTCTCTGCCCAGCTACATCAACCTGGTTCACTCCCTGCTCCACAGCCAATTTCCTCCAGCTCAGAAACTTTTATTACCTGCTCTGTAAGGAATATACAGCGTCCATTTAACATAAAATAAAACTCTAAAGCAAACAATGAAGTTTCAATAAAACAGAGAAGCCAGTGGGCCTCCAGGCCCCCCTCTCCCTTCTGTATTAGCAGCTCTGCTCATGAGAGGGCGTGCGGAGCCTGGCTCAGATGGCTCTGGCTTGGAGAAACATGCTTTACAGCTGCCTGTTGTCATCTAACATGAACCCTCCTGCTGGATTATTTATTTACGTATTAGACATGGATCAAATTGGTTAAATCCGAGTGAGAGGCAGTAATGCACAATAAAGCAGCCGGCGCTGGATACAAGGGGGCTGCCTGCACTATGGCCTTCCAATCAGAAGCCAAAAGGTGCCATTTTATGGCACCTAACGATGGCAGAGCCCAGTTAAATGAATCCCCATTAAAGGAATAGACCTTCTCAAAGTATAAAACATTGGTGTGAGTGGCTTTACTGGGTCTCTGCTGCTCACTGTATAACCTCCCAGCAAAGGCATTTAACGAGATGAAGGGTTTGAAATAAGTTTGAGAGTCACCTTGGCTCATCCTTGCCTTCCAGCAGGACACAGCATACATGCCTGGTGGGAGGGGGCTGCTGCAGGGACACTGCCTGCTCTTTTCTTCAGCCTTCCTATAGGAGGTAGGGGAAACTGAGGCATGAGGGGAAAGCTGGGGCAGGCCAGTGGTGTGGGGCATCGTCCACTTCCCCATTTTCTCCACCAATGGGAACTCTCTCATTTGCAAAGCCAAGAAGAAAACCCACTGGTTGCTCCTCTGGACTTGAGCCCCTCCTGATGGCTCCCAGGCAGAGCCCAGGCACTTCGGCTCCTTGTCCCCACCACCCTTCTGCTGGGGAGAACAAAACATGGAGCCCATGCATCTGGGAACATCTTCCTCTCTCATCCTTCCCCTATGTTTAAATAATGCCCAGAACCCAACCCAAACCCAAACCCAAACAACCAGTTCCAGCTGACCCTTGCGGGAAAGGTCGGAATTTCAGTAATTCCACCTTCCTCTTGGAGCTCTTCCACTTTTGTGTAGCAGGGGCTCAAAATAGCCCAGGAGCGTCCCCGACCACCTGCTATTTATAACCCCAACTTCACAGCAAAACAATGGAGCTGTCTGAGTTTCCCTCCCAAAATAAACAGGCAGCCTTTGAATGGACGGGAAATCCTGCTGGATCCCTGCTGTGGGGTGTGCAGATGGATGGGTAAACAGGCTGCCCTCCACCCTGCCATGCAGCATCCCTGCTCCCAGCCCAGGCCACCACCGTGGTACCCATGAGCTCCCCGTCTGCCACCCACTGCTTAGGCTGGTGGGACACGGATGCTCTTGGCAGCACTGGAGGGTAAACTGGAGGTTAAGCATACCTGGGTCACTGCTCTCAGGGGAAACAAGAAGCATTTTTTTGCTTGGGGAGGTGATAGAGGATCCTGGATCACAGCACTGGAATGGGCAGGCTCAGACCAGGAGGTGCAGCTGAGGTTCCTCCTGGAAATCAGCTCTGTTGTACCAGGCTGATGGCTTTTTTAACTTTCTGCATGCCCAGGTCCTTGCTCCGTGTTTGTTCCTCAGGGCTCATCTATGGGATGCATGCTCCTAAGCAGAGATGACTTTGGATTTCAGTGATTGGTGCAGGAGATATCTCAGGCCATGGGAAAAATCTGTGTTGTCTCCCATGGCCAATCCCAACCCCAGCCCAGGCCAGCAGGAGAAATGAGCAGCAGTGGTCTTACCCACCAGCTACACCCATGATACAGTGACAAATTTGTGCCAGGGAAGGATGTGACAGCTGTCACCCTGCATCCCTTGACTGCGGGGCAAGATCAGGAGGCTGGTGCTTGTGCTGAAGCAAGGGCTTCCAGAGGGGCAGGAGAACAGGGACCGGGACACACAGCCAAGTCCCTGATGTACAAAGCACAAAGCAGGAGACAGAAGAAGCCCCAGCTCCTGGCTTAAGGGTCTGACAACTGCACTTTTGCAGGAGCAAAGCTAAGTGTGAGTGACATGCTGAAGGGAAGGATCATCTCCCATGCCAGCAGGACACCTACGCAAGCCTCCCCAGGTCTGTGAAAACCACAGCACACCCGCAGTGCCACAGAGGCTGCCGGTGGGGTGTGTCTCCCCAAATCAGTAACATCCACATCTGCAGTGTGCCCTGGAGCCCAGCACACACCCACGCTGTGATGTCTCACACCGGGCAGCAGCAATACCCAGGTCCATGGCAGTACCTGGGTCCACGGTGTGGGATGTTGGGTTGTGGGGAGGGAGAGAATGGGCATTGAGGGAGATTCAAGCATCCTGCCTCTCGTCCCTGAAACACGGGCACCCTGGTACCCATGAAAAAGCAAAGGATGCTGCACTATGTGTGCAGCTGGATGACACTGGAGTGTAGATCCTTACCCCTCTCGAGGGAGCAGAGGGTATTGATTTGCCCAGAGCACAATGAAGGGGCCATATCCCTGAGGGGCTGGAACTGTGCCTGCCTCAGCAGACAGTGTTCCCTGCTCTTCCCTCCCTGTCCTACGCCAAACCCGCTCCTGGGAGACCCTGAATGGCTCTTTTCAGGCTTTTGTTTTTTGGCAGCTGTGTTTTTGTTTTCTTTGCCCCTCACTCTCCCCTTCACTCTCTGGTTATTTAGTAGGCTCAGCTCCAGTGTTTACCCTCCTTGGCTCAGCCGTGCTTCCCCTGCTGCTGACCCCCTGCTCTCCAAGTGCCAGAGAGATGAAAAGGCAGAGCCTTGGTGCTCCTGCTGTTTGCATGGTCTCCTGGGCTCCGCGGAAATGTTTAACTCCAAGAGTTGAAACAGAATATTTCCTGCTCTGAAAGCAGAGGGCTCGAGGTGCAGACGCACCCCTGACTGGAGGAATTGGTCCACAGGGTCCATAGGAGGGCATCTGCAAATAGATTCCAGCCCAGGCAGGGCCCAAACCAAACCCTGCTGATCCCATTAAGGATTGAGGGACGGATCCTGCCCTCAGTCATGCTGATACAGAGCCAGCATAGGTCCTGTGAGTCCTCAGAGTCAGGCCTGATTCACTGTGAAGTGACTGCTACTAGGACTTGGTGTCCAGGATGGAAGCCATGCCTAGGAGCTCAGTAAGTTGCTATATGAATGAAAAAAACTTTTTATAATTAATTCAGTTGTCCAGCTTTGCCAATGTTTTATTGCATAGGGAGGTGTCTCCCCAGGGCCTGCCACTACGGGTAGCATAGGCAGTGGCCCAGGGAGGACTGATGGGAGCACATTCCCTGCTGGGGAGGCATTTGATCTTTCCTGATAGCTCCCCACTGGGCAAGCCTCAGGGCATCTGCCCAGGTTTTGGATAATCTCCTTAACCTGTCCTTCCTCTGAAACTTGCCCCTGGGAAGACCAGTTCTTCTCTCCTAAGTTCTGTTTTCTCACATCTCAAACCATTTTCCACTTGTCTGAGTGTCAACTCCCCCTCCTCTGAGATGCCTCCCTCCGTCTCACCCTCCTATTTCCTCTCTCTCTCTCTTAAACACTCCATCATTTAAACCCAATCAAAGCCAGTTGATCTGAAACTCTTCTGAATAGAAATGACCCCATGCTGGGGCCTCGCGGCCCCACACTCCACTTTGGGGGCTGCACTAAAACCAGGTGGGTGGTAATGGAAATGCTGACACAGGCTCCTTGACAGCATTGCCACCGCCAGCGCCTGTAATAATCCCTCCCGGCTCCCCTGCAACTCAGTTTCCGTGGCGATTATTTTCCATTCAATGATGGGCTTGCTGTTATTTGTGTACTGATAGCAGATATCTTGTGTGACAAGCCTCCTTTCCTTCCAGCTCAAAAAACAATAATTCAAAGAAAGCCCCATATTAGCTTGGAAATAGCCAAATGCTCGCTCATCTCCTGGTGAGCCCGCGCTGCAGTCGATGAGGCTCGCAGAACCCTGACAGTAAGTGGCAGCCAAGGGAGGATGGCAATGGGAAGGGAGGAAGGCAGAGATGGTGTCTGTGTCAGTGAGGAACACCCCAGGATAACAGCAGAAGCAAAAAATAATTGATAATAAAGTGAGGGAACAGAAATAACGACGCTCATCGCTCTCCCATCTCCCTGTTATTTCTGATGTGCTTCCATTCCCTATGGGGTTGGTGCCACCTTGGATACTGCTGGTTTTGACTGGGGCTAAAAGGTACAAGGCTCCCAAAATCCTGCTCAGGGGAATGGCTTGAGGTCAAGGTAGGTCTTGGTCCTTCCAACTGGTCCTTTCCCTCCCTCAGGCTCCTGCCTGGCTGTGTGGGATGCAGATCTCAGCTTGCCACCCAGGACTGGGCACCCTGGATCTGGTCTCTCCTGCACTTGACAGGCACAGGGCAGTGGAGAGCCAGGCACAGGGGATGGCAATGGGCAGTGAGGTGACTCCAGGTTAATGTGATGTGGCTGGGTTCAGCTTCTGGCTAGAGCTACATCCACAGCAAGACCTAACTCTGCAAACACCCCAAGGCGCAGCGAGTGCATCCAGATCACTGAGGAATCACTGTGTCAAGCAAACCAGCCCTTCCCTGGAGCATCTGTGCAAAGTGAGAAGGGAAAAGTGGTTTTTTTATGTAAGAAAAGAGGCCTTGGAGGAGTCACTTCTCTGCTCCTGCATCACAGGGGAAAGCTGTCACAGGGCACCAGCAGAAGCTGGACTCAGAGCATGCTTGGCATGGCACAGGGTTACTCTTGCCTTGAATCCAACAGAGAGGGGCAGAGGGATGGGTGACAGCTGATTTTATACAGATGGAGTGTATAAAACACATAGACACACAGACCGACAGAGGGATTTTTGCAACGTCACGAGCAAACTTCGTCACAGTGAGACACTGAACTCAGCCCCTTGCATCCCTGCCAAGGGCCTGATCCCCAGCACAGCTCCCTGCTAGGGTGCCCAGGCTGCCAAGCAGAAAATACACCTGCTTCTCAGGAGGCTTAAAACTAGAGAAGGATTTGAAGCAGAAGACCTTGCTAAAATATTGATTTCCTTCCAAAGAAAAACATTGCTCTTGTAGTTTCCTCTTGCAACAAGGTAGATACTGGGGTGGACTGGGGTAAACTAGTGCAGTGCTGCTGCCATGCAGCCAATGCCAGCAGGGGTGAGCCCTTGGGTTGCTCAGTAAAAGTGTGTGTTCAAGCAGCACTCTGGGTGCTACAGAGGGTGCTGTATGTCACACAGGTTCCAGCCCCATGTTCCTCATGGAACTGGCAGCCCCATGGTGGGGAGAGGCAAGGAGCCTCCCACCTGTGGTTCTGGCCCTGGCTCTCCATCTGCAGAGATCAGGACTGCCTGGCATGGGGCAGAGGAAGATGGATTGAGCTGGGCAATAATTTAAGAAACTGAGTGAGTCTGTACATCCAATCACTTTACAAATCAGGGGAAAAGGAGAGAGGAGGAAAGGCAGGAGGGGGGGAGAAGTGAAAAGGCCGCGCAGGGAAATGCATCACAATTACTGTCTGGGCTCTAATGAGGAGCCTGTCATGAGGCTGTCATCCTGCGGAAAGCCACCTACTCAGAAAGATTCAATAAAAAAGTAGCAGAGAGATAAAAAAGAGATATATTTCAGCCCTTGCTAATATTCTTTTCATTTGTCCCAGCACAAAATAAGATACTGCACTTAACCGGCTCGGTTAAAATGAAAAGGGGGGGGGCGGGAAGGGAGCAGCATTGATCAATACCACTAAAAGCCGGGAGACACGGTGATGGAGTGCAATTTTTTTGTCTGTGCTGAAGCATAGCAGAGGCCCGGGTGGGGTAATTTATGATTCGCACGCATGCTAGCTAACTAGAGGCTGACAAGACAATGAATCCTCGATGAGAGAGCCACGGGCCGCTGGGAGAGCTGGAAAGGGAGACTGTGACAGAGACCTGGACAGGAGAGGGGAAGAGAAGAGCTGGGATGGGCTGTGGTCCCATCTCCCCATGCTGCTGCTCCTGGGATCAATGCATCTCTGTGGAGTAGAGCAAGAACACCTTCCTGGGCTTCACAGGAGAAAAAGTAATGTCAAGAGCAAGCTGCAGGGCTGTACTATATCCCTGACCTCCTCCCTTGAAGCTCCAACCCCAGTATGCTGCCCGTGCTGGCTTCCCTCAGGGAAGCACATAAGTCCCTAGCTGTGACCTGCACTGGGCTGGAGGTGGACCAAACTGTGACCAAAGTGGTAGCAGAGACAGAGAGAGATGATTCCTTCTCTGCTACAGCTTCTCTGATGGATGTTGCTAGGAGTCTGGGCAAGCTCAGGACCACAGTGCTGGACCTTCTTGCTGCCACCCATCCTCTGCCCTGGCAGTGAAACTGGAGGCTCCTCCAACCCACTGCCTCATTTCCAAAACACACAAGCCCTGGGGAGCTGCTGGGCTTCCCTGGCATAAGTGGGGTCCCTGGCTTCAGTGCACATGGCATGGCAGAAATGCTCCCAAGGGAATTCTACAGCTCTGTCCCTCCAGTCTGGGGTAACTCATTCCCCCCCATCTTTGAGCTGCTCTCTATCTCATGGATCTTGTCACAATGTGCAGCCAAGACTGGCCAGGCTGTGGACATAGGGACCACAGGACAAGCCTCCCAAATGTAATGGGATCCATACAGCATGCCCGCAATTCTGCAGATGTTGTGGCCAGAGCAAGTTCTTCCTCAGTGGGGCTTGTCAAAGAAGGCACTGGGGCCTACAACAGGAAGGCAGCCAGGCAGGAGACCCCAAGGCTCTCTTGCTGCCTTTTAGGGCATCTAGGGGTGGCAGCTGGATGACATGCACCAACAGCCCTGGTCTATGACTCTGTTTGGGGTCACTTTTTGTTCCTTGCTGAACCAGTCCCCTGAGCTGAGGTTCCTCCTGACCCAGTGGGAGATGGCAGAGAGGATGAGCAGTGTAGATGCACAGCCAATGCTTACTTTGATTACACATGCTTTGCACTCATTCTTTGGATGGAAAGACCTGGAGAAAAATACCATTCTTCAGCTGCCAAAAAATGATGTCAGTGAGAATTAGTGAAGGTGCTAGTTTCACAGGATCATCCCCATGTCTGGCTAGGAGCCCATAAGAGAGCTGGGGTCTGATGTCCCCAGACACTTTTGGGATCTGTGCCATGCTCTGATGCCTTCACCTATACCAGAAACTGGGGCGGAGCTGTGAGTGGGAGCAACAGCCCTGCACAAGGCTGGGCGAGCTCTGGAGGGCTTCTCTCTCCCAGCCTTATTCCACTACCACACATCCAAGCTCCCTGCAAAATCCATGGGGTGATTCTGCACCAGGTCCCATCTGCTCAGCTCTCACACTCTCTCCTCTCCTTCTCCTCGGGGTCCTCAGAGAAGGATCTGGCCACATCCCAAGAGACAGGATCAGCCTGGAAATGGGACTCTGCCTTCATGAGAACCTGGGGACCACCCTCCTGCTGGTTGGCTGGGGTCCCCCAGCAGCACTGCAAGGTGCCTCAAGAAGGGTTCCAGCCCCGTCCTCTGCTCACAGACAGCCACACAGCTCCCATGCCCTTGACTTGGAGGGCAGTCTGTTCAGTTGGTCATATACTGATATGCCTATAATTTGAAGGGGTGATGAGGTAGAGTCTTTCCCTGCCTCCCACCCACTCCCTCCCCCCACTTTCCAGCTCCTCTTCTCGCCTCCCTTGGGGGTGTATGGGGCACATATCGAAAACACAGATATTGAACTGTCAAAACTATTTCCTACAAGAAAATAGATTCATCAGCTTGCAGCATGCAGGGTCATTGCCACATTTTCCCCTCGCGCCAGCACCTGCACATGCCGGCGCATACCCAATGCCTCTTCGCAGCACCGGCACTTTAGCTTGTAGCTCAGGGCCCTTAAGTGACTTTGAGAAATGGATAATCGATTATAATTCCACGGGCCTCTCTGCAGATTTATCTGAAGAATGTATAAAAGCCAGGGCTTGGGAAAACCGGGTCCTTCTAGCCAACACGTCAATTGCCTGTGCTCTCCGTGCCCAGCTCGGAAAATCGCATCCCGAGCACGACTCTGTTTAATCCATCAGTACACAATCAATGCACTCTGTAATCAACTCTTGATCACTTAATTTTACACATGTTGGCTGAATCCCTTTGTTTAATCACTAGATCAGGCCGCCTTGTTGCACTGCCCCCTCCCTGCTTAACCCTCCCTGACCCTTGTCTCCCCCCCACCCCCGGCAGCACCACCAAGAGCAGCCCAGAGCCTTCATTTCACCTTGAGGAAGAGCTCCCGTGAATTTAGAGAGCCCTGTGATGGCAAAGGAAGGGCAGAAAGGAAAACAGAGAGAGAGAAAAAATAACAGCAGTGAGAAAGAAAATATTTTCCCTTCTGAGTCTCCCTCGAGCTTGTGCCTGGCATTTCTACCCACATAACAGAAATCTCTGCTGAGATTTTTTTAAAGGAGGCTGGGTGTTGGAAAACATGCACCAAAGGCCTGCAACATTCCAGGGAGAATGGGCACATTGGGCTGTCACTGGGCAGAGGCACCGACACATGTTGGGCACCCATCACACTGCTCCTCTGGCTGCATCAAGCCCCTCCAGCATCCTCCCCAGCCCATTATTATTTTGACTGTTTTAGCGGCTGAGGCCATTACGAGCATCAGTTCTTGAACTTCCCCTCCCAGAGGCATCCTTGGGAGCATTGCTCCCGTCTCGCTGGGGTTCATCTTCCCTTTTATGGCAAGAGCATGACCCTTGGGTTGTGAATGCATGTAAACGCAGCTATTTGGCATTTTTAGCATGATCTGTGTCACCAGCATGATGCCACCTCACCCTTCACACATGCTCCACCTGCACACTGAGGTCAGTGTCCAGAGGATTCTCATAGGTGGAGATGTCTGCCTGACATTGAAATGTGACGGGATTTTACACGTCTGCCCCTCATCCTGCTGTCAAATAACCCTTTCCAAGAAGTTTGTGGCATTTGATCTGTGTGATGAGAACCTGAAGGCTCAGAGGTAGGGGAATCATGCACTTGCAATACAAACACGGACTATTTTGGCCATCTGTGTAGGTCATGCAACATCTTCCTCCTACCTGAGCAGCACAGCAGTCATTCACAACCTAGTTAAATCTTCCTTTTTTAAAGAGGTCTTGATGCCGCTTTTAATTTGGCACGTGGAGTAACTGCTGCTCATGCTGATGAGAATAAATGATGGGACACGCTTGAACAAGAGGGATCTGGAAGCGCAATTGCCAGGGGAGCATGCAAATGTTAGCTTTGCACAGGAAACTTGCACAAAACTGTGTGTTGACACCAAGAGGCCGGTTGTAGGACAAAGCAGGCACGGATGTTTAAAGAGAATTCCAGTTGCTATCCTATAGCAAATAGTCTTCAAAGAGCCCCTGGAGCTCTTAGCTTCTCAGCATGGAAAGAGGAGCTTGTACAAGATGAAACGCAAATAAATAGTTTACCATAGAAAAGACATCCAAGGCAAAGAGTGAGATGCAAGTTTTAGATCTCACATTAGCCAGCTGGGGTTTTATTGGTCCCCTAGTAAAAGCTGTAAATAAAATACAAACCTAACCTGCATACTGTCAAACTACATTAAAAAAAAAACAAAACAAAACAAAACAATTTAATTGTTCTCAAGAGCACCAAGGAACAAACTGGTGCATCATGAGACAGCCCACAGAGCTGTTAGTAAAGTGTAAATCCAAGAGCTGGACAAGTGGGGTCTTTTGCCTTGGGATCTGCTGACAGGCACAGATTACTCCATCTTTGTTAACATAGATCATTCCTATTGAAGAAACTCTTGGTAAGGGGATAGTAAGACCAGAGAGCACAGAAAGCTCTCTTCTGCTTGCACTGGCATCAGTGCCATAAAGGAAGGATAAGGGGTGGGTGGGATGCTAAGACCCTGTCTCCTTGTTTCCAGACTCCCGCCTGGCTCTAGGGAGCAAAGGTGATGCTGCATTTTGAGGCTGCAGCCAAGGTGGCAGGGGTAGTGGCTGCAGGGAATGGATGAGTGAGTGACCAGAGCATCTTCCTCTCCTGTCCTGACACGCATGGGCTCCTATGTCAGTCTCTGCAGCAGTTCACTCCACATCGGGCTCTCATTCTTCCTCTGCAGAGCTTTCCTGATGGTTCCATCCACTTTTCCTTTCCACTGCGTTAATTCTTTAAAATTTAATATACACTGATACGTCGACAACTAGCCGGCCTAGATCAGCCTAAGGAAGTGCTCTTGCCAGCAGATCCATGCTTGGGATTTAGTGTGGGCTTCACCTGATCACAGTTTGCAGGGCTTTTCCCTAGTGTTTGCACTTGCTGATGGTGGCCTGACTTCCACAGGAAAAGGCAAAGCCAGATTCTGCCCCCAGAATTCCTGGCCAGGGGATGAAAGGATTACCCTGTTTGGGGTCTGCCACCAAACCACAAATGGGACAGTTTGCTTTTTCCAGGGGTGATGCTAGGCTGTTGGACAGTCAATCTTTATCCAGCCCTTTCTGCCCATCTCTACTCCTCCTTGTCCCCTGCCATATCATGCACTTTTTAGGTTGGGGTCCTGCTGTGCAGAAGGAAGGCAGGAAGAGGCCTCTCAAGGCACATTCAGGGGACCAGGCAGCACCTCTCCTGCCAGCATTGATGGGGAGGGGGTTGCACCAGCCAAATTGCCCTCACGCCCCAGGAAGCAGACCCTCCCCATGGCAAGGTAAACCTCATATTTATTTGCTCCCTCCAGACCCTTCTCACATACTCCTCTTGGGCAATTTGTGATGATACCCTGCCTTGGGGAGCTATGTGCCCAGGAGGAGCATGGAGAAGGGGAACCCAGGCAGAGATAGGATGTGCCTGGATTGGAAGAAGATAACAGCAAATATGGGCTTTGCAAACCCTGGCTCCAAAGCAGCAAACCCTTTAGAAAGAGCAGAAAAGACCTTGCTGCAAGCCATGGTGGAGGAGATGGAGTGCAGGGCTAGAGGGGAGCCTCCCCTGCTGTCACCCACATGCCAGCATAGGTGATGACAGTGTCACATCCCTTCCACCTTTTTCAGGTGGAAGGAGGGGAATAAGAAAAAAAGCAGAACCAAAAAAACCTGCCAAAGAGTAATTAATATTTAATTTACTGCAAAATGTACTTATTATTCCCAAGTAATTGGCCAACTGCACAGCTGTGACCACTAATGAATAGAGGGGGGACAAGATGCAGGGACAGGAGGTGGGAGGGGGGAGCCCAGGGGTGGTGCTGTCTTTGATCAGACCCTGCTGCCTGCCTCTAATGTGCATAATAAGAAAACTTAAACAGCTTTGATTTTTTTTTTTTTCAAAGATCTAAAACCAGCCATGATGCCACTAATGGATTGCGTTTAGCTTATTGCACTGTAATCGCCCTATTATCACTGCAACTTTAACGAGGGGGAAAAAAAGGACTTTGGAAGATGTCATTTGCAAATAGGTTGTTGAATAACACTGATGCTAAACACAGCAAAAACAGACAAGTCCTGCTTATTGTGATTCCTTGCATAGATTGCCAATACCTGAGGCACTCAGCATCTCTGTCTCTATTGCTGCTTTTTGCTCCGTGATTGAACTATTGGCTCATTTAACTCTAAGGACGGGAAATATTTTTTTACCTGCTAATAGAAGTGTGGCTTGGTTGTGGCCCCAGCGTAGATTTTTAGATCAGTTTTTCTTGATGGCTTGTTCTGCAGGGAGAGTTAATTTCACCCCAGTGCAGAGTGTTTAAGTGGGATTTAAGTGGCGCAGGAGTCTTTTGCTGACCCCTTCTCACAAGGTGAAATCTGCCCCGAGAGCCTCCCCTCCCCTGAGGGTGATGATCAGCATGAGGCAAGGATGCATCCTGATGCTTCAGCCTCATCGTCTGCTGTCAGGATCTGGTGTCTCACACACAGCCCTGATCTGCACAGGCACAGATTCTGGGGGCAGGGATGCCCTCATCCCCATGCCTCACGGTGCCTTGGATGATACACCAGGAATTCATAGAATCATTTTGGTTGGAAAAGACTTTTAAGATGGCTAAGTTCAACCACTGACCCAGCACTGCCAAGCCTACCATTAAACCATATCCCTAAGCACCATGCCTACATATCTTTTAAATGCACCTTTTCTAGGTGGAGGGGATGTGGAGGAGCATGGGGAAGGATTGGAAGTCCTGGTTTCTCCCTCTACCTGAGTCCTGACCTGCCCAGACCCTTGCTGTTTCCTCCCATGATGGCTGTAGCTGCTGTAGCCATCGCTTTTTCCCAAGGATGCCAAGAAGACCGGAGATGCCTTCCCCCTGCCTCAAGTCTCACCCCTTCTCTTCTCCAAGCATCCTCCACCCCAGCTGAAAGCCTTGTGGTGGGTCCAAAGGCTTCTTCAGCTTTACAACAGCACCAAGACCTCAGGTTGCATTCCCATCCCACTTCCATGGGTGCAAATCCAAAGCAACTTCATGGACTTCCACGGTGCCAAAGCCAGATCAGCGCTTGGCACCTCCCTGCCTCTTGACATCCAAGTCTGTCGAGCGCCGGGCTGGGAGACGTTCCGTCACGGCCGCCCGCTGCTCCTGCCCCGTGGCTGGCTCTTCCCTCCAGCTAAAGCAAACAGCTCATCAGACACCATCCTGGGGAGGCTGCACCATGGCAGGAGGCCATGGCACACATCCGAGGGGGAACGGCCCCAGTTGGAGAGAGGTGGGAATCATGAAAGCAAAGAGGGGATGGTGGAGACAAAACCCCCTGAAGCCATTGAGCGGCTGGAGAGAGATCAAAGAAGGGCATTGGGAAGGATCAGGCATTGGCACCTGCAGCTCAGCAGAGTGAAAAGCAATGTCCCCAACCTGCTGCAGACCCCATGTGTGTCTGTGCAGGGACCTCATTCTGAGACAGCGACCTGACACCTCTTCATCCCTCCGCAAGGGACCCGTGATGGTGGCTTTCCTACATGGGGGGGACAGAGGTAGAACACACAGCTTTTGAGGGGGTGGACCTGCTCCATGCAGCTCCCTACAGACATGCAGGGAAAAGCCCCAGAGAAGCCTCTGAAGGAAAGGTGTGAGCACCTTGCTGATCATCTGTGCCTAAAAAGTGGTTGAGCACTGTTTCCCACAAAACTTCTGCAAAGAGGGGAGTATGGTCTTGTGGCCATGACACAACACAGAGACTCGGGACAAGACAGAGCCTGTTTGATCTCACACATTTGCCCACGCTTTGAGCACTCATTTCTGGAAAGAAATTTTCTTCTCTGTGTTTGGCACCCATCTCTGTTCATCCTTCAAGCTCAGTGGGACCAAGACTGTGTGCAGCCCTCTGCTGCTATAGGGGTCCCATCTAAGCACAGCCTCAAGAAGAACATAAATAACATTATAAATAATGCAACAAAGTACTAAAAGAATATAAATAATAAAAATAATATAAATAATAAAAAAATATATATCAATAATGAAAAACTCAGTCTCTGGCTCCCAGTCCTCTCCTTGCCTGACCTTTGTCCTCCCTCTTGTTCCTCCCCGCAGCACCAGAGCTGAAGCTCAGCAGCAGATTTCAACTCAACCCCCTCCAGATATCCCCAGTATCAGTATTGCAGCTTGGACATGAACACAAAAATCTAGCCCAGAGGAAAAAAAAAGAAAATCAACATATCACCCCAGGGAATTTAAAAATCTGACCAGCTAGGCACTATTGATGGAGAAATATAAATGCTGCTATTGCAGTGGCGGCTTCGTGAGCCCTAAACCTGAGCTACAAAGTGGATTGTTGGGTTCGATTTGTCAAACTGGGAGGCTGGCAAGTTTGGGCAGCTTCACAGACTGTGTTTTATGGAACCTTTCAGGAACCCTCAATAAAAAATGTATTAGATTAGTAATTTGAGTCCCAAATGACCAATTTGAAATGATTGCTTTCTTATGATTTTTCTGAAAGAGCCTGTTTCGTGAGAAATTGCTTGAAAAATCAGATGGAGTTTTTAGAGACAATTGTAACAGCACACACGAGGGCTGGGCATGATGGGTTAGAACATTCATTTAATTGAGAAAGGGACAAAAATCCTAGGTAGTGCCTCCTCTGCCTTTCTCTGTCTTCTGCATTATCATAACAAGGTCTAAATCTTAAATATTTGCCCCAAAAGGGAAGTCCCTTGTTCACTCTTATATTTGGGTGGGAAGAAGGGAGGTGTGAAACGGAGACACAATTTGCTGAGGTTGCACATCCCACGTGGAGCTGGGACTGGAGCCCTGTGCTGGGTCCCCCACAGGTCCCAGTTCAGGCAGCTACAGCTCCTTTCCAGCAAAATGGTTTTCTTCCCTTCTGAGCTCAGAGCTGCTGGTGCAGGACTCCTGCCATGGCACCTGGGTGCACTGGAGCGGCACCTCCATAATTCACAACATGGAGATGTATAGTATATCTAGTTCATACAAAGCTATGAGCTATGTTTTATTAATTTTAATACTAAGAATGCTAATGAAAACTGCCACTTAAGTATGAGATGCACCAGAAATTAAGTATACAATTACTCCCCTTTCAACCTAAATTATTCTACAGCTCCACAACTCTGATCATCTTCTTCTCTGTCTTCTGGCCTCCATATTTTAAGGACCCTTATATATTCAAGCTCTCTGGCCTGACAACATGGCTCAAAGCAGGCACTAGTATGTATTTAAAAGAAAACTGAGAATCTTATATCACCACTGGTTTGCAGAGGCTGAAACTTTAAGGAGGGAAAAAAAAATTCCTGAGTCTAATTATAAACTAGTGAAAACTGGCAATCCTAAGAATGAATCACCCTGGGACACTGCTATGTGGAAGGTATTAAGGAATTACAGTATACAGCCTAATTAGGATTACTGGTCAGGGCTGAGATGGTTAGGAAAGATGCAGAATTTGGAAAAGAAATAGGAGAAGGATGAACCAGCCCACCATTTTTCTCTTTGTTTGGTCCAGTAAATGCTGCTTTCTACTCCCTACCCTCCTTAACCTCTTCCTCCCATACTCCCATGATGCCACCTATTGCCTTCAGTTTCCCACTCCTATTTTTACAGGACACTTTCCCCCTTTTTATAGGGTATACAGAAAAAGAGGGGAGTCGCTGGGCCCTTGATGCCTGTCACATCCAATCCC
The DNA here is from genome assembly GCF_003957555.1 of Calypte anna. NCBI lineage: Eukaryota > Metazoa > Chordata > Aves > Apodiformes > Trochilidae > Calypte > Calypte anna. The sequence goes on along the minus strand of NC_044254.1, from coordinate 20,903,796 downwards.
TCCGTGTGCAAGCCACATCCCTTTGCCTTCTCCTCCTCCTTTCATCCTGGAAACTCTCCAGGAGAAGCAGCATCTCCCCAGGAGTCTGCTCCAGCATTCCCCATGCCTAACTGTGGAATTGCATCCCATTAGAGTGATCAGCTCTAACCGGGACATCTAGACGTGATTCCAGCTCAAAGTATATTAACTCAGGTCCCAGTAATAGCAAGTATCTTTTGCAAATACATGGCAACCATGGATGTGACGATCACAGCTTAAACCTCCAGGCAGCAGGACTGGAGCCATTTTGTGGGACCTCCAGGGGTGAAGTGCTGGAACAACCTCTCCAGTATTTCTGTCATTAGCTTATCAACTTCATTATTTATGAAAATGCAAAAAAAAAGCCCAAATCACGGAAATATCTTTCCCGTTATTCTCCTTAATTGCTCCTACTGAAGCAATATTTTTAAACTGACCATTTTTTAAGATGGGAAAATACCAAGCCAGTTAAGCTTTGCATAAATGGCAATTTGCAAAACTGCAAAGGTGATGTTTTTGACGTGAACATTTAACAAAGAATTAATATTTTGTCTCTTTAATAAATGGGTATTTGCAAGACAGAATCCGTTAAAAAGGGAGCTAACACAAGGTTCTTAAAGTCATTTCCATCAATTGCTGTAAGATTTATATGTAAATATGTAAATGGTACTATTAATAATTTAATGGGGGCATGGCAAGCTGTGTTTACATAATAAATATGATTAAGTGTTTCCCTCGAATGGAGTTGCTGAACGGTCATGCTACCCCAGGTTATTATCAACATGGCTTTAAAATGTTAATCAGACAATCAGAAGGAAATAGTGCCCATCCCCGACGGACCACCACAGCTTTCTGTCACATCATCAGCTGGTCCCCAAAACATCCCATGATCACTGCAGCATTGCCAGCAGAGGTTTGCTAAAATGCATGGATGATATTTTATCTGATTTTTTTTTTTACAAGGACAGACTAACACCCTCCACTTGAATGGAATCACTTCAGAATTACTTGAGTGTAATTGAGAAGAAAATCTGGTCTGAGATAATTAGGTTGCTGAATATGCTTATTGCTCCTTAAAGCCACCACACATGGAGTGGGGAGAATTACACAGCATTTGGGCAGTGGCAACGAAGCAATTTCTGAGACAACAGGAGAGGCTGCAAACTCCAGCAAACTCCTGGACCTGCAGGATCCTTCCTTGCTTGAGCATCAAGGTCTCTCTGAATGTTTGCTGAAGTTTTTTGACAGCTCAGAGGAAGCTGCTCTGGAGCTGCACACCATGGAGGGGCTGTGGGTGCTGCAGTGGAGCCCCAGGCAGGAGCCCCTGCATGGTTCCTTAAACCTGGATTATCCATGGAGCCTAGCTTGCCCTCTCCCAGCAAAAAACCTTCAGTCTGAGTGTGCAAGGGATACAAAGTGTTAATATACCTGCAGTGCAAGGCCAGTCATGCTGAGGTGTCAAACTATAATTTTATATTAGGGCCTGTAATAGTTACTAGAGTTTTACTACAATAACTACATGTCCAAGCAGAGTTTAATGAGAAAATCTATAGTTTTGCTATGGTATTTTCTCTTAGTTTGCATAATTCCCTGAATGCAACCCAGTAAAGCTTTTGACCTGAGATAATAAAAAGGTGATAAAAATGGGCTGTAAAACCCAGCATATACATAAATACATATATATATATATATATATATATTAAACAGCCACTAGAAAATTATGGGTAATTTCCACAAGATAAGACTACACAAAAACCCCTCCTCCAGTGGAACTAATTCAGGGGAGAACAAAATTAAATTAAACTGGTAAATTTAAATAACAAGCACCCTGGAATTGTGGGTCATAGACCTGATCCTACCTGAGCTCATCCTGGTGCCGGAGGGACAGGATCTACCCCAAGGTGGGCAAATGGCTGGATGCAGTGGGTGTGTGGGGACAGGACAATGCTGGAAGTCATGAAATGCAGATAGGAATTTGCCTGCAGACGGGAGCAGCCCCTGGCTGGAGTGCTAGTCCTCAGAGTTTATTTCATTCTGTATGGATTAGAAGCAGGAATTCTTTAGAAGTGCTTTACTCATAGCTGGTCAGACAGACAGATGGACAGAAAGATGTGGCACAGTAAGGTTTTCTCCAAAAGACCTGTAAACAGGAGGACAACTAAGAGGTCTGTTTAGATGCTCAAATAATTCCTGCATCACTTCAGGTTTCATTTAAGGCAGAGGACATATGTCTTGAGCATTTCTGACTTAGAAAGCACCATCTGGTGCTCTGTGGATCTCCCTGTGATAGCATCCCTTCCTCCCAGATGGAAACACTGGGGTGCAGCTGAAGGAAACCCACATAGATGCAGTGGAAGAGCTGGAAGACCAGCTTTTAAACTTGGCCTTGGGTATGTTAAGAAATGTATATGGGGAAGCTGCTGCTTGTTTAGAGATCAAATGACAGGAGCACTTGTAGGAAGGTCCCAGACCAGAAGTGGGGAGCCTGTTCCACACCTCTGCTAGCTAACCAGAAGCAAACCTAGATGTGTGGCTCAGATGGCCCTCACAGCTCTCAGCAGGAATGGCTCCAGATTTTGGAATGGCCCATGGGCTGCAACCTGCCTGGCAAAATGTGTCTGTCTGGGTGGTAAGAGCTGGTGAACTGTGTCAACTCACCCTGCATTACATATGCTGAGCACACTGAGCTATTCCTATCAGCTAAGTTATTCCCTGCAAACATCAGATGCAGATGTGCTTGTTGGTGGCAGTGAGCTCTCATCAGCCCCCAGATGCCCCCACATATCATAACCTCTCTGAAAGCCAGTGAGAAACCCTGAGCCTTTACCAAGACTTTACCAAGGAAGAGGCAGGTCTAGGACATGGGTCTCCAAGTTCTTGCTCTCCTATGTTGACCTGTTAAAGATCTCCTCTCACTCCTCTTGTCCACGTGGGTCTCCAAGCCAGAGCCTGGTTAAGTGTGGGTTGGTGCAGGAGTGCCTTAGCTGAAAGGCACATGAGAAGGACACATTAAATCACCACACACTCTCTCTGCATTTCCTCTTCCACCCTGCGGCTGGTTATGAGGAGGTTTGTATTGTAAATAGAGCAGTAACTTTCTCCATAAAAGTCAGCCTCTTCTCTCTGCTGGAGCCATCAAGGGATGGCACAAGCCAGTGCTTGGGATCTAATAATAACAGTATCTTTCATTGTTACAGCATCCCCCACCTGGAACACTTTTCATGAGCACGCTCTACACATTTGGATCTCATCCTGAAGTGCACCTGCTTGCAGGGACGGGCAGAAGTTATTTACAGGAGGCATTCAGGGAAGACAAGGCAGAATGAGTTGTGCTGTCACCCATCTAGGACATGTTGGTGAACATGAAATTTGCCTTGGAAATTTTCATGTGCAAAAGCAGTTTTGCTTTGGATTCTACATCACCCTGAGGATGGGATGTTTCATACATCCGTACCCTGAAGTACTTGTCTCACACAACCAGTAGCTCCCCTTCCCACCTCCCTTCCCCACCTGGAGGGTCTTGATGCAGGGAAGATGCTCGGCCCAGGCAAGATGCTCGGCCCAGGCAAGTGCCTTGGGGAGAGCACTGTGAGGGAAACTGAAGACGAGGTGGGACGTGCCAGGTGCTGCCTGCTCCGACCAGTGGCCCTGGAGGTTCATCTCCACTGCGTCCATCTCTCTGGCAAGCTCCTGGCTCTCTGTCACCCTGCCAGCTCTGGGCTGTCCCTCTCCCGTTCCCCCATCAATCACCCACAACGGGGATGATGTGTTAATGTTTTTCCTATAGACAGACACATTATGTTTCCACACTGCCTCTGCACACGCCGTGTTTACGCCCCTTCTCCCTCTGGGGAGTAAATCAAGCAAATTGATGCGAGCCATGATTAATTGTGTATCTCGGACCAATCTTTTACTGAGTCCCTCACACAGGCAGGTTGTTCCCCCCCCTCTCCTCCCCGACGGACAGGGGAGAGGAGATGGCGCTCGGCTCGCTCCCTCTCGCACAGTTTGACGGATAGAGCCTGCCCGGGACGCGGCGAGATAAATTTGAAAGGCCTGCGCTGGGCTGTCAGCGTTAAAGATGATGAATGTGGGAGGTGAGGCGGGAGGGACCCACCGAGCTCGGCGTAATGGATAGGGCTCCTCGGGAATGGATGCTCGCCCGGTGATTCCGCGTTAATCTCCGGGCTCCGCCGAGGTGCCGCCGACTGATAACAAGGAAATAGGAATGACAACAATTTTTAGCCAAGAGATTCTTCACAAAAATGCCAGCCTGCTGGAGGTCTGACAGGCCCTGATTGAATGGGAGCGGGGAGGGGGGAGCCTGCAAGCACCTCTTGACTAACATGCAAAAGATGGATCATTTCATTCCCCCGCCTGACCATCTACATTTATTATCATTTCCCTTAATTCTGCCTTGCTTAGGTACCTGTCAGCACCGTTTCTCTCCCGAAGGCCAGCTGATGGGATCTGAGAGGGGACGGAGCCCCTGTCCCTCCTCCGGCGTGGGAAGCAGGAACATCCCTGCTGTGGCAGGCAGCATCATGGATATGGCTGCCTCTGCCCTTGGCTCGCCTGGACTGACAGGCAGATCACCAGGTCAGGATTTGCTCACCAACTCACGGCACAACACTGCTGCTGCCCACATGCAGGGACCTGCATTCCTGTTGTTCCTGGGCTTTCCCTGCCAGAGGGAAGGAGCCACAGTGAGATCCTTGCTCTCTCCTCTGCCTGCTTTCTATCTCCTCTGGCCAAGGGTTTCCAAGCCACATCATGGTGGTTTCAAGGTTGGTCTTGCACGCCAGAAGTGCTTTTCTGGAGCTCAGCCTTTGCTCACCCACCCTAGCCGCACTGGCTGATACCAGGTGGAAAAGCCCCAGGTCCCTCATCACACTGTTCAAATTGATAGCTTTGCTCCCTCTCTGCATCCCACCTTGCTCAAACATCAGGAAACTGTAGTTGGAAGAGGCACAGTAAGGTCTTGCCTGGGCAGAGCATGTCAGGGTGGGATGCTGGTGCTGCTGCAGAAGCTTCAAGCCTTGGAGGGCTCTTTGGTCCAGACAGGAGGCATCCCACTTCACTTTTTTGAGTGTTCTGCCAGAGCCTGTCATGGCCACAGCATCAGCATTGCTTGCTCCTGTGCTCCTATTTCAGCCAGGCACCAGTGACCCCCTGGGCTGGCATGCAGTGGGGACCAGAGGGACTGGGAGGCACATCCCTGCTCCTGGGTCAGGGATGCACCAAGAGGAGGGAGCAGGCTGAGATGGCAGCAGGATGGGGAGGGACTGATCCTGCCTTATAGCTTCCCCTGGGACAAATTTCTGTATCTAGTGTGATTCCTGAGATATTTCTTAGCCAAGCAGATGCACCTGGCTTACCAGTCATCATCTGGATCCCCAGTCTCCCTGGGACTACCTCACAGGGTGCTTGCCCTGGCAGGACATGCAGCGTTCCCAGAACACCTGCAGCAGGACTTTGGCACTTCCAGGGTCCTTCATATCCACATCAGAGTGATCAGATGGGAAAATCTACATTCAACAGCAAACACCTGGGCATGCCGAACTGGGCAGCCACAGCACAGACATCTTCCTTGACATTAGGTGGGATGTGGACTGTCCGCAAATCTAATCTTTTCTCGAGTGCTCCTGGGTTGACCTGCACCCTCTTCCTCTTCCCACAGCCTTCTCTTCCTCTCCTTGTGACCCACCCTCAGTAGACAGCAACAGTTCCTTAATGACCCTGATCATACAACTATTTTCTGGCCACACATAAATGCTTTCATTCCCCCCCGCCCCTCACCCCTGACTGCCGTCACCATATTAAAAAGCAACCCGCTGCTGGGAATACATTAGTGACTTGCAGCAGATCCTTCTTTGCAAGGATAATTACAAAAAATAGAGGGACAATAACTATTAATATTTTATTGCAGTATTTAATGAGCTAAAGCAAATCGCCTTGCACTCCACTGGAACGACATGCTTTGTCATTCTTACGTTCCCTCCATCATTTTCCCCAGCTCCCCATCTGAGGAGCCCTCCCTGCTTTCAAGTCCTGCTCACTCAGTGCAATTTATACTTCCTCTAAGCTGCTTTTCTCCAACTTGAAAAATGACCTTGCTACTTTCCAGGGCTGGTGAGCTCTCCCTGCCAATGGTTCAGCCTCCAGACCTGTCCACTTGTATGGAAAGAGTCACAGGGAAAGAGCAAACCCCTTTATCTTAGTAGTGAAAAGCTGCCCTTTCAACTCAGGTGTTTCACTTGAAAGGAAAGGGCATTCAGAGGTTAAAAAAGGAGTTTTAAAAGCACTTTGGGAGTCCAGGGTACTTGTGTCCCCACTTTTGAAAGCCCCATCTGGCACAGGTGACCCATGGATTGAGAGGGAGTCATGGGCTGAGCAGAGAACAGACACTCACGCTGGCTGCTGGCCCGTGCCCCGGCCATGCCCAGGGCACCAGCATGGCTGGGGCCACCTGGGTCTTGCTTCCCCTTGGGCTGGTGAGTGGGGCTGCTGCAGGCAATGGACAGCTCTGTTTCTGGATTGGAAGACTGCAGACCTGCAAAGGGATGGTGGTGAAGCACTGACCCAAGAGCATGGGGTGTTCCCACCCGGCAAAACCACCACATGTTAATCCCTACCCCACCACCAGCCTGCTGGGGATGCTGGTGATGTGTTTTGGAAGGCTCAGTGAGGCTAATTGCTCTGCATAGCTCTGTTTTGGGCTACCCTCCCAGGAGAAGAGGATTTGACAAGGATCTGCAGGGGATGTAGGGTGCCAGGGCAACCCCAGGCATCCGCACCTCTCTGCGCCAGAGACCTCCTGGCATCCTGCTCTACCAGGCACAGACCCACAGCACGCACCCAGTGCCACTCCCCTAGGAAAACAGTTATGTCTGCTACATCAATGCCTGCTTTTGTATTTCCCCAGACTCCTTGATTCCTGCTTTTTGACCCATTCTGACAGGGGAATAAATGTCATAAAAATAATTCTATAGGCTCCTATTTTATATATAGTTGGGTATATAATTCTGTATTTCCTATATAGAGTTTCTCTCTCTGAGTCTATATGAGAGTTGCATAATCCTCTATATATGTCTCAGTGGTCTGAATCCAAGGAAAATGTGCCCTGATCATTTAAATGCTTCCTAGTGCTCAAATTCTCCTTCCTCTCTGCTGCTGGTTCATTACTTTTGAAACCCACACCATCCCTTCAAGCTGCACTGGCCTCCCAGAAAATCACCATTTGTACCCCAGCTACCTTCTGGTCATGCCCCACTGTGGGTAACTCAAGCACCAACACATTCTCCAGAATGGCAATAACCCTAGAAAGGGCATTAGCATAAAACTCTGTCATCTTCTCAGTGTCACATCACCCTGCTGTGCACTGAGCAGCAAGTTTAACCCTCTGAGACAAGAAGATGCTCAAGGGAAAGGCACTATTCAGGCAGAGGAGAGCAATGACAAGCCAGCATGTTTTTATCTTTGTGCACCTCCATTGTGCACCCAAGAGATAATGTTACTCTGTGCCTCATGCCTTGCCACACACAAGCCAAAGTCAATCAGGCTTCAAGAATGCAAGCAGGCCTTAGAAAGTATCCAACCCAAACAGACCTGAAACAAGATGCTTTCATTTTAAAAGGACTTGGTAAGGTAAAATAAAAGTTGGAGTTGTTATTGGCCTTTATCCATGAAACCAAGAGCAATCTAATATCTTTCCCCACAAAATACTAAAAATATCTTATGGATACACACACGCTTGTGCGAGTGCATGAACATATATGTAATATTCCCAATGCCTGTAGCATTCACTCAAACCATTGACAGGGGCAGAACAAGGCTACAAAGGGAGACAGAATTGAGCAGCATCACTGTCCAAAAAGAACAAAATGGGAAGCAGGAGCAGCACTGGTGAAGGCAAGAGGGTTCTTTTGACTGCCTCACTGGCTAAAAATCCGAGGGAGGTGCTCAATGGGGATCACTTTGATGCTGATTTACATGAGCTGAGGGGCTAAGCTGAGCGTTTCAAGCTGATCCCTATTAACCTGCACTCTGGCTGGTCATTGCAGTTGATAGGCAACCAAATAGCAGGAGGGTTCAAACCTCCTTCTTCCACCCTCCCTCACAGGTGGGCTAACAGGAGAAAAGGTGTGGGGAGCAGCTTCCTCGTCCTCCAGGAATAAGTAATCACTCCCCCAGCCTCTGTGAGCGGAGCAGAGATTTAATGTGCTGACAGCCTGCATTTTTTACCTTTAGTCAATACAAGAAAGGCCCCCAGACTATGATTCCCAACATCTGGATTCCATCAATATGTGATCTGTCATGATGTATCGGCATCCCCCCCCCTCTCCAGATTGAGCAATGCGGCTGGTTTTATTAATACGTCAAATACATTATCCGTGTAATACACTTGTCTGCCTCTGCCCTCCCGCTGCTCCCGCACAGCAGATTTGAATGTATGATGAATCAGTTTGCATTACACGTCTGTACGTCATAATTTGTCAGGATTAATAGAACTGTGTGCGTGGGGGGTGTGGGTGTTGGGGGGATGGTGAGCGGGAGGGAGCGCGTCATGTGTGTTTAGTGCAGAGATGTCTGTATCACTTATTTATCTCTGCTCAGGCTGCTGGGTTCCCGGAAAACAGCGAGTGTAGCACGTCTGGGAATCACTGAGCAGCCCAGAGTGCCCTGGAAGGCACAGCCCTGCCCACTGGCTGCTCCAGCTGCAGAGCCATGGGAAAAGAGGTGAGGGGGGTATTTTGGGTGCTTCTGAGACATTGGGGTTTCCACAGCTCCATGCACAGGGTTGGGTCCCTGTACACGTGTCCTGGTTTGGGCCAGGATAAAGGTGATTTTCTGTCTTGTACTTTTGCTTTTAGCTAAGTTTCTCAGATAGTGTGTGCTTCTAAGATTGATAACACTTGATGTTTATAGTTACTGCTAGAGACTGGTATGCAGAGCCAAGGACACTGCTCAGCTCTGAGGAAAACATTTTACCGTCCAGGAGGACACAGAGGTCCCACCTGAGCCCTCCTTTAGGGAGGAACAGACAAGATAGATGCCAGAATTGACCAAACAGAGTATTCCATCCCATATACGTCACACTCAGTATAAATTTGAGGCATCACAAGGGCCAAGCCTGATCTTTTCCAGATTTCCTGATTTCCTGCTTCCCTTCCTTCACTCGGTATCCTGGAAGGATCCTGTCCGTTCGTCTGCCTGTGGTCCTGATCCGTGCCAGCCCATATCTGTGTGTTCCTGCCTCCGGTTCCCAACTGCTGCCGACTCTAGGAGTCCAGCCTGGACTTTCCCAGGGCTGCCCTACAGCCTCGGTGGTGACATGAGAGTTACTGGGGGAGAGGGGGGAGGAATGTGGTTTCCATTTTCCTGTATATTTGTATATATTTAGTAATTTTACCTATTTATCATTACTGTTTCATTAAAGTTGTGTAGTTTAGTTTCCAACCCATAAGTCTCTCTCCCTTATTCTCTCTCCTTTCTCTATCAAGGAGAGAGAGATTAATAGAGAGCGTCTGTTATTCGGTTTAATCGCCGGGCCAGTGTTAAACCGTGACAACACGGTGTCAACCACCAACAGCAGAGAGACAAGGAGGGTGACAGGGCCCTCAGTCTTCCTCCCAGGTCTGCCAGAAGCACAAGTCCTTGCCTCAGTTTCCCCATAAATGACACCTACCTCTGCCCTCAACTGCGATTCCCTGCATGACTTGAGGAAAGTAATATATTTTTACTTTTCAAATGGCTTTTGGTCTCAGTTGTGTCCAGGGAAGAGGGGCTGGGGGCCAGGAGCCACATGGAGGTCCAGACCCAGAGCCAGCTGCTATGCTCCCCCTAAGACCCAGTGAAACACACGCAAGAAATGGGTGGGAGGCAGTGGTGCCATCTTCCCTTGGCATACAACACATTTGTTTGCAGCTCTGCAGTTTAGCTTAGGTTTGCCCCTGTAAAACACCAGTTTCAGCTATAAAATTTATTTGCAGTATATTGCACAGGATTTAGTAGAATCCATAAAGACCAGGGAAGAGAACTACCCTTGCCATGACTTCCCAGGGGTGATCCAGCAAGTCCAGTGAAGGCAGCCTGCAATAAGTGTGTAGGCTTCTCCACCTCATTGCCCAACCCAGAAGGAGAACTGCTACTGGTCTCCCTTGGGGCCCTGGGGCTGCCTGACTCAGGGTCTGACACCCTGCCCACAACATCATGTTGGATGTCTCTCAGCTTGCTCCTAATGAGCTCATATGTCCACCCAGTATAGTCCAGCACCTTGCAGAGCTCCCATCTTGTGTCCTGGAATCAAGACAGCCCCATTAGCACAGTGCTATGCTCGGTCTCATTAGCACTGCCTCTCGCCAGGGCTAATTATCCCAGCTGTTAGTTTGTCTCTTTTGTCCAGTGTGGCATGGCCAAGAGAAGGCATGAGGTCTCCTCACTGTCCTTGTGCTGGGTCCTCACCCCAGCATTGATACCACAGTATCCAGCCTCAGACAGCTCCTAGTGAGCTGCAAAGCTGCACATCTTGATTCACTGAAGCCAGAGATTTGGGGATACAGGACAGGGACCATCGGCATTTGTAGGAGCTGAAGCTGGGTTGCATGGGTGAATGTGGTGCTAAAGCCCCCCTGCTACCCCTCTGTGCTTCTCCAACCTATTTTGGTTCCACTGCATGAACTAAAAGGTGGCAAGTGACCACTTTGAAGACCTGCACAGTCTAAATATAATGTCAGAGACCAGAATTTATGGATAAATGGTCTCAAGTGAAGAACAGTGGTAGTTTGCAGTGCTGTCACTGATGTTACTTTGCTTGTAGCAAAACTCAGCAGAAACTTGGATTTAAAATACTCATCGTGGTGCTGATGGCAGCATCAGGAGTCACATGAACAAGATGAGGGCAATGGGCAAAAATTGCTCCTAGTGAGATCCCATTTGAATACAAGAGGAAAATTTTTCACTATGAGGACTGTAAAACATTGGAATGGTCTCCCAGGGGAAGTGGTGGATTCCCCCACTTCTGAAAGTTTTAAGTCTCAGCTTTAGAGGTGCTGAGACATACCATATAAAAAATAATACTAGAAGGGTCGGACCAGTGATCTTTGAGTTCCTTTTTAACCTGACATTCTATGATTCTAGGAGCTTGCTGCAGTATGACCCCCTACAAATGACTCATGAACCCCCGTGCAGACCACGTACCCCACAACAGAGCACCCCTAATTCTGTCTCTGCATCTGGGGAGTTCAGTAACTACCAGGGACAAGGCTGTCCCCCTCTGCCCCATGGCCCAGCAAAGGACCCCAGCTATCCAAAATTAGCGATGACAACCCCCCCTTGCAGGGGCTCTGCAGGGCACATCTCAGCCAGCCCTAACACTCTGCTGAAAGGATTTTGCTTAGGCAAGAAATGGGCTTCTCAATCAAAGCAAATGGGGACTTTTCAACAGAAAACTGAAAAAAACCCATGATTTCCCCCTTTTTCTTCTCCATAAAGGCTGGGGGCCTGGCTGAGTAACATCTTCTTTCTCCAAAACCCAGACTCTGTTGCAAGATGGTTCCTTGTGCTGCTCTGGGTAGAAACACAAGCCATATCCCCAAGGGTCCCCAGAGAGCCCCGGAGGCTTCCCTTGCTAGGGGCCACCCTGCAGCCCATCCATGCCAGGGCTGGTGCCACAGAATCACAGAATCAGCCAGGTTGGAAAGGACCTCTGAGATCAAGTCCAACCCTTAATCCGCTACCACTGCGGTTAGCAGACCATGGCACTGGGTGCCACATTCAGTCTCTAGAAAACACCCAGGGACAGAGAATCCACCACCTCCCTGGGCAGCCCATTCCAATGCCTGATCACCCTCTCTGTAAATAATTTTTTCCTAATATCTAACCTAAACCTCCCCTGGCAGAGCTTAAGTCCATGCCCTCTTCTCTTACTGGCAGCTACTTGGGAGAAGAGACCGACCCCCACCTGGCTACAAGACGCCAAGGGTCCATCCCCTCCCCGTGTTCACCACGTGGCTGAACCTCGTTGTTCCCCTCCTCCCGATGCTGCTTCCTGAGCGTGGCTGGAGGACGTGACGTCAGGGTCCCTTAATGGGCAGCAGTCACCTCACTTTAATAACAGCTCCCAGAAACAATTGTACATTTACAACCTAGTGAGCGAGCTTGGCACGCTGAGCCTGCTCCCCTTCCAAGGCTTAATTTGATTTTGACATATTGGCTTGAGATTAAAGGGCTCCCATAAAAAAGGGGAAAAAAACCAACAAAAAACAAAACACTAAAAAAAACCCCAAACACACACATGCACCCAGCCCCCCCACCGCCCCCTTTTCAGGGCTCAAGCAAAAGTGCTAACATTGTAATATTTTAAGTAGAGAAAATCCAAGTGTGCTTTACCCCCTGCTGGCTCTTATGCTGGGCTTATAAAAATTAAGTGGAAACCTACACAGCTGTAGGCTATAAATCCTTTGTCGCTAACACAGCCAGGCCTGGTACCTGCCACCAAAAGTAAAAAAAAAAAAAAAAAAGAAAAAAAGAAAAAAAAAATGTAAACTCCAAGAAGTCAAGAAGTGAGCAGCTGATAGAGATGCAGGGGGTGGCTCAGCTGGACAGGCTTGGGAGCAGCCATTGGGGCCCTGGGGACATCCCAGGCCAGGGGATAGCAGGGAGTGGGAGCTGGGAAGGGGGGAAGTGCTGGAGCATCAGGGAGAGCACAGCAAAGTGGTAAGAGCCCTCTCGGTTGAAGATCAGTTAGCATCAATTACTGACTTCATTTAATTGTCGTAGAAGATGAATTTGTCATTTTTAGTTTGGAATTAATGGGAGACCTTCAACTTTCCCTTGGCAGCCCCAGCAGGTCACCGAGTATTTTTTTTTTTCCTTCTTCTTTTGCACAGGGGAGAAATGTAGCAGTGGGGAGGAGAGACAACAACTACCAATGCTGTCCAGCTACCTGTTCCCATCGATCCCTGCCTATGCTGTCCCCAGCATGGCACCATGGTGGCAGCCAGCCCTGGCAGTTGACTGGCACAAGCAAAGCAGTATGGCCGGTGCCCTGGACAGCCCTCGTGCCGGGGATGGCAGAGCTCATGCCATCATCTTTCTTAGTTTTTTGTTTTTTGTTTTGTTTTGTTTTGGTTTTTTTTCTTTTTTTTTTTCTTTTTTTTTTTTTTTACCTTCCACTTTTTCTCCTCTTTTCCTTTTTTCCAACAGAAATTAATTTTGCAGCCAACGGCTGCGAAGTGTTTACATTTTCCCCAGCAAACAGGCGACAGTAAACAATGAACGCTCGCAGATGAAATTGAATTTATAACTGCATTATGGGGCCAGATAACGCCCTAAAATAATACAACGATAAGGAAATTCGATTTGATTGCCGCCACGAATCAGCTTGGGCCCATCTGCAGCCGGGGCTTCCCGTAATAATTTTAAATTGGGTTTGTAAACCTTATTTGTCCTTAAATATTTCTGTCATTTTTCATTGCTGGAGACAGATCCTTGGGCGTGAGGCTGTGGATTGGCCCCACCAGAGCTGTGCCGGCAGAGGGCCGGTGAGAGTGCCCGGTGTGCCGAACGGGTGCCGGGGCCGGCGGTGACAGCCACTCATCCTATCAATCACCTTGTTGACAGCCAGGGAGGAATTTCAGGCAGAAATTGAGTTTGCCTCACAGGGGACAACTGAACAAATTAATAGACCATTAACCAAGCGGTGACCTGAGAAATGAGGGTGCTAAGGCTCCCCCCAGGTTTGGGAAGGAGGAAGGGGAGAGGAGATGGAAATCCCTCAGCTGTCCCCAGCGGGATGGTCCTAGCAGCCTGGGGTGGGATGGGAGATGTGGGTGGTTGGCCACACTGGGTGCCCATCCCAGCTTGCTTGCAGCCTGGCACCAGCTCACTTAAAAATGTCTGTGCTGGTGTGCAGATGGCACAGTGAGAGGGTTGTGGGGCTCCAGCAGGTGGGACATGGCACAAGGGCCTGTGAGGATGATCTGTGGTAATATAGAGGGAGAGTCAGGCAGCAGTGAAGGGAAAGTTAGGGAGAGGGGGAATAAAATCCCTATTATTTCTTGCTTCTGAGAAATCTCCTGCAGAAAGCTACTGTACAGAAGTGCTGCTTAAAATGGTGCTGCAGCGTGCATGGGGTTGCTCCTTGGTCCCCAAGGTACAGGGATATAGGGCATCCCCCAGTCCCAATGGGTGACAGGTTCATGGTCACCGCTGCACAGGACACTGTGTATCTGCACCCATACCAGCTTTGCTTAGCTCTCTTCACATGATGAAGAATGGTGAATGGGGAAGAGCTGTGCCACTTCTGCATACCAGCCATCAGCCAGCGCTGCAGGACCTTGCAGATGGGTGATCCCAGTGAGGACACAGCCCTCCTGCCTCCAGACCCAGCCAGGTGCTCTGTGCAGCATCTCTCCTCTGCAGCCTCCCTGGAGCTTGCCTGTATCATCACCATTCATTATCCAAATGACTATATTTATTAAGTTCCCTGCCAAGGCATTACAGAGTGGTCTGTAACAGAGATTAAAAGCAGAATAAAACACCAATGTGATCTTTTTCCAAGTAAACAAAACTATAAACAGTCTCAGCACTGGCTACCAGAAAAACACAGCCCATGGAAAGGATGCCAAATTCCTCTCTGCCACAACACCAACACACTTGTGCCTCCAAACACCCCATTCTCAGAGGTGAGGATCAGACCCACACATGTGCTTCTGCTTGACTGCCTGCTCCCTGCCCTGAGGACCTAGTTGGTGGGTCAACACCTTCACCCACCCTCCCTGGGCAGTTTTCCTGCACCACACCATCTTGGATGGGATGTTGATTCCTCGGGAACATCCTGCCCTTCCTCTGCCCCTGCAACCTATAGGGCAGGGACAGCTCAGGGACACTCCTCTGCTGATACTACAGCTGTCTGCAAAGGTATCCAGAAGCCAGGCTCTGTTGGTGACTCTCCCCAAGCGTGGCATCCCACCATCCCTTATGACACCAAGGTACTACAGCCTGGGGCAGCAGGTGGATGGACCACCACAGTCCTGGTGGCATTTGTAAATGGCTGGGACAGCCGTGGGATGAAGCAAGAAGCCATGGCTCCTTGCTCCTGCCCACTTGCGTCTGCAGAGTGCTGCATCAGTCCCTGCAGCATGGAGCTGCTTGGTTCTTATTTTCAAAGATATTATTCTAAGGAGCTTTAACGAGGAGGCACCAGGTTTTCTTTGTCTCTGCAGGAGATAATCAGGTGCAGATAGGATGTATATTCTGTAAAAACATACACTCGCTTCCACTCACTGGTTACCTTTTTTCTGAGAGCTGTAAGGGTTTCAATTACCGGATTCTGGAATTTAGTGCCCAGGGCTTTTTGGTGTGCGTTAGATTTATTAGAAGGTTTAGTACCAGTGGAGGATTCACGCATTTACTCCCAGGAGCATAGCTTCCGTTCACAGACCCTAAATCACCAGCTGAGATGGGCTATTGTCACTTACGACATTAGCATGGTTAACGTACGTGGGGATGATTAATAGTGATATACATACAGCCTCCCCCTCCTCCCCAGAGCTGCTTCTCTGCCAACTCTGCCTGAACCCAGGGCTGTCCATTTGCGGGGACAGACAACCCACATCCCTCCTCAAGAGCACCGGCTGCTCAGCACCACCCCAGCACTGACAGTATTGCTGCTTAACACTGTATTCTATTATTAAGTGTTTCAGGCACTCAGGGGGGTGTAGGGCTTTCTACCAAAGCCCACAGGAACCCCCCACAGACACTGTCTGGGAGAAGGCAAAGGGGTGTGTGTGGACAAGGTGGCTGGGAGATGGGGAAGGGCTCAGGTTGGCAAAACCTGCAGAAAAAAAAATGTTATTCTAAGAGTAAACCTAGTCTTCCCTGGCAGGACCCACTCAACCCTTGCCTGCTCCTTCTTCCTAAAGAAAATACAATTTCAAATTTGCGGCTTGAGCAAGGAGAAGAGGAAGACACCTTTATTCAGCAGGGAGCAGCTGAATGCTACAGTCCCTCAGATCCCAGCAGTTCTCCCACCAGGAAAACACCCCATGGGATTATCTGCCCTGGCTCACCTCCCATCTGCAACAGCTGAAGCAGATCCATATGCAATCATCCCCCCTATCACCACAGGAGACTGGTGACAAGGCTAAAAGTCACCTCACAAGTGGTGTCCCACCACCTCAAGGATGCGGCAGCCTCAGCACTGCAGGCTCTGCATCTCAGTGGTGGGTACCAGAGGCTCAAGAAGCCATCGGCCCTGCTGCACTCCAGGGAGACAGGACCATGCTCCTAACAAGCAAGATCCTGATGGCTTTTGTCCTTTTTCCAATACTGTGTTACTTACATTCCTTCTTTTTTAATTAAAGCAGCACCAGCTGATTTTACAAGCTTGCCGCTGCTTCTCTCCCAGTCTCTGTGTCTCTCATATGCTTGAGTGCTAGTATTAATTATTAGAGCCAATTTACTGTTTATACTCTGATGTTTTAACTAATTACCACTAATGGCAGACACCAGTGGGCAATCAACTTCATTTAGTTCCCAGTGCAAACCACTCATTACCATCTGAGAGAGGGAAAGAGAGTGCGTGGGAGGGATAAATAAAGACTGAGTTGTGAGGGTGGGTGTTGGGGGACGTTTCTGCTTTTCAGGGCAGGGCTTTGAAGGAGGATTTAAAGTGTGGGTGGGGTTCAGGGAAAAGCTCCTAAGTACAACAGCTTTACAGGAGCTGCTAAGGTTGTTAGTACTTCATGTTGTGTACTAAGCCCTGCCTTATCACTGGAGAAAGGCTCTAAGCCTGAAACAGCTACAGTTACAGGTGAGTGATCTGCCTCTTCCCTTGGCTGGCAAGTGGATTCTTTCCCCTGCTGGGTTTTGTCCTGGGATTCATCTACGAGGAAGTATAGCCCCTGCTTGTGTTCTTGGCTTGGTGGGATGCCAGATGGAGCTAAGTTTCCTTAGTCCTAGGTGCCTCTGGTGTAAATCCTACTGTGAGAGGTAGAGTAGGTGATGAGAAGTCAGGATGAGCTGGGTCTGAAAAGTCCTTGAGCTGGGCTTCCTCCTGCTTGGAGCAGAGTGTAAAGTCTGGGCTAATGAAGCTCAGTCATGGAGTTAATTTAGCTGTTTCTGTATATAGTGATACATGAATCCTTCCTTAAATGAAACTTTCTTTATCTTAGCTCATGTCTCTGTCAACTTGTTCTCTCTGGCGGTCCAGGAAAGCCACCAAAGCACATGTTTATCCTCCTGCACCTCAGAATCAGTGCATAAGCCCATGGTGTTAAAAGTGTATAACCTTTAGATGACACAACTCTCCTGACTATACTCTTTTGCACAGAGAAAAAACCCCTAAAATCCGTGGTCCAAAGCAGCGTCTGCAAGGAGGGATGATGGAGCAAGGCAACTCCACCAGAGCTGGGCTGGCCCCGCAGCTCCAGCAGACATCATTGGTGACTGCAGCCTAGTGCAGAGCGTGACAGCCTGAGCTCCCAGATATGGCTTGAGAAACACCTCTAGAAAATGTGATGTCCAAATCCATTTGCCTCCTACATCAAGATGTTTTAACCCTGACCTCTAGCCAACTGCATTTGTGTTTCTAGGGATCTGGGCCTCTCCAGCCCTCAAGCATGAACTGCTGGGGAAGAAGGTCCTTTCTGAGGGACAGACAGAGCTCTAACGACCTGCCAGCAGATTACCAGTAGTGGGAGTCCTGCCCTGACAAAAGGAACTGCAGCATTTTTGGAGTTTAGATTGTACTGATGTGATGCAATGTCATAACTGTTCAGCTGTGAATCTCAAAACAGGGGCAAGAGCCCAGCCACAGGGATGGGGCTGGGCATTATTTTTCCAAAGGGATTGACATTCTCTCCTTCTGCTCTTTTCTCTCTTTCTTGCATTCTTTCATTCCCTAATTTGCTCTTTGAAATCCCACTTTTGGAATGGAGATGGGGGCTGGAGACCTGCTCTATGGTGGTGGGGACATGGCTGCCTGTCTTGTGGAGGGGGAGTTATAACTATGCACACATCTGAAATGTAATTGCTGTCAGCTCTCTTCATTCTTGCAGCACGAGGCCTTTAATCTCTCCCACCAGACCCATCGGCCCTGATATTGCAGCTCCAGAAAGGCTGGTTTTATGTACTTTAACCCTGCGACCTTTACAAATCCCATCATTCCAATCAATACGTCTCATTAGCGTTAGGTAAATGTATGGGATGGATGGGGAGCTGTGCTGGGAGAAGCCCATGGAGGATGGGGTGGAAAGTACTCCTGCACAGCCCCACCGTACTCCCTGAGCTGTTGGGGGCATCCTTACCCTCTTTTTTTACACCCCCACCCAAGGATCTTTGCTCCCAGATATCCTCCCCATAGATGCACACCTTGGTCCCGCTAGAGAAGGGGCCCAGCTCGTGCACAGCATGTAATAAAGTCCCTGTGAAGCCAACAGTGGAGTCAAGAGCCCAAGCTGTTAACTGGACCAAGCTGTTGGAGCCATTTTTTTCCCTCTTTCCTTGAGAAGCAGACATGTGTTTTACAGCTTTCCCCTATGTTCACTAAATGGAAACATACGGGACCTGTGGCAAGTGATGGGAAAACAATGTGGGGTGTGCTTGGGGCTGCCTGCCATCCCTGCCTTTGAGCAGGGGAGCTGCCAAGGTAGCTCCTGTGGATGGCAGGACAAAGCTAAGAAATGGTGTGAAGAAAGAAAATCTCTGGCATTTCTCTTGAAAATGAAAGGCTTAATCCAGAGAGAAGTGTGAGTTTATACCAGATGAGGACCTCACCAGCATAGGAACATGGGCTGTGCCAGTGGGACTAACCCATAGGTTCAAGGGGGGTTGGTCAACCAAGGATGCTTCAAAAAAAGGGTGGGGACAATCCTGCTCCTGGGAAGGCTTCAGACAGGATAATGCTGCAATCCATTTGTTACAGAGGAGAGGGTTCCCTTCCCCCTGGATTAGTGCCTCAGCCAGCAGGGCTGTAATGTTAATTCTATTACTGTCCATAAAACCACCCAGCTCTCCTCCAGATCCTGCTCAAATGCTTCACTGGGGTAACCCACAATCCTGCAGAAGTGGGTGTCTCGGGGGCTGTTACTACCCCAGCACAGCTGGGCTAGGGACAGCCTGCCCTGCTATGCTTTCCTCCCTGTTCCTCATGCTGCCACCAAGGCGTGGGGTTACTTCCACATAGCTCATGTGGCCTCTGGGCTTTGGTAGTTCCAGCTCACCTTCACCATATGCCTTGCATCTCTGCATCGTGCCAGATCTGTCCCACAGCTTGAAGTCAACTATCCCACGCTAAAGCAAATTCATTCTTGACAAATCCAGCTCCTCAAAAGAAAAGGAAATGAAGTGGGCGGCTTCTCTCAGCAGGACAGGCTGGAATGCAGGAGGAGGTGAGGTGCCTTCGTCACCCTCCCCAGGCAGGACAAGCTTTTTAAGTAGCATCTGCAACCATGTTTGATTTCTGGACTCTGCTATCCCCATCTGCACAGCCAGCATGTTACTGCAGCAGCACTTGGCCCCGCAGGCTTTGGGATTGCCCTGGCAGTAAAAGCAGTCTGATGAATATGGGGCACAAAATATATTTATACAAATATATCTGGTTTTGCAAGAACCTACAAAATCAAGGGCTTAAAAACCACAGGCAAGCTCTGCTTTTTCACATTAATGAAGTTTAATGAAGGTGTTGCTGTGAGGTTTAAATTTAGAGCTGGGCCAAACGCACCTCTTGCTGGAGGGTGGGCCAGCCAAGTTTGTCTCCATGTTAGAGGGACTATGTGATGTTCCCATGTGTGTGGTGTTGTTTGGAGACCCAAATCATGTGCTCTGGGCACTGATGCCCACCCTGCTCACCTCCCCACTGCTCTGTTTGTCAAGGTTCTTCAGCAAGACCTCGGACTTGTTGACAAGCACTAAACTTCACGGCAGCGTGAAAACCATTTAAGCACTAAGCCCCCCTTGGCTTTAGCGAGATGACTGTGTGGTGTGGGATCTGGTCAGAGGCAGAGGGAAGGAGAAATGAATAAATCCTCCGGCAGGGCCAATTTCACTTGACCTGACACTGCTCCTCCTGGAATTAAACAGATGAGTCTCCCAAGGAGCAGTGGGCTGTTTGGTACCATGCCAGCATCTCTGCCCACCGGCTCCCCACTGCTGAACAGGGAGCAGCCATGAAACCTGTGTCTGGTTTCTGATAGGAAGAAAAACACCCCACAGATTCAGCCTCCCTCTCCAGCAGAACAGCTGTCAGGCCTGATAAAACCACCACAGTGCAAGCCCCCAGCCCTGCAGGGTGCCAGAGAACCCTGTCCTGGCTAGGAGCCTCCAGTGGCTGGGCACATGTGCACAGGAGGACCACGGCATCTTTAGAGACAGGGGTTTTACCCACCAACAATGTGGAGCCAGCAACAAAGCCTCCTATGCAGGTGCAGACCCTCAGTGAGCCTTTTTGAGCAGTGCTGCCCTCCTTGGCACTGTGGTCCCTGCCTGGCCATCCACACCTGGCAGCAGGACATGCCACCCAGCAGCGGCAAAGGAGAGGGGTGGAAAGCTAACACATCCTCCAGCCAGTTATTATGGCAGAGGACAGAGCAGTGGCCTTGCTGCAGAACCCTGTTTAACCTTCTCCAGCTTGTCTGCTGGGGGAAAATTTAGCAGGAGGAGAGATATTGTAGACAGAGAGACTGGTGGGTTCAGAGATGCAGGGCACTGTAGCAGCCTTAGATTTTATCTGCATCTTTGCACAGCCAAACCACATCAAAATCCCAATCAACAGTTGTTAATAAAACACAGGAGAGAAGCACAGAGGTTAAAGGCTGTATGGCTCTGGGGGAGCCCCTTCCAGCTGAGGGCATGCAATGCTCTCACTCTCTAGTCTAGTACTGCCCAGAGCATGTAAGCTTACTTTTCTTTACCCATTGGAAAAGTTGCTTTTGGATAGTAATGGAAACAGAGAGATTTCCCAAAGGCCTGGAAATTCCCCTTCCCTAATCCCTGTCTGTTCCATTGTCTTCTGTGTGCCTGGCTTGTGCTGCAGTACCCTGAAGGGCTGGGGCTGAGTCCATCCCTGAGAGAGGTGAAAGAGGATGCAGGTAGCTGCAGACATGAAAGCAGCAGCTTCCCAGTTTTTTCTTTCACTCCTAGTCTCTCTTGACAATATTCAGCCCTCTGGGATGCTCTTGTGTGTGTGCCCCTCACTCCTACACATTATTTGGATCTGCAGGACCTATTCCTTCATGGCATTTCACCCAAGCCACTGGGAGCTCCTCTGCTTTGTAAGATGCTAGGGAAGGAAACAGAGTAACCCCAAGGCTGGAAGGGAAGGAAGAGCTCGTTCAGGTCATCACTGGAGAAAACAAGCAGGTGCTTAAACCTCATCCCAGAGCCACCTCTGCCTCCCTGCTGCACCCAGTCTCCTCCTCATCTCTGGTCATGCAGAAATCTGTTCCTTGTTCAGCCCAGCATTTCAGACCCAACCATTACAATGACAAGAATGATAAGAGATTCTTATCACAGTCCTCAGAATCGATTTGAAGCTGAGCCCCTTTCCTGCTCTCCTCTTCCACCGAGCTGCTGGAAGAGCTCTTGGTGCTGCAGAGGGGCTGGGCAGCAGGGCTTGCTGGAGAGCAAAGATGACACTGGGTTCAGATCCCTCCGGAGACACATCCCTCCAGCCTAGCAGCTTCAGGCGTATCCTCCCACTGCAGACAGAGCATGGAACAGGAGCCAGGAAGCCTGGGCTGCTTCCTGACACGCGTCTGCAGGGAGACCCGGTGTCCCCAGGCTCCAGGAGGGGCAATGCAGCTCTGCATCCCTGGAGGGCACTGTGGGAGAGGAGACCTAGGCAATGTGCTGTGGCGTCCGAGATGAGGCAGGAGCTTGTTCTCCTCCTTGTACTCAAGGAAAGAATGGGAAAGGTCCTGCTGGTCTGCCCGAAGGACAGGGAGCAGCCTCCAGTCCTGGATCGCAAGTCTGTGGCTCGCTGCACCCTGATTTTGTTCCAGCCCTTCAAAGAGCTGTCACTTCTGCAGGTCAGCGTCGCCTGTCTCCACTCTGATCTCCTTCCCTACCCATCCTGTCTACCCACCTATCCTTGATGGGGGCAGACCGATGGGGACAGATCCTACTCTCTTCCGTGTGGCTGATGGGGACAGTGCTCAGGGAGATGTTTCCTGCTGGCTGAGCCAAGGGGTGCCAGGCTGGAATGGGTGTCTGTGAGCCCGTCACACCACAACAGCCAGCATTCCCCATGTGTCACTGCAATCTGCTGTCACCTCTCCTGCTGGGAGGCTGTCTGTGTGTCTCTCATGAGGAAGCAGGCTTACACACAAGTTTTTGTGAGGTTAGGGCTTATTTAGCACAGTTGCCCAGGCTTTAAGTCTTCTCTCCATGCAACCACTGCCATCACTGCTTACAAAAACTCAGTTCCATCCACTACTGACTTCAAAACATGGCCAGGAGGAGTCCTCAGAGTCCCACATCAGCCCAGGCTTCCACTTTTCAGTTTCCCTATTAGCTCCGGGATGGCTGGTGGGATGCTGTGTGCCTGAGAAGGGAGGCAGAGGACCCAGCAGCACAGCTGCCTGTACCGAGGCTGCCCTGGGCAGTCAGCACTGCAGCTCCCCAGTTCTTGGGATTTTCTTGGCTTGAGTGCATAGACCCCACTCTTCACAGCACACCTGCAAAGGTGGAGCAGGACCTCAGCCACTGGTGGTGAAACTGAGACCTGTGTAGGCTGGGGGCTCGCACAGCCACACAGCAGAGCTGCCAAGAGGACAGAGACATCCTGGTCTCAAGCTGCCCAAGGAGCTTGCTGCCCTTTAGAAACCTTGCAGCCCATCAGCTCTGGCTGTGCAGATGTTGCAAATCCTCCCTTTGCTCCCAGAACAGTCTCGGGGAAAAGCAGAAGCACAAGGCAGTGGCAGGGGAAGCATCTGAACAATCAAGGGCTTGTGGAGAGGCACAGAAAGGCCTTCCTTGTCGGCGGGTGCAGTTGGGGTGAGCCTGGGGGCATCGCAGGATGGCACCCCAGGTACTCCAGCTGTGCCAGCTCTCCAGCCCAACAGAGAAGGGGCTGTTGTGGGCCCAGCCCCGGCACAGGGTGTCACCGCCTGCTTTGGTTAGCAGGGATGCTCTCTTTGTGCCTGCTGGTTTCTGCTCTGCTGACCCGCTTTGCTCCCTCCGCCAGCACCATCCATCAGCTCTGGCAGCCCTGTCAATTCCAGAGTTCCGTGATGCCATTCCCCAGGGGGAAAATGCACTTTTTTTTTTTTTTTTTTTTTTTTTTTTTTTTTTTTTTTTTTTTTTTTTTTTAAGGGAGAGAAATATTTTCCCTCCTGGCAAGCTGCTATACTCCCTTCTCTCTTCAGAATGTTTCTAAGCCTCTGCCCAGCCCGGGGACAAGGGTACAGCCTATGCCTGGGCTTATCGTTCATCTCCAGCCTACCAGGTGGGTGCCAGGGGCCAGAAGGGCTGCGGGTACCTGCCTGTATGCTTCAGCATCCTGCCCGCCCCAGGTCCCTGCTATTGCAGACACCAGGCAGGCGGTGGCAGCCTGACCTGCAGGTCCGGAGGGTGATCGGCCATGCCAGGCTGGCATGAGCTGAGGGAAATCAGGCTGGCACTTTGTAAACCCCCACTGCTCTTTGGATGATGTCCTATCAGGAGTGGCTACAGCAGCAGCAACTCGGGGAAGGAGTTATTGTGTGTGTCCTGCATCCCAGTCACCAGCCTTCAGGTGGTGGGGATGAGCAAGGGATGCCAGAGCAGCTGCAAGCTGGGTCAGGCTCAGGAGGACAACACTGCTGCTGGGATAAGGATGGGGCAGCATGTGTTCTCACCTCTGTCCCTGAAAGCTCTTTCCCAGGAGGTGATGGGTTTGAGGCATGTGCTGGTGGGGTGAAGCCTCCAGCAATTCCCATGCCTGAGTGCTTGTCAGGAAGATGCAGCACTAGCTAAGCAGCAGGAAAAAGAAGGATTCTGTGAGTATCCTCCATCCTCTCTTCTCTGTCATGGCCAATCTGTGCTGTGATCAGTCCTGCAATTCTGGACATCACCCCAGCACTCACCTGCCCCAACCCACTGTCCTGAGGTCCAGATGTATAACAGGATGTGACAATTTCTGTCTAAGTGCCAGCAATCCCACCTCAGCAGCAGAAACATCTGCCTCACCTCTTCAGCTCTTAATAGTCCTGACAATTCTCAAGAAAACAAGGGCATTAAACGTTAATTATATCTATTCAGATTAAAAAAAAAAAAAAATAATTACTTGAGTTAATTACAGCTGGAGTAGTAAAAAGGTGCAGAGCAAGAGGTGCTGCTGCTCTACAGGGCCAGTGTGGCTGAGCACCCCTGGCCACCTGTGGGACAGGCCAGGATGGAGGAATATGCCCACCATGAGCGTGGCCACCTGCCCTGCCCCTGGGGAAGAGGCTGCTCAGGGAGGGGCTGCGTGGGGGCTGTGCTGGCGGGGGGTTCCGAGCCAGCGGCGGGGTCTCGGGGTGCACGGCAGGTTCTCGCCTCGCTGTTGCGCTGGCAGGACCTGTCCTGCCCCAGCCTGTGGGCTTCTAATTTACTGCTTTCCTTTTACCGTAAAACTGAAAGGGGAAGGTGCACCCTTTAATCACTGCCTCCGGGGCCCCGCCTTAAACCACACAGAGACCAAGCGAAGGCTAGGAGTTAATGCTCCTTCCGACACCTTTTTATGATTCATGGGCCTGACCTTGAGCCATAAACCGCTCAACCTCCCCACCACACTGCCAGTATTTACAGCCTGCAGGGGCCACTGCTCGCAGCCACCGATGCAGAACCGCAGTGGGGCCATGTGCTGGCACAGGTACACAGCCAGGCATGCAACAGGTATGTGGCCAGAGATGTGCTGGCTGGGATGGCTACACATCTGGGGATGTCCAGGAGGGTGGGCAGCTGTGGAGGGATCCCATGGTGATGGAGATGTAGATTTTATGCATGTACACAATAATGGATCTCTGCTTACACACAGCCGTAGGTGCACAGAGGGGTGTGCACTAAGATGCCCTCACTGGGGAGCACCTGCAGATGTGTAACAAGCATGCTTGCATGCACTCATGTTCCAGCCCCCACAGGATCAAAGGCTGCTGGCACATGGACTGCTTTGGGGGTGAGTCCTGGCATCAGCATTCATCCCACTGCATCCCACAAACCAAACATTCTCATCTCCACAGGAGACACCCATGAATGCCTGCACTGGTTCAAACTGGAACAGAGTGAGGTCTACTGGTTAAAGCAAAAGGTGCCACTCTAGGTAGAGTGCTCAGACCTCTCTGAACTCTGCTTTATGCCTCAGTTTCCCCACCACTGCAGCAGGAAAAATAATCCTGACCCATCATGTTTGCATGGAGTCAGGAGGCCGAGCTTGTTAATGTTTGCAAAGTGGGTTTGGCTCCTGTGATAGAGCAAGCTAGAAATGTGAAGGTCATTATTATTAGGATTAAAGCAATTTAACCCAGCAGTGAGGGGGTACAGGTGAACACAGCAGATGTGTTGTGCTCAGGAACAAATCACACACACACATGACCTCAAAAGAGTGTCAAATGCTACTGCTTATGGCTCATTTTAGAAACACTGAACAAAACTAGAAGGTTGACAGAGTGCCCTCTATCACTTCTACCCAAAAAATACCCTCCCCAAAGGCAGACAAGACTGAGTTATGCTGGTCCCAGAGACATCCTGAGCCCTTATGAGCTGTTGGTGCCCACTCAGCACATGTATGGGCCCATGTGTATCACTTGCCAGCACCAAGGTGCTGACATACAACCCTCCTCCTGGTCCTCTCTCCTCTGCCCCCATCACAGGACCATGGCATTGGGCAACTTAGCTGGAACTAAAATCTCCCTCTTTTGTGTTTTGTTTTGTTTTGGTTTTTAAGTTTTCAGGTTTTCACCCTTTTTCTTTCCTCCTTACAAAACAAAAGAGGGAAAAAACATCCTTATCTCAGAAAGCAGAGTTCAGGAAAAAGCTACTGGTCTTTTGGACTCAGTGGGTCCTCATTGGTAGCCTCGCTTGTCACAGAGAATTTATCAGCCAAACACAGCGCTGGTATAATGCACCATATAACTAGTGCATAAACAAACTTCAGCATGATAAATGCCCTGCTTTGAAGCTATAAAGTTATTAGCTAGTGACTGTTAGCTACTGCTTAGCATGGACATGCTCCTTTTGTTAACCCCTGGATGTCCCGTCTGTGCTGACAAGCCCCAAGAAATCTCCAGAGGGCATCTCTGTGCAGCAGGAGAGCAGGGAGGGACCTGGTGGGTAGGGATGCTTCTGCTGGCCCTTATCTGTGCACGTTGTACTCTCTGCAAGGACTGTGGGAAGGAAATGCTGGCTGGGAATGAGGATCTGCAGGCTGGCACTGCCTTGCTGTCTTGTTGGAGACCTTCCATGGATTCTCTCCTTCCCTCTGTCCCCCAAGAGGCAAATGCAGAGGGGAGCAGGGCCAGGGTGATACCTATGTACACATGGCAACTACCTTCTTGGCCTGTACCTGTTTCAGAGATGGGATCAGATGGGGCTAGAGGGAAGGCAGTCATCCCACCTGTGCCCAGGCCACATCCTTTAGATCAAGTGCTTCTGAGGACTCTAAAGCAAAATCTCTACATTTTCTGGCAGCAGCCATACAGTGAGCTCCGGAGGGGTGTTTAGGGTTCCCTCTGCTGCCTGCAGCTCATGGCTGCCTGCAGCTTCTGCTGAGCACAGCCTCACCAGAGGTGAGGAGGTGCAGCAGAACCACAGCCAAATGTGGGACAGAGAAAGGAGATGGCCTGGGGGACTAGAGGACCTCGATGGGTGTCACAGCCTGGAGGGCTGTGCAGTGGAGGGTGCTCCCCAGGGCACCAGCTTGCTGCTGGCTCTGCTGGTGCTGGTTTGCCACCTCCAGGCTGTGACACTCATCGAGGTCCTCTAGTCCCCCAGGCCATCTCCTTTCTCTGTCCCACACTTGGGTACTGGACCAAGGCAGGGAGGTGTCTGTGCTGGGGGTGGCAGCAGGTCTCTGGTGCTCAGCCCAAGGCATGGTCAGGGTTACACTGCAGCATGGCAAATTTTTGGCCACACAGCCAGGAGCCCCAGTGCCACAGAGAGAGATGCTGGTGGCTGGGGGCTAACTCCCATCCCTCTCCCTTGTAAAACCACCCCTGTAAGGAGGCAGGAGATGTCTCAGCAGGGCAGCAGGGGACAGCAGGACTCAAGCTGCTGCAGTGCCTGTTCCTCATTAGAAGCCCAGTGTTCAAGGAACTGGTAATTAGAGCCCTGAGTATTAATTAATCTCCATGACCCTCCTCTCATTCTCCTTCCCCTGCTCCCACAGCTCAGGAGGGCAGCCTGGATTATTAACACATGCAAGTAGTGGATGGGAAGCTCACTGAACTGCTTGGCAGACCCTGGGCCACGTCCCCATGTTCCGGGCAGCTGAAGGTGCACTGTCCCTCCCCACCAACATGGTGTTCATTCCCTGCTTCCTCTCCCTTATGGCTGGGCTTGGCTGGGGACATGTCCCACTCTCCTGGGCATAGTCAGCACCTTGAAAATGACACTTAAGAGGGCTGAAACATCCCAAAATGAGCAGACATGCTTTTATGCTTACTCATAAGGAAAATGCCTTCAGAATCCCTTGCTGAGTGGTTGAGGGCAAATCCCTGCATCCCAGGGGCTGGTTTGAACCTAACTGGAGACAACTGACTCTTGGAGACCTCCTTGCATGATGGAGGGCAGAGCAGCCAGCCCAGCCCAAAACCACCACTAAAAAGTCTTTGAACATCCCACCTCTGCTCATCCAGACGTTGCTTGGATCTTTAAGACCCTCAGCACTATGAAGTCAGCTCTGGGGCATGGAGAGGACATGGAGACCCTTTGTGCAGCATGGCCTCTCCATCCCAGGGCTATACATGCAGACTCAGCAGTTTGGGACACAGACAGGTCTCCTAGGAAGGTCACACACCCTGGCAAGATGCTGCCCAGGCACAACTTGTGCTGCCACGGAGAAAGAAAACAAGATATGAAATAAATCCAAACTTTTCTGACTCCCTGGTAACCACCAACTGCTTCTCTCATCTGATTTTTTCCCCTTTTCTGCTGCAGCAATAAAAAGGGGAAAATCAACATCCAAATGATCTTGTTTATGGTGACTAAATAAGCTGCATGTGCTTAATCCGTTAGAGTTTAATGAATTTACGACTTGCTTTGGAATTTGACAAGGGCTGTAAAAGAGTAATTAACATTTATCAGTGTGTTTTTTATACACACCCCGCCCTCCTCCTGTCTCCTTTCCCTCCTGCTGCCGCCTGTCTCGAAGCAGCACTGGGTATCGGGGGGAATATAAAAGTGATCAATTAATTCTTAATAATCTCAGGGAAAGATTGTAGACTCGCTGTATGAACTCAGGGAGTGTCAATAAACGTGCCAAAGGTTGGTCCCCCTCTTCCTGGTGCTGCTGTGGAGGAATGTGGGTGGCTGGGGCAGGGACAGGGCTGCAGGAGCAGTGCCTTGGTGTACCAGCCCTGTACCCCTTTCCTTCTCCATCACACTCCATGGGACTCTGGAATAGCTTTCTGTCACCAACACGGTGGCTTCTGGGACAGGCCACCAGAGAGAGCGAGTAGAGGGCTGGTGGCAAATGGGGTCCCCCACAACACAGCTGCAGTGGCAATTTGGAAACACAATCCCAGTTGTTACTTGTGCCAGCCGATAGCTCTGTCCTGATAGACCTGAATCTGTTGAGAATGGCCCCAAATCCTCACCACCACAACTGCTGGACAGGTGAACATCTGCCTTGACAGAGAGTGCAAGCAGTGGTGCTGCCCCCTGTGCCGCCCCTGCTGTCACCCCACTGTCACTTATCACAGGCAGCTGCTGCTTTTTCAACTCCATTAGACCAGAGGGGACATTAGTGCTGACCCCTGAGACAAGCAAGAGGGCTCACACCTTGCATCTGCCTGGCCCTCCCACCCCCTCAGCTGCTGTGGGGCAGGGCTGTGAGCTGCATGTAATCTGGGGGCTGCAAGGGGACAAGACCAGGCTCCACAGCACCAGTCCCAGGACAGGCTGAAGATCACCTAAGGACTCCGGAGGATTTCTGTGCTGGGAGCACAGTGTGCCCTGCCCTGAGCCACCTCCATTGGCAGCCCTGGGGAGCAAAGCCAGAAGGAGCCACAGCCATCACCTTTTCAGGTAGGTAGAACACGTCCCCTTGACACTGTGACTGCAGTGTCCTGCACCAAGCAAGTGGCCTTTACAGGCACGCGTGTGGCCAGGGCGTGGAGAAGCCCGCATGCCTGGGCATCCGTGGGGAAAGAAAGGAGTCAGTGCTCTTGGGAGGCAGGAGGCTCCATGGAGGAGACAGAGAAGCATCTGGGCTCAGATGTGGGGCAGAGGGTCCTGGAGACCCACAAACAAAAGCTCAGGATGATAAATCCTCAGAGGTTTGAGATTGTCCGGGGATCTGCTCTGGACAGAAACAAATTCTCCCTGTCGAACATAATGGCCCAGAAATAATCAATGAGGCAGGGATGGAGAGAGCTGGACTCCAGGAGCCTGGAAAATCTCTGCCCAGCCCCACATCAAGCCCTGTTAGGGGTGGGAGGTGGAGGTAGTGATACCCTCCCAGCAGTCTGGGAGCCCTGCACCAGGCACACATCCACCAGCTGGATGGGGCAGACATGAGATTTCTTGCCAGGCAGGAGTTACTCAGGCCAGCCTGAGTGCAGGACAGGCAGGGAAAAGAAGGGGAAAGTACAGGCATGAACTTTACTTCATTTTACCTGAACTATGGTTTTGAGGTCAGCAGGCCAGCACGGGCTGTGGTGTCAGCCAGGGAACAGAGCCCAGAAGGGAGCAGGGCTGAGCCTCTTTGCAGGGCAAAAAAGTGAGGAAGGGGGTTTGTGGTGGAGGCATTCTTCATGACCAGGTCTTCATTCTCTCCTCTGCTGCAAAGCAGAGGATGCTATAGGGTGGTTAAGGGGCAGAGAAGGGCTGTACTCCCCCAGGGCTGTGCTGGCTCAGCTGCTCCCCTGTCAGCCTGTCTAAACACCTCCTCCTCCTGCAAAGACCGGGGGATCGACAGCTCAGTGTCTCTGGGATTCGTCAGGGTATCACCAGATTTATCAAACAGTAGCTTAGACCAGGCATCCCAAAGGGTTGGGTCAACCAGACCCAACACCATCCAAATACCAGGAAAGCAGCATCTGGGGCTTAGGACATGGGTGGGACTCAAGTAGCATTGGGCTGGTTCTCCATGGCCACTGACATTTTGCCTCACACCAGGATCATGCCTTCACCCGGTGCAAGGCTGGAACCTCCCCAGCTCACGCTGGCATGGTCAGTGAAGGAGCACGACTGATACTTGGCCAAAGCACTAGTGGACCAGAGACAGCCCAGCCATGCCCTCACCTCCCTCTGCTCTGGCTCTGTCCACAGCTGTAACAAAAAACATTTATCCAGCCACATTCTCAGTTTTCCTCTTTTTCCATTTCCCTTTTCTGTCATTCAGGTGTGACAATTTTAATACTCATAAATAGTAAGGTGGATGATAACCATAACATTATGTGTAGCCCTGTGTTGGCTTTTCTCTGTCTGCAGGAGACCTTGATTCACGCTTCAGCTGGCAGAGGGTTAGAAAGAGTTAACAGGACACTCCTAGGTGTCCACTCTAAGCATCTTGCCCAAGGTCTTAAGCCCATACGAAGTGGTGCTAAAGATGATTTTAAGCCACAATTGTAAGAAATCTATTGAGCTTTTGGGCTCTATAACGACAGGTTAACCATTTTAATAAAACACCTATTAATCATGCATTAACCCTTCTCAGCTATTTATACATTAAATATCAAATTGACAAGGGCATTGGAATTTCAAGGAGGCTTTTTTTGGGGGGTGGTGGGGAGGGAGAGGAGATTTATTTAGATAACAACAACAAGAAAAAGAAAATAATGCAAACTTACAGAGGGGGAGAGTTAAAATCATACGATGAGTGGCAGTTGCAGACGCCTGGGGCCCTCTTTGGTTGTCGCTTCTATCTGGCAATCAATTGACAAGAAATTGAGATTATGAAACAATATGCCTGTGATCAAAGGAGACAGGCATCCTTCCCCCATCTGAGGCCAAATCTCTACTCCCCCACGGGAACCAACGTCAGTGAACATCACTGATTTGGCCTTTGGCAGGTACTGGACAATGGTAACACAAATCTTAGCCTCAACATGTCCACCAGCCCCATGAATCTTTATGGAAAACTATAAGCAAGGATGCAACATCCTAAAGGTGGATCATACCAGAGCATCTAGATGTCCATGTGTTTTTTTTAAGACACGTGCCCTTGAGAGTGAGACTTATGGAGAGGTAGAGGAAAAAGAAGGAGAAATGAAGAAGGCAAACATCCCACCACCTCAGGATAGGCAGGAATGGGCACAGACTGCTCACCTCCTCTCCCTGCCTACCCTTGAAACCCACAGCATTGGCATAGGATGGTCCAGCTTGCAGACCCAGGATGTCACAGCCCTGAGGCTTCTCGTGTAAGTGTTGGGGAGGGGGTAGGGGCTGCTTCCTCCTACCCTGGCCGTTGCAGCCTCAGAAACCACCAAGTCCCTGGTGTGTTAGGAACTGCCTAGAGGCCAGAGCTTCCTGCAGGTGCCCCGTGCTCATGAATCACACCTTGTCAGGGCTCAGGGTGCCCAACGGCTGGGCAACTGCCAAGATGCCTGAGGAGCCCTGCCCCAGGATGCACCCACCTCCCCACCACACCATCTCAGCTGGGCAAGGGTTAAGCAGGCATTAATCACACTATTTGAGAGGCATTTCAAAGCCTCTTCCAAATAATATAAAAAATGTCTTTAATCATCTAATAGCGTGAACTCCGCTCATGATGGATGGAGAGAAGTCGCCTCTCTCCTCTTGATCCTAACAGATGAGGCTGAAGAGCTGCTGCTCTGGGGAGGGGGGGAAGTTTGGGAGGGGGCTGGGGGAAGAGAAGGACATTTCTCAACCTCCCACCAGAGCAGTTATAAATATGAGGTCATACAGCAAGAGATGATAACGCATTAAGGGCTCTTGAGATATTAGTCTGTCAGCCTCGTTAGACATAGCCTATTTGGGGCTGACTGCATAATTAGAGGCTGGGGTACCCATAACTCATTGGTGTTTATATGGTAGGAAGGGGCTATGCTTGCCATCACCCTCAGCACTCTGAGAAGTCATCTTCATCAGGCATCTAACCCCACTCCCTGCTGCTAAAAGAATTGTCCTCTCCCTGGGAACAACTGCTCTTGCTCCTCATCTCCTGCCCTTCCTGCATCCCTGAGCCTACTGTATGCTCAGTGCACCCACCCCCACCTCTCTCCTCTCTCCTGCAGTTGGGGAACAGGGTTTGGACTTGCAGAGAAGTCCTGGCTCCCAGTCCCTGCTCATGGGATGACTTGTTGGGGAACTGCCCATGCTCTGCACCCTGAGCACGTCCAGGCAGCCTCCACATTGGGTCTGGCTCTCCTATGCTCTTCTACTTTTCCAAATTGGGCTGGAAACACCTTGAGTTGAATATACTTGGTTAAAGATGGTTCCAGGGAGGCCTGAGAAGAAATGAAAGACAAAACCCTGCAAGCACCCCTGGACAGCTTGTCCCTCCTGCCCTGCTGTCGTTCACCTGCAATGTGCACCAAGGGTCCCTTTCTAGCCCAGAGTGTTTCCCTCTGTGGGCAGTCACCAAGGGACAGGGCAGAACCCTCTCAGTGCTGCTGCTCTGCTGCAGGGGCTGGGGTGCATCAAGCATGGGGCAGCTGGGGAGTCCATGCTTGATGAGGAAGCTGGTGAGGAGCTGGGCTCTCCATGTCCCCTCCACTTTCTCTTCTCAGTTCTGCCTGGGTGGTGGTGAATGCCGACATAGAAGGGTACTTCCCAACCATCCCAGCCAAAAAATTGAACAAGTGAAACAGGGAAGGGGAGTGTTAACCTCCTGCAGCTGTGCAGAGCAAGGGCACTGAAGGGAACAGAGAGGAGGAGGAAGCAGGAGGAAACAGGAGAAAGCCAAACTGAGCCCTGAGCACCTAGCAGAGCCCAAACCTTCCCAGCAGAACATTTTTGTAACTCCTCTTGCTCTATGGCAGGTAGGAAAATGAAGGCATTGAGAAGGGCAGGGACATAAACCTGAGAAACAAGATCCTCCACTGCAGAGACAGCCCTAGAACTGCTGAAGTCCCTGGCCTAGCCACCCAGTGCCTCATCCCCTCTCCCTGCTTGCCTACCATGGCTGGGGAGGGGGCAAGAGGTCCATGGAGGAGGGGGCAACCCCATGGCTTCCCAAGCTGAGGTAGGATAATGAATCCTGATGGGGGAAGTGACCTTTTCCAAATGCCATATGTCATTGGATTTTATATCACACCAGGACAATGTGCCATGGGTATTAAAATCGTTTTTCCAATAGATGTGTGTGTGTATGCGTGTGTCAGAGAGAGATGTGAGAAAAATAAAATTAAGACATGAAAATTAGGCTGCCTGTAAACGTGGCCTTTCAAAACACTTAGGTCCTTGCAGAGCAGGACTGATGGAGAAGATCCAAGCCCTTTGCTCCTGAGATCATGGATAATTTTGTCAAGGGAAAATGACCTGTCCAAACCCCATGACAGAAATAGGGAAAAAATGCTCAGATGTCCTGATCCCCATTTCTAAAGTCCTGCAAAGACTTTCACCTCTACAATGTTCCCTCTGCCATGGAGGGACACCTCCAGGCTGCTCTGCCTATGGAGGAATGTCTAGATACTCATGGAGCACAGATCAGCTTAAACATGTGCTTCTGGACACCCATGGGTTTTAGTCCAGGCTGTGTAAGTGGAGAAAGCAAAGTCCTACATGTCAGCCAATGCTAAGTTACTCAGCCTCACCTGGGCTTCAAAGCAGCCCATATTCCTGTGTGCCAGCCCAGAGACGTGCATGGAACATCCATGGAATTATCCATACACACTCCCCAATATATGCCAGGATGCATTCCCATGTGAAAACAAGTGAAAGAAGATGTTAGAAGCCAGATTCACTTGAACTCCAGCCTGTTCCCTCAATCTGCAGGGCAATTGTCCGGCTGAAATAACAATGCTGGGACACACACAAAAAAAATAAATAAAAGAGGGACAAGCTGTGTTTGTTTATTCAGCTTCTTTCGCCCCCTCTCCTCTCGATAATGCCCTGACACCGTGTCCTGCTGCGCCAGGGCTGCAACCCCAATGGGCTAAATTTATCCCAGCTGGAGACTGTTTACAAGCTTTGTCCTGTTTACAGCATGGTCTATCCTGCCCAGGATCAGGCAGTGGCCATCCCTGGGATAGACAGTCCATGTCTCACCTTCCTCCACTTCTGCTGTGCCCAGGCTGCCTATGTGGTCCCTATAAAGATGCCCAAACCTCTGCACTCTCCATGTGTTTACACACCACAGCTTGTGG
Organism: Calypte anna; assembly: GCF_003957555.1. Lineage (NCBI taxonomy): Eukaryota > Metazoa > Chordata > Aves > Apodiformes > Trochilidae > Calypte > Calypte anna. Next base: position 20,869,327 of record NC_044254.1, on the reverse strand, counting down.
TACCCTGCCCATCCAAGAGATGACAGAGAGATCTGGGTTTGCATGCACTGCTGCTTGTCCAGCATGGCTTGGTGGTGGCCTGGGTGATGACGATCAGTGCTGGCTGGGGGCACATCATCATCACCCAGGAAAATGTTGGCTGCAAGCTCAGCAATGGGGGTGTGGTGTATCCCATGAGAAACTGGCCAGAGACAACCATACTCCACCATGAAAACATTAATGGAGCTGCATGCTTCATGCAACTCTACATGGGTGCTCTCCTCACCATACCTCATGCTGCAGTGGAGGTGTCAGGTCTGGGATGTCATGCACTTATCCCTGACTTCCTCATGGGCTCACTCAGGCTGGGAGGACAGAGCTGTCAGAAGCTCAGCTCTATCTTCATGGTCTCTCCAGGGGTCTGAATGGTTGAGCCTGGCCTGATGGGTTGTTGGTGTTGGGGATAGACATTAAAATGCTGGGAACATGGTGGAGGGGGTGCTTACCCCCTCACCCCAGTGGCTCCCACTTTTCCCACATGGATTCCCATCTCTGGTGTGATGCACCAACCCTGGTCTGCTGAGAAGTGATGGGGCTCACCTGGCCACCCCCAGCATGGGGGTCTCCTGCAGCCCCAGGTTGCTGCCTTCAGCAGGAGTCATTTGGAAACAACCAGACTCTTATTTGCTGTTCAATGAGTCCCAGCTAATGAGTCCCAACACATGAAAGATTTTCATTAACCCACTGGTTTGCTGTCAGCATTGGCCAGTGGTTTGAAGAGGCTGGGAATCCCAAGAGGAGCTGCAGGGGTGACTGCAAATCCGCACCTACGGGCTTGCATGCTGCCTTGTGCCCTGCCACCCTTTTCCTGCCTGTGCCCAGGCTCAGTGTTTGCACAGGGGACACCTGCAGATGTAAACTGAATCAGTGCTGAGACTCCCTTGTCAGGGGCTAAAATATATTTGCCTTCATCCTTGGTGGCAGTAGTGATGGATCCCTTCTTGCACCTGCTTTGAGCTGCACGTACTTAGTCTTAATGAGTGAGCAGCCTCCTGGCATAGTGATGATGCAGCTCTCTTCCAGTGTCCTGGTCCAAACCACTGCCTGCTGTTACCTCAGGAAACCACCTGCTTGAAACCAAAACCAAGAGCTCTGGATCCCATGGTAAGGGACATCTCATGGGCACATGGAAGGGAAAGTAGGATCCCACAGAGAAACTCTGACCTGGGATCAATTCCCAGAGAGGAAAAGGGGCTTAAATCTTGGTGCCCAACACTACTTCTATGCAAGGAAGGGTCCAAGAGCAGCAGAGATAGAGCCAAGGCTCGAACTGCTGTGTGAGGTCCCTGGCTGAAGGTGCAGGAACAAAAGAGAGACCTTTTCTGTTGCTAAAGTGTTCTGGAGACAAGGAGACTGTCCAGAGCAATGTTCATGCACTAGAGCAGTGCCCATCTCCCAAACTGCCTGATCCCTCACTGGTCACATCTATCTGACTTCTTGCCATTGGCCCAGCTGTTTTTTTTGTTGTGCCCTGGGCAGAGAGAAACTTTTCTGCACCATGTGCCCCATGATCTTTGCATAATTGTGGGTGGGGGTGAAATTAAGCACAAAAGCTTGTCTACATAAAGTACTGTTATCAAGAAACCCCCCTGTGATGAGCACTTCTTATTCCCAAAACAACAGCTTGCTCAAGCTCACCAGACCACCATTCACTCTGAAATACAGACAGAGTTTTTGGGGAATATGTCACCAATCTGCAAATTAGCCCCAGCCTTCATTCACATTTGCTTCCAAATGCAGAGAGGACGTTCAGGGGAAGGCTAATGGAGCACACGTGTGTGTGTGTGTGTGTGTGTGTGTGTGTACTCCTCACATGTGCAGCTCCTTATATCCGGAAGAAGATCTTCTTGTCAGGAAGTCACGGCCCTGATTACTTTGTCTTCCACGTTTAAGAACATGCCTAACTGCTCCTTGGATAGCTCAATTAGTAAAGTGAATATATTATATAAAGTCTAAAAGATTAAACTATCATAGGCAGCCCATAATTTCATGAAGAAGTCAGGGGAGCATATCCCTCTTATTAACTCTATAACAAATGTGATGAAAATGTTCAAATAGAATGTTAATGCAATGTTACGTGTAATTTTCCCAGGCGATTTTCTGCTGAAATATTTCTTTATTAATAGTAATTGAGGGTATAAATTATGAATGAGGCGATTTTCTCCTTTCACTGGGAAAGATGTACTAATGGCAATAATTCTTTATAATAATTTTTTGGGGGGAGAATGGGGAGGGAGCTGGGGTGAGGGGTTTAAAGAAAAAAAAATCTTTAAAGGGATTGCAAAATATATAGACTAGCAGTGCATGTTTTATTGCAGGGCGCTGTATTTTATATCTGTGTGCTGGGCATCAGTCCTTTGCGGGTCTGCACTGTGAAGTTTGGTGAAGGTGATTTCTTTTCCCTTCTTCTGTTCTGAAGGTGTGTAAAGCCCTCTGTCCCATGAGACGTGTCTGAGAGCACCCATGCTGTGGGTCTGCAAATCCTGGGTTCCTCTTCCTATGTCATTCTCTAAGGGAGAGAAGGGCAATAACCATGCTACAAGCTATAGGCACTTTTTGGTTAGTAGGTGGGAACTGAAGGATGAGCAGGTTAGTGGTATGTGCTCTTGCTAATTTAATGCAGACTCTGGCATGTTTAAATGCCTCCATCACAACCAAAGACATTACTTTGCACTTGCTTTGGGGTTTTGAGAGGGTTGTTTTAGCAGCAATGCAACCTGCTCATCCTGACCCCAGCATCTCCAGCTAGGGAAATGCATGTTCCTACAGCTTGTTCCTACAGCTGCCAAATCTCACATAGGTTTAAAGTGAAGGGGAGCAGGGTTGGGGGTTATGATGGCTCCCAAATACCACCCCTTCACAGGACACAGCATGGGGACACGCACACAGACTGCCCAGGGACACACAGCCGCACATCATAGACAGGCAGTACTGAGCAGTGCAGCTGCTTTTGGGGAAACAAAAAGTCCTTTTTGTGATGCCAGAATGAAAGAGGCATTTTACATGGATTTCAGAGCTTGCTTTCCTTCAGGTTTGCATGTTTTTTTTGTCAGACCAAATGACTTCAAAATTTTTCCACTCAATTAAAAAAAAGCTGGTTTGAGTGCAATTCTCATCCCCTTCTCCTTGCACACATGTGCCTTCTCAAAGATAAAGGGGAAACAAAAGATAGTATCCCATAAATTTTCATTGCATTTCTATCAGATGGGAGAAGACTCTGAGTGGTTTAATACTTTTATACCAAAGAATCCACTCCCCTCCTATTTTATTTAAAACTTTTCCTTGAGGGAAAACTTTTCTAACAAGTTGTAGCCTACAACAAGCTTAGGAAAAAAAACCTCCTGACCTCAGGCCTATTGTAGAAACTAAAAAGCGTCTCAACAGCTGCTTAAACAAGCTAAAAAGCACCTCTGGTATTGACTTGCAGTGAGCGGGGGTGGACATACTGGTAGCCAGCAAGGGGCAGAGGTTCTGGATACCGATGCACGTGGGTACAGATGTGCCCCATGTGCGTGCAGTTGTGTTGGGAAGTGGGGGCTTTGTCCTTCCATGGGTGCAGCTCTTATGTCCCCCATTTCCATGGAAGGTTACCCCTTTGCTTGAGCTCTCCCTGAGCTGGGCTGGAAGAGGAAGGAGAGCTGGTCCTCCTGCCTGCAGGCAGGCTGTGCTGCCCCGACTTTCTCCTCCTCTGGAGGCACTGGCTCTCAGGCCCTGCCAACAAGCTGTGTGAGAGGCTGTGGAGGAGCTGACAAAATCAACTTGATCCGTCACCGGCCCTCCTCAAAATTAGGTTAATAATTTATGATGTTAAATGGGACAGTTAATAGCTGGGCCAGATGATTCCTCAGCTAATCTAGAGCACGGGCTGAGCTACAACGAGTCCTCTGAGAGTTCATTACACTCCCCCGCCCTCGGCACTGGTGCTTTTGGCTCTGCCGATACCTACGGGAGGCTGTGGCTGGTGCTGCTGGCAACACGCCTAAGACTTGCCCCTCATCAATTAAGAGAAATAAGGAAATCGACAGGAAAATTAATTTCCAAAGAGACAATGCCTCTGACACCTGCACTGCCCTTGGAAAGCCAGGGGGCTATCTGAGAAGCTGCCTGCCTGGGAGGAGGTTCCCTCTGCCTTCTTGTTGAGTTAGGTCAGGCTGTGTTCCTTGGGGCTGGGAGAGCAGGGAGGGGTGTAATCCAGTGAGCAGGAGATACATTTGCTCCTTGGGTCAGCCCCAGGCAGGCTTCTTACAGGGGTGTGCTCATCCATGTTTGAGAGGAGATATACCACGCACTCCTACTGCTGAAAGCACCCCCCCCAGCATCCCCTCCCCGGCACAGGGAAGCTCACTGGCAGCAACGATTTACACCCTGACCATGCACATTCCCAAAGAATCTTTGGAGGTGAAGGGTTGGAATGAGAAGCCCCAGGAGGTCTTCCACTTCGAGGAGACAGAGAAGGGTCATCTGCCTCAGGGAAGAGGCACTGTCATGGTGGTCCCTGAGGCATGCCCTCATCCCAGAGCACAGCAGTGTGTAGATCTTCAGTCACTTGACTGTCTCTCTAATCTTCCCAAATCTTGTCTCACCCTCTCACCTGCAGATCAGATCAAGCCTGGCTACACAAACCAGATATTGGACACAACAACCTCCCCTCACCAAGAATGCAGTCCCTCTCTGTGCCATGAGCCCTCCTGTTCTCCCTGCCCTTTCTGCTTCCTACTGGTCCCAGTAGCCTTTACAGAGTGCAGGAATGGCCTGCCAGGAAATGCAAGGAATTACCAAGAATACATCTTGTCTGTGTGATAGACACCCCTATCCCATGTAAACAGACCAACTGAAGTTGATGGCACCTGGAGGCAACAAAGACCCTCTGGTACTGATGATACACGAGTCCTGTTGTGTCCATACTGCCTCTCTTCTCTCTGCAAAGTCCTGATCACACAAGACAGATTTGAAAACCATTGCTTTGATCTGGGGACTCTGTACTGAGAAGTGCTCAGCCTTGCAGGACTGAACCTTGGGGCAGGATTTCTGCAGGAAGCTTGATGGCACTGGGACCATGCTCCAGTGAAATAGAAAGTAGGAAGGGTCCCACCTCATTGATCCAAACTGCACATGGAGGCAGAAATCACCTCCTTTTCTCCAGACTAATTGACTTTACATCTCACTGGGAGATGCTGCAAAGCAGTGACAGCCTTAGGCAAACCTGGAGTAGGATGTGGGCCATGGTCACTCTCCTCTCCAGAAGAGCTAGCACTGGGTGTCCTGAAGTATGCTCCTGATAGCCCTCATGTATTTTACAAATGGAAAAACTCAGGCACATGAAGTCCATGTGACCACCCCAATATCAGTAGATGTATCAGATAAAGGGACTAATTTCCCCATCAGCTTAGGGCTCCTAGTCCTGAGATATCCATTCCCTGCCCTTTGTGGGAGCTTGAGGCAAACCCAGTGGGCTAAAAAGTGACCAGATGGGCTACCAAGCACAGGCTGCTGTGGCCAGATGTACACTGATGACTCGTGCAGATGTTGGCCCTGCAGCATGTCTGGGCAGTAATTCCTCTTCTCCCTTCAACATTCCTGCTCTGCCAAATTCAAACCATGCACCGTGTGGGGGAATTACCTGCAATTACAGCTTTCACACATCGGGGCTGGTTTTGCTTGGCTGGGGAGGGGGGGAGAGCAGCAAGAGGTAAGGGCATCCATATGGTGGGAGTCTGTGGCCATTGCCCTGACTGTGTTACAGGCAGCTGGGGCTGTCTCACCGCTCCAGCCCTGTTCCCTGCACGGTGGGAAGACCAGGAGAGACAGGGAGAAACAGGGGAGTCCCAGCCCAGGGCTGGCAGCAGAGCTGGTTCTTCTTCCAGATTCTAGCCAAGTGAGTACAGAAGAGATGACAATTAGGGGAACAACAAATGAGGCTGATGGCCCCTGGGGGGGGACATGTGCAGTAACTTGAGGCTGAAGCGGAAATAGCTCTGGTCGACCCACTTAGAAAATCATCATTACTGTAGAATTTATGGCTGACATGAGCTTGTCTGATAGATATGACTATTTAAAGGCAGCCAAAGCCTCCATTTATAACAATGTGAGGGAAGTAGGGGTGGAGGGAGCCAGGGCAGGTTTGAAGATCAAAGGGGCACCTGGGAAAGGAGAGGGGACCATGGCAGCCCAGGTAGCAGGAGTGAAGGGGTGGTGGTTTCAGCTGGTGTGGCAGGGCAGGGGGTCTGTGCCCTGTGGGCTCTGTGCCCAGCCCTGTGCAGTGGGTCTGCTAAGTCTGGACCCCTGGCACTGCACCACCCTCTATGGCCCCCACAGCCGGTTCTGCCCTTGGGGCTGACAAAGTGCCACAGCCCAGGTGCAGGATGTTCCAGCCCCCTGCCACACAGGTGAGCTCTTCTGGAGTCAGCATCATCCTGGCAGTAGTGGGTACAGACACCATTGCCCACTCAGGCTGTGCTGCAGTATTTACTGGGAGTGTGTTTTTTAATTATATATGAAGGAGAAAGCAATGGCTGAGGCTAGGAAAGAAAAAAACAAAAAACAGTAGTAGGTTCGAAGAACAACAAGCAAACACCTGCAAGGTTCAGATTTTGATTTTCCTTAACCTGAAGGATGGACAATGAATCTTGGGGAAGATGAGGCATTGCTGTACCCAGCCCCTTAGCTGTCTTCCTTGCTTGTGCATCCCTCAGGGCTTTACAGAGGTGAATGCAATCACTCAGAGGTTTGTCATGGGAGCATCTTGTTCCCACAGCAAAGCTGGGAAAAAGACCCACTTGCCAATTCTGTGGGCCAGGCTATCTCTCCTGGCAAACCTTCATCTCTAAAAAACAAAAAATGTTTCAAGTGTGCTGGTGTTTGGACCCCAGGGACACCCAGCCTAGCTGGAGACACACTACATGTCCCAGCACATCCCTGTGCCACTGTTTCTTAGGGATGTGCAAGGGAATACCACATCCATTGGTGATCAAGCCGGAAATGAGCATGGAGGTATGGATGGGCTCTCCCCCAGAGGGCTGATGGATGCAGAGCAGCAGGCTTCGGGGCAGTACTTCACACCATACAGAGCAGGGACCAGTCCCCAGAGGACAAGCTACCTAGGGCCAGCACAGCACAGGGCCAGTCACTGGCATCCCCATCCTGGGCTCTGCTCCCCAATCTGGCTGCTCCCTGTCCTTTGGGGATGGCAGCAGCTCCTCACCTGATTGAATTTCCAGGCCATCACTCGCTCTCCCTGCAGCTGCGAGGCACGATCGCCCTCCCGGCAACCCCACGCTCACCCCGCGGAAGGAGGGGCTAATTCAGTTAGCCCAGTGGCATTAGCTGCCATGAAGGATAACCCGCCAACAAGGGCCTGCGAGCCTGACACAATATTAAAGACCCCACTGCCCTCACTTGGGGCAGATTAAGCTGGGCTCATTGCTTTAATGCTGCACTCCTCGGCCGGGCTCCCTCCAAGGCTCTGCACCTTAACTGTATTACCCCAGCACCGATGTGCTTGACCTGCCGATATTGCTCCCACTGTTAATTCACCTCCCAAGAAACTTTGCCTTTTTGACCTCCTGCCATAGCAGCCTCTAACCCCATGGAGCAGGGCTACCCCTGCATCCCACCACCCATAGGGCTGCCCTTTGCTCCCTGCTTGCCTTTCCTCAGCACCGTCCCCTGCATCCCCTCCTTCCAGGGGCCTCATGGTGCCTTCTTTTGCCAAGCATGGGCAACCCACCTTGGTGAACATGTCATTTGGGTGATCCCAGGATCCCAGTCACCATCAATGGCATGCACAGTGAATATTTGGTCATGGGATGGGAGTGTGTACGAGCAGAGGATGGAGACTTATTTGTAATGTCAAGGGTGTACAGGGACATCCCAGCTCACTGAGGTCATCTGTGATCATCAACACCCAAATACCAGCCCAGGGGGAGCCTGGGCTCCAAGGGAAAGTCAATGGACCAGCGTGGGAGCAAGAAACAGAGTCATCCCTCTGCTGCCACTAAGCACAGGCAGTGCCAACATCATCTTGGCCTGGCAACAGACACTCTCTCCTCTCACCCCCATGCTGTCAGGAGCTGTCCTGCACTCTACCCCTGCTTGGTTGAGCAGCCTGAGAGTGATATGGGGCCAGTCCTTGAGACACTGTCTGCTAGAGCTCTTGATGCACACAGCCTTGATTTTCCGTAACACTGTAGAATCACTTTCTTATTTGGCCAAAACCACAGGGCTGGTGTATCCTACAAGACTGCAGAATTAGATTTTCAAACATGGAAAAGTGGCCCTTTCTGAGCAAAAAGTAACAGTCTGACTTACCCACCCTATTTAATTCTGCCCTCCTCACCAAAAACCAAAATAGTCCATACTGATCTTTTTCTCTCACTTTTGTTGCTGGCCACACTACATATTTTTACCAAAAGAAGTTTGAGCACCCTTGCTGTCCACTCTGCCAGATTGCTGCAGTCTGAGAGTTCTGTCTTGCCTCCTCAAAAAGGAGCAGGTTTGCAACAGTGAATTATAATTCCAGCTTTAGACCTAGAACAAGGCATCTGCTCCCCATGACTTCTCCCCTGCCTTTTCACCTTGTTTTTCACCCAGTTAGCACTTGGGTAGCACATATAAGGTTGGAAAACTATTTATGTATGTTTACATAAAAGTATCTCTTCCTGAAAAGCTTGTGCTACCTACAAAGATGCTGCACATTGCTCTTCCAGGTATTGCTTACAACAAGAAAGCATTCATTTTGGAGAAATTTTGCTTCCTCATTTTCTGATTTCACTATTCAAAGGTGTGTTTCCTTTTTTTTAAGAAACAAAACTTAAAAAAGGAACAGACCTAAACACCCATCCAAAACTCAGACCACAAGTCTTGGGGTTTTTCTTAATATTAAAAGACTTGATGAAGCTGTGTTTGATCTGTGCTCCTGGTACAGGAAGCAGAGTGCCCACATGAACAGTGTCAAAGACAGTTTTGGAGCCATGTGGCTGGGCAGATGTTGGGACAGAGGGGCCCTATTTTGGGCTTTGCCATCAACCCAAAGTGTGACTCTGGGGAAGGGCCCACACATCTCTTTGTCCCTTACCCCCTCTGGCCTCCTCTGGGTGCATGGGGACATCAGTAGGTGCTGGAACTTGCTGCTGCCTCTTACCTGGGGCAGATGGAGCTCTCACCTTTGCACTGTGAAACACCATGCATCAAAATCCTCTACAGTCTCAGATGCTGAATTTGCTGGCTGGAGCAGTGCTCCAGAAACTGTGATCGTCCACAGTGCTCACCCCAGAGCCTTCCCAGACCTGGGACTTGTCGTAGCCTGAAGTAAAGCCCATGCTGAGCCAAAATACAGGCAGAAAATTTCAGGTATCACTGATCTCAAATTAAGCCTACAGGCAGGAGCAGACCTGGGATGTGTAACTGCACAGGATACACAAAGGGTTATTCCTTCTACCATACTCTGGGAAAGGCTCACACATACATTGATTGAACCCTGTTCCCTCTCACGTGGGGTGTGATGTGACTGAGGGCAGGGGAGATCTGTGTGGCTGGGAGCAGGAGCAGATCCTGCCCTTGGTGTGCAGCCAAGTGGAACAGCAAGAGGGAAAGGTGCACAGCTTTTAGGAGCCTGGGTAGAGTCAGGTCCCAAATGTAGGCTTGGGCAAAACAACAGAAACCATTCCCTGTTTTGCACTTAGCTCTCTTGGGAGGCGAATGGAAAATGGTTGATGTGAACTCTTTTTTCTAGCCTAGTTTATTTGTCTTAGTGCAACACCATAGCATTCAGGCAGCTGTCCTACTGTGGGACCTGAGCTAACCTCACACCTCCATGCCTGTCTCCAGCTCCATCCCTGAGCTATGCTTCCCTGCAGGCACTGGCAGCTCACTGCATACCCTCTGCTTTTCCACCTGCTGGGCTAGAAAGCAACTATCCAAGCCAGAAACCCACACAAAAGGGGGACAGGGAGTACCTACAGCACCACCAGCCAGATGACATGGGACACTGGGCCTTCTGCTTCTCACCCTTCTGACATGACCCCTTCTGCTAGGGGGAGATTTAAGGTACTCTTATATCTCCCTGTGGTAAATGGCCTCATAAAAGTGACAGAAGGACGTTCATATGGATGCTTGTTAAAATTTTATTACTAATCACCACCAAAGTTAGCTGCTATATTTAACCCAGGATGGGGGAAAGAGGGGAGGGGGGCACTGCCTGGTTAAGATGCAGAACTGAAGATCAGAAACCAAAGAGAGGAAAAAGTGATGAGTGGCCCTGATAGAGCCCATGGACATAAGCAGTAGCCTGGCAAATAAAAACACCAAAGCCTTTTGCCTCTGCTTGTCAGCAGCAGCCACAACACTTTTACAAGCCCTAACCCAAGAGCAGGGCAGGCTTGTGGTAGATCACGAGACTTCAGATCAAAGAGACCTCAGCTGAACTCCCACCTCTGCTGCAGCCTCCCCAAGCAGCCTGGGGCTCTTTCCTGCATGGAAGTTCCTCTGGAGATTTAACAAGACAGCGAGATCTCTAGACTAGAGAAGTCTCTCACTGGCATGCCAGCACCTGGCAGTCCTAGGATGAACAATGTACCTCCTCTGGGGCAGCAAGAATGCACAGCTAAGCTTCCTTTCGGGCTTAAGACAGATCTGGTCTTTGCAGGTAGAAGAAATGCTTAGAGGAGAGAGAATGCCCAATGATGCCAACTGTCTTGGTGAGGAGGAAGGCTTCCAGTCTGCTGAATCAGCACAGAGAAAGACACAGTGAGGAGATGACAGATGAGGAAGGAGGTAGAAAGGTGAAATAAATGGAGCACATGGAAGGCATGGGCTCTGTCATATCTGCTAAACCCACAGTTATGGTCATGTCTTCAAACAGAGACATAAGAAAAGTGATGGTCCAGACAGCCATCAGGGCAGGCCTAGAAGGACCAAGAAGATGGCCACCTCTGCTGTTGTGTTAGTGGCAGACCCAAGTTTACATCCTGTGGTTCTGGGCTGGGGCAGGTGGGGCAGGGACTCCCCACATCAGTGTGGTGCACTGAGCAGGAGGGGGTCTGCTCTGGTCAGATGGTAACAAAGCATCCTTCTGCACTGGAATAATAAAAAAGCCACAATGAGTTTTCTACTCTGCTGCTTGTCTGGAGCTGGGAGCAGTAGGAAAATATTTGATTGATGCAGTGAGGAAAGGAACAGAGGGAGCAAAGTCTCGTAGTGAAAATAAACAGTTTTGAGCATCTCATCACTTTGATAATGGCATTCAGGTGACGACAGGTTTCCAGAACACGAAAGACAAGCTATTGCTTGAAAGACCTTGGCTGTCACTATACCTGTCTGACTGTAACACAGAACAGGAGAAGGAGATGTGCTCCTCTCTGAGAATCCTTGCAGAAACCTCCCTGGAGTCTCTCTCTGCACCTCCTTCCAGCTTTATGGGACCCGCAGGTGTTTTTGGCAGACTCCAAAAACCCCATCTTCATACTTGCTGCACTGAAGGATCCCTGAGACCACCGTCCCTTTGACTCCCTACCATCTCTTCCAAGGTACCCAGTTCCTGGCACTCTACAGAAGCTGCTGTCTGTCTGTCAGTCCTCACATCCATCTTTGGGGCCTCTGTATAAATCTCCTAGAGGCCTCTTTGCTTCCTATCTATCTATCTATCTATCTAATTAATGTTAGTATAAGTAAAGCACAGCCTTTCCCCTTAATAAGCAGAGTGCTGACTTTATTACAGGTCTTTTTTTTTTTTTTTTTTTTTACCCTCTTCTTGCTTCAGTGCTTTAAATCATGTTCAGGAAAGTGCTTATGAAGGGAAAGGCTGCACGTCGCATCTCTTTGTGCCTTCGCCCCGGCATGGCTGGGAGGGCCGTGGGGACCTGGGGGCAGAGGGCAGTAGGAGGAAATGGGACAGAATATGTTCAGAGCTGTGCCAAGAACTCCGTGTTGCCAGGTTAGCTGGGGTCAGGGGAGAAGTCAAAGGCCATCGATGTGTTGTCTGGCTGAAGGCAGGGTCCAAGCAAAACAAGGTGTTGAATGTCTGCTAATTAGAAGTGTCAAAACAGGACTGGCAAGGCAGGCACACTTGGGGAGGGTCTAGAAATGTGATAAGTGGGACTTGGCAGAGAGAGACATGAAGTCCTGCAGCTTCAGACCACACTGCAGGTGAGAGTGGGAAGGCCCCTGCAGCAGCGTTTAAGCCTCTCTGACTTTTTTCTTGTCCCACATATCCTGAATGTGAGATGCAAAGGTGATGAGCTCAAAGGACAACAAGGTCTGTCCCCCATTTCTACTAATACTTAGGATCTCAACAAGCAGAGAAAAAGATTACACAAATGTGTTATTTATGTCTCTGCTGTTAGGTCTAGCTCCCTTTCAGACAACCCCCCTCTGTTTTGTTCTGTCCAGCTGCACCTGGCCTCTGGCTGCCACAAACTGTGTGCACCCAACTCTGCTTGCTTGCAAGTGACTAAGGGTGTTGTGTGTACTAGTGCAGAAGATAAGCCTATAGCTCCCAGTCTCCTGAGGCTACACAGCAAATAACTGATGGAAAAGTGATGAAGGAAGACCTAGCTCAGCTCTGTAGTGACTCTCCAGCCCTTTGCCAGTTCCTTCTGCTTGTGCATTACATGGGTGCAATGCCTGATGCTAACCCACCCACATGGTGTGCCACAAGCACCCCATTGCAGAGTGGTGGGGACACTGCTGGAGGGGACGCTGTGCATATGCTGCACACGCTCCTGGTGCCCAACTGCATCTCATGCACAGAAGAACAAGTGCCATCAGATCTCTCACACCTAAAAAAATCACACCTGACCTCTAGCAACCTAGCCATGAGTAAATGGTGCCTCACTTCTTCCTACCACTATACCAAGCCACAACCTGGTCATCCCCTGATCTGTCACTGGAGCCAGAGGGCAGCCCGGAAAGGGCTAATGCTCCCCCTGCTCTGGGTGCTGGGGTGAAAGGGTTACCCATGTTGTGCTGGGATTCTTTGGCTGTAATGTGATTTCTTGGCTCTCACGTATATATTTATGCAGTTTTGTCCACATTCCTGTCCACTCCCTCCACGCGGTGGCTATTGATCAGGCTAATGGAAGGGATCCGATTGCACATGCTCTGACATGCTCCCACAAAGACTCGCCAATTCTGGTCCAACCAATCAATGCTGTGGTGCCCCCGAAAATTTCCCATAATCTGATTTGAAGATGTGTTATCACTTAATAAAATCCACACTTGCCTTTCTTCTTCCTCCTCTACTGAAATGCATTTACACTCCAGCTCCCAGGCCAGCTCCTGCCATGCACTTGCATCCTGCTGGCTTCTGGGAGAAGTACCATGGGGACACCAGGGTCTAAAATTGCCCTAAGTGGGTAAGGGAAGGATGGAGAAGATACCTGTCCTCTCCTGGGTAATCAGCACTGCTTTGTGGTGTCCAGGGACACACATGATGACATGAGCTGGTGTGTGAGGGATACCTGCTCCCTGCTCCCTTTGACTGTGCAATGGCTGTGAGGGTGACAGTGAAAAAAAGGGATGAAAAATGCTCCTCTTGAAAACATGGTGGAAAATTGTATTGGTTTTCTGTAGCCTGTCAACACACATTCCCATGGTGTTCGGAAAACAATTCACAACAGAGCACAAAAACACCAAAGGTATTTGTTGTGTGAATGGGTATCTGTCTTCTGATCAGCCCATGCAGCATGACAAGTGGACTAGTTGGGGCAAGATGCCAGAGAGGTTTAAATGAGATATTCCCTGTCACTGTGTCTTCTCCAGGGAGGACTGTTTCTCCAAGAGCAAAGTCAGAGGTTCTTGCTCTCTGAGCAGAATAATTTGTTGTCTCTTCCTGGGCCTCATCTACAACAGAAAGTCTTAGTGCTTTGCACACCTCTGCTACCTCAAGAGCACACCTCTGTTACAGAGGAGAGGATACAGAGATATGCAGAGATCAAGGTTCTTGAGCTGACAGGCTGCTCTGGAATGAGAAGCTGGCCAAGTCCATCTTCTCCTATCTCTGTTAAATATGGGGAAAACAACAGTGTGGGATGCACACCCCAGAGGCAGCACGCTGGCTCTTAAGCCCTGACCCTAAAAGATGTGTGTCTCCTCCCACAGCAGAGCAAGAAGCCAAGCACACAGGGAGCTAAGGCTGCCTGGGGACCTGGAGGCAGGCGTGTGCCAGCAGCAGGCTGAACCTGAGATCTGTAGATCAATGTCTTGCCTCAGAGCCCTGCATGTGTAGGGCTGCTCCCAGGGGCCCGAAATCTGATGCTGAGGTTCAATAATTCAGGGGGAGAGCTATCAATGGCTTCCCAGCTCTTCAGAGAGCAGAGCAAATTGAAAGGCTTGTCAGGAGTCAAAACAGAGCAGGGCAAAGCTGGGCTGAATGTCAGAGAGATTAAACAGGCACAAAGCCACAGGGATTGGGACAGGATGCACAAGATGGCCATGGCTTTTTACAATTCACTTCAGCAGCCATAAAAGCTGAGTGGGGGACTTTCATGGCAAGATGGTAGGTGATGAGTGGTCCACAAATGCTCTCCAACAGGGTGGATTTCAGTAGCTCTGGTTGCTTAGGCTAATAAGGAGCCTGGTGGCATGAGGTTTCTCCGAGTTTAGGTGCAGGGTCCTTGAGCATCTCTGCAGTGTGACCCTCATACTGCTGGGCTTGTGCAGTCAGGGCCTGAATGGAGGGGATCCATGCCAGGGCCATATGACCCCTTTCATACAGTGCCTTGTGGGGGGAAAAGAACGAGACCAGCCCCACAGTAGCTCCCAGTACAAAATAACTCTTCCAGTCCCAGGCAGGACACTGCACCAACACTGGATGATAAATAATGGTGATATTTCAATAGACACAGGTATGATAATGAAGAGCTATCCTTCTTTTGCAAAGATCACTTGTAGAATTAAATATTTATAAATGATATTTAGACTCCCAGTCCTGTAAAATGCCTTTTTTACACAGATAATATATGTTGACTTGTTGGAGAACCAAACCAGTGTGATATGATTAAATACAGAGTCAAGTGACATGATTCATGCCCTTTCTTCACCACTTGCCAGGCTGTAGCACATGCAAGACTCTCTCAATACATTTTTACAGACTTTCACTTAAACTAAACTAAAATAAATAGATCCACAACTACAATTCCAGCTGTGAGGTACATTTAAATCCTACCAACACCCCAAGTGCCTCTATCAACCTTGCAGTGTCTGGCTTGTAAGATACAGTATTTTGCATGACACCAGGCATCTTTTTATGGACAGAATTTAATTTGTGCTTTACGCTTGACATACCCAGTTCTGGTGCCTGATCCTGCAGGCCTTCATATGGGGAATGAGAGGTTCAACTGGCAAAGGTGAAGGTGAACAGGGGTACAGTCCCAAACTCCCCTCCCTCTCCCTTCTCACAGCACTTTGGTACCATGGTCAAGTACATTGTGCTTGAACAATCATTTGGTTTGAGAGGGACGTGACTGGGGCGTGTGCATACCCCAGAGCCCGCACTGGTTTCACATCTTGAAAGTACTCTCAATAGCCCCAGGGGCTAAAAAACAAAGGCAGAAAGAGGCAGAAGAAAGAGGAAGAGGTTGCCAAGCTGGTGAGCTTTGCCCAAGGACACCTGTCCCACACAGCTTCCCCAGACCTCAGCTACATTGCAGCACAGAGCCTTCATTTTGCAGTTTCACATGTATGAGGAAGAGAAAACTGTCCATCTCACAGAAAAGAGGTGAGACATCCACCTCAACATTTCAGAGGATAATGGAGGAACTGGAAGAGGACCTGAACGAGGCTGACTGTGACAGTAGAGAAAGGCTTCTGCACCCACAGGGGACAATGCCAGCTCAGGATCGGTGAGACAGAGACTATGGAAAATGGGGAGGCTATCCTGTGCCAATCTTCACTCCTAAAATGGATGAAGCTGAACTCTGTCCCACAATGTATACAGAAGAGAGTGGGGCTGTTGAGTCCCTCTTGAGAATGGCTGCAAAATAGGAGCAGCTCATGATTTTTTAGCATACGTAGGAGCCCTGAGTGGCTGCAACCAGTGCCACCTACAACAATTTGTACAGCTTCATCTTATGTCCATCTGGACACTTTCTTTCTTCTTCTTTCCTCCTGGGAGTCTGTTTCAGAGACTCCTTGCTTGCAGAGCCAGGGAACTCCTTCTTAGCCTCACTGTAGACTCAATCATGGCCTGTTTAGGCCACAAAGCTCTTGCACAAGTGTTCACCCCTGCCCTGAGAGCAGCAGGACTCATGCAAGGGTCCAGGGAGCTGTCTCCACCCTGAGAGGCAAGGCTGGTTTCTAGCCCTCAGAGCACATGGTTGGACTTGTTAAACAGCACAGGCAGCACTATTGGAAGGACAAGTTTCCATTAATTTGCAGGTGCTGGGGGGGAGGGGGGGAAGGAGAGGCCAGGTGCTTTCTGGATGCTGCCTCCAGCAAGCTCCCCTTGGTCCACTCCCATTGTTCTGCAGCTGTCCCACGTGGCCCCGCCAAAGGGGATAACAGGCTCAAGAACAGGCGGAATGACAGCAGACACCTTATAAAATGCCTCGCAGAGCGGGCCTGGCGCCTTGCTGCAAGCAGTGCACATGCCCACAGCACAACCGGGCCCGGCCCCCGCGCAGGTAGTGGAGGGGGAGGCTCACATCAAAGGCTCTGGTTTTGCAAGGCTGAGGACGCGGGAGGGCGTGAATTATAGACTTTGATGTCTGAGCAGCAGCAGAGGCATCGGCGTGAAGATCGTTTATAAATCGCTATTTACAGTCTCCACTAAGTGCCAGGCAGGCCCTTAAAGCAAGGGATCAGGTTTAACTGAGGGCCACTGCAGAGAGCGGCTGCTGGAGGCTGGATGGGGGCTCAGGCTGGGCTTTGCATGGGCAGGGCACTTTCTAGACCCTTCCCATCCTATACAGACAAGTTTCACTATGAGATCTTCCCAGCAAATTTCTCTGGGGCTTCTTCCCTGCCCTCCAGGGAAGGGCTCTCCACAGTTTTGGAGAGCCCCAGAACGGGAGACAGAGGTGTCTGCTGGCCAGAAGCATTGGAATGGGCTGCCCACTGAAGTGGTGGATTCTCCTTCCCTGGAGATATTTAAAAAGAGACTGGATGTGGCACTCAGTGCCATGGTCTAGCAACCGCAACGGTGGTTCAAGGGTTGGACTCGATGATCTCTGAGGTCCCTTCCAACCCAGCCAATTCTATGATTCTATGATTCTATGAAGAGCCATGGCTCCTGGAGAGGCAGCCTTGTTCCATAGGACAGCAGGAGTTGGAGCTCACATCACAACTGGGCTGCTCCAGGTCCCTGCCAAGAGGGA
Organism: Calypte anna; assembly: GCF_003957555.1. Taxonomy (NCBI): domain Eukaryota; kingdom Metazoa; phylum Chordata; class Aves; order Apodiformes; family Trochilidae; genus Calypte; species Calypte anna. The sequence goes on along the minus strand of NC_044254.1, from coordinate 20,851,979 downwards.
AAGAGGCAAAGAGGGAATCTCAGAATCCTACCTCTGTTTCTAAGGGATGTTTTGCCTTTGCCTTGCTGCCAACTCTGTTTTTCTTCCTGTGGCTGAGTCCATACCACCAGGCTCCAACTTCTGCATTCCTTCTGAAGCAAGGCTAGGGACTCAAACCTGGTAGCTCCACAGCAGAGGAAGGGACACCACTCAACCCTCCTGCCACTTGTGCACAAGGTAATTTCTGTCTGTGGTTAGCAGTTGGATCCTACTAGACACTGACGAGTACCTGGCTCTCTCTGAGGGAGGGTCAAATGCATACTGCTGCCTACAGCACAGCTAGGTGTGTTGATGCTAAGAGATACTAGAAGTTGGAGGTTAAAACTTCCGAATCACGGGATTGTAAATCACTCTGATTTAAATCCACTGATCTGGAACTGCCCTGTCCCAATGGGCTTATGCCTGATCGAGATCCAACTCAAGAAACATCTGCTTTTGAGTTCTTTGTTCTGAGAACAATTACTCTGATGAGATTTCTCCCACGTGAGTTGGCTACAGCCCCCAGAGGGCAGCTGAACCCTACAGGAGCTGCAGTGCGGGGCATGTGTTGTCTGAGGCTGGCATGTTCCTGGTGAGCCCTGCAAGACCTGAAAACCCCAAATGCTTCCAAAAGCAGCAATGAACCCAGAGAGGTATCAGTGTCCTCCTTGTCTCTCTCCTCATCCCAGTCAGAAATACACATTTTCTCACACAAGAAAGAACAGTTAGGTGAATACTGAGAAGCACTTGTGGGAATGCCACATGCTGTTCCTACACCTGAGTGTCCCCTGCCTAGCATGCACTGTCATCTCTACCCTGACACGACTTCTTTGCCCTCAGTGGTGTTTGTAGTTCCCCCCAGTGAAGCATCAACTACAAATTCCTCTGCATGGCCTTCACATCTTCTTCAGCACCACCAACTAAGACACTGGCCTAGGCCAGGCGTAATGCCAGCCCCTGCTCTTTTCCTGAAGGGATGCCATCCAAACTGTAACCTGTGAGCTGATCAGATTTACAGTCCATCAGCCAGTTCTGAAGCCACTGGCTGCATCGCTCTGGGATGCACATGGATCCCGGACCAAGCACTTTGTTGTTCAAACAGCACAAAAGGCTGTTGCTAACAGAACTGCACTTTCCCTCTATCTTCAAGTAAAAGTTCACATCCAGCAGCTGTGCCAAACTTTTCAAATGAAGCTGCTCTGTTTTGGAGGTCAAGACAGACCATGCTGAATTTTCCAGTGAGTTCCAAGTACCAAATCAAATTCTGGCCTCCCAGATCAGTGGAATTTTTGCACGCTGACTATGAAATCAGGAGCCGATAGACAGACTTTCCCATTGTCCTCCCCTTGCCTTTCAGCATTTGGTGGTAGCGGCACTCAGCAGGTCTGGTTCTGCCCTTGCACATGCACATGTAAACTGTAGATAAGAACATATTTCTCTTTGCCACAGCCACTCTCCAGGACTTATGTCAAGCAGGACGGGGAACCCTCCATCCCAGGCCAAACTGATTCCTCCTCAGACACAGTCATTTTTATGTCCAGAAATATTTATATACTTTGCACAACTGTTGTTTGCAGAATCTCTCTTGGTGGCTTCCACACTTCACGGCAACCCCTGTTTGAAGTTGGACCAGATGGGAGCCTGGACCAAGGATAAATAAACCAATCAAATCTGAGAAAACAAGCCCTCATCCCTCCTGCCTCTTCCTCGGACCAGTGTGAAGATCCAGCCTGGGAGAGGGGGGCAGGTTGTGCTCTGATGCTCGGACTGCTCCCTCCGTCCACCCTTGAAGTCCCTTCCTCTGGGCAGAGTTTGGTATGTGCTGTTTGCAGGGGTCCTGTTTTTCTAACATGGTGAACACATGCTCTCTCCCGAGAATCATTTATTTTACATCAGAGATCCTGGGGCTCCTGACCCAGAGTTTTGCAAGATGGTTTTTTACTTTCCCCCATGAGGAAGGAAGACACATTCTTCCAGCTACCACTGCAAGAAAGGCAAGTCTCGGTTCTGTCCTTCGCAGACCGTTCTCTCCCCCATTTCCCTCTCAAGACAGAGGTTAGAAACTACACATTGAGGTCAGAGGATGCTCCGAAAGGCTCCAAAAAGGTCTCCCAGGAAAAAAAAATCCTGTTTCTTTTACTGATAACAGTCTTCTACTTGTGGACCCCCAGTAGATCAGATGGATAGATCAAGTAAGGAAGGAAAGATGGATTCTGGTTACAAAGCAACCAAAAGGGCATCTTACGAGATTATCCACTATTTTTACTGTACCCCAAAGTTGCAAGATTCAAAGGGAGGCACAAAAAAGCCTTAAGGACATCTGCCTGCCATCAAGGTCTCTTCTGGTCTGGTCTGGTGATATCCAGGGCAGTAACTAAAACAGCCCAAAGTCAGACCCATCTCCAGTTCTATCAGCAGACCTGGCTGCTGCTGTGACCTGCAGCAAGTTGCTCTGCCCTCAGCACTGGCCAGGCTGCATTGCATGTGGCTCCAGTTGCTGCCTTGCAGCATCAGAACAGCCTGTCTTCCTCTTGTCAAGGGTGACAGTGTCCTGAAAAGCCCAGTTGTGCATCGACTCCAGCACCCACCTTCCTCCCCTGGAAGGCAAAGGATGGCGAGGGAGAGCAATGCATCTTTGCGTAACCCGATCCGTTAACACGCAGCTCCTCTGATGTGGGCAGCTTGTGCTTTACAGCATTAGAGGAGCAACATTTCATGGAAAATTCAATAAATACCCCTGTACAGCCAGACATCTGTAAACAAAGGCTTCCAAATTCAATCAGGCTGTGGGCTCAGAGCTGCATTTATAGGCTACATCATGGAATATTATATAGGAAAGCTAAAAGTAGGGGGAGGAGGCAGATTCCTGGAAAATGAAAGATCTTACAGCTCTCTGTTACCCCAATGAAGAATTACTATGTCTTTGCTGTACCACTGCACCCCTTCTTGAGTGGCTGGAGCAGCCTTGACATTCCCAGCCTGCGAGCTCCCAAGTCAATCTGCACTGGGCTCTCACCTTGCACAGGCATCATCGTTAAAATTAGGGCAGGACAGGCTGCTTGCAGTGCAATGCTGATTACTCCAGAAACTGCCAGCCTCACCACGTGCTGGAGCACACCCTTGCTGCCAGCCATACCAGGAGGGTGGCTTTCAGGATGAAGGTATGAAGATGAGTCTGAAACACCAAGCCCTGACCCAAGGGTAACTGCTTTCAGAGCCTGGAGGTGTTTAGAGCCAATGTTCAACTCAGAGTGGGGTTTGGGAGCAGAGGATGGTGTTTTGCTTGTGCTTTGGAGCTTTTCTGGGCCATGTCATCTCCCAGCAGGTGATGGGGCCATATCAATCTTTTTGATATGTCACAGCCTTGGTTCACACTTGTATCAAACCAGGTAGGCTGGGCAAAGTAAAATGGGGATGTGCAGTCAAGGCTCTGCTGGGCTCTATGGCCACTCACTGCATTGAGCAGCAGCAGAGCCATGACCCACAGCCATCCATACCAGATGGCCACTGACATTGGTAATAAGACTTACTTCCAGTGGGTGAGCAATACAGGAACTGTGACATACAGCGAAGTACTGCTGGGCATGTTTGTGTATACTTGTGCACAGATACACACACACACAACCCAACACAGCACCCCAGTAGAAACTCCTCTTTTGGCCAAAGTTTTGTATGGACAACCAGTTAACTCCTCTGCAGAGAGGAGTATCCTCTCCCTGCAGTACCATAACAGTAAAGTTCTCCCACTCATGAATGCAATGTTGAAGCATGGAAGAAGCATTCCTTCTAACCTCTGCCACCCTGACTATTTTTTTCAAGCTTAGTTCCAAAGACTTGCACTTGCAGAAGATCAGAGAGCTGTCCTCCCCACAGTGACTTGACTGTCCATCCATCATCTGAAACCTGGACACCTGCAGATGATTTTGGTACAGGCTACCTGTAATTATCATCTCAAACGCGCTCCTAATGCTTTCTTAGCATCCAGTGGCTACAACAGCTTGCAGGCTCTCAACTCAGCATGCCCAGCCACGCTGAGGTGCCATCTGCTGGCTGCTCCAAGCTGCACCCGTGTGGTCAGGGGTCTCAGTTTCTCCAAGATAAACTCTGCAGATCCATGCAAAGGGCAAGTCACCAGCTCAGAGAGAGCTGCTTAGGTCATGCTGCACTCCTGCAGCCCTTTGGGCCCCTAAGGGATGGTGACAAGGGCAGGATGACCATGGTCCCCTGCAGTGAATGGCTATCAAGGAACAGCTTTGCGTGGCTATGGCTGCATCTGGATGACTGGCTTGAACCCTCTGGCAGCACCCACAGAGGTTATAAGCCCATATTTAGGACAGGCAAAATCAAGCATTTGTGGCCTCCTTCCCCTCAAGTGCACTTTTCCTTACAGCTCAATCAGGCTTTACAAACACACCACCACACACAGAGGCCAGTATATATAATAAATAGAGCCTAGCTCTGTGGGCAGCAGCAGTAAACTATTGCCCAGGGGACAGGAAGGTTAGTGAGATTGTGATCTAAAACCCAAGGCTGGCAGTTCTATTCTCCCCTGGGAGAGATTTCCACAGCTACCATGAGGAAAACAATCACCATTTTGGTTATTACATTTCATTTATTGGTTTGTTCAAAGATCACAGCCAGGAAGGCCCTGAATTCAGAGATGCACAGGGGTCTCCAGTCTTGCTCTCTGTGATGGGATCTGCAGGGCTGCTCTGCATCCCAGGGTGTTCTCCCAGCTCGTTCCTTCCCTATTCCAGGACAGCTCCATCCTGGCTGCCTCTGTAGGATTCCTTCACCAAGACCAGGTGAAGCACAGAAGGAACATGCTCTGCTTCAGGAGAGATGTACAAGCAAGATCTCTCCCTGATGTCTACCCAGTCTGACATCAACACAAGAGAAAGAAGAACGGGTGCTCCATTATTTGAGATAACATGAGAAATTATGGTCTGGATTAGACTCATTCACACATGCACCTCAAAGGACTGAGACCAGGATGTGAAACTTGCTGCTCCTCAAACAAGCACGGGCACTCAGGGAACTGCTGAAGGACACACATCACCAAGTCCACCCACCTGGGTTGTTCAACACTTCACTTTGAAGCTGTAGGAAGAGAAGTATGTCCATGCAATGAAGAGGTCTCAGGAATGGGCATGGACATCAGTTTGCATAGTGGCAGTGCAGATAGGAGTGATGCAGGAACCAGCTGAAGCTGCTTTGGCCACACAGACCCCACAGCAAATCAAAGCCACTACTGTCCCTCCAAGATGTGGAGAAGACCACTGAGTGAAGACTGGGATTCAGGAAACATGGGGCACTTCCCACACCAGTCCTGAGCCAGCTGCCCTGGAAATGTTCCTATAAACTCCTATTAATTAGTTGACACTTGGGCTGTACAAACAGGCTACCCCCTCCCTGTGGCCCCCCAGGAGGCAGTGCTGGAGCAGGCCAGTGTGGGGGACAGGGCTTGGGCACATTCTTCCAGTTAATATTTCAGGCTGCAGTTGCCAAGGGATCGAGGCTGGCGTTTCCCCCCCTCCTCCCCCTTCCACCTCCCAAAGCGCCAATGGTGAGCGGATAGCCAGGTTATTGCCTCCTCCTCCTTTTGCAAGCAGATGTATGGGAGCCAGAGGAGGAGATTGATGAGGTTTATAGAGTCTCCCTCCTGACCACCCACAATGGCTTCAGCTCCCTTGGGCCTGACCACAATACAGCTATGGCGATGGCTCCACTGGTGTCCACCATACAGAAAAAAACAGCCTAGCTACATCTGCTGGGTAGCCAGGGTCATGCTGCTATAGAGGACCTTCCCTTAGTCCCTGGAAGATCAGCTGAGATGGGAGAGAACAAGCAGCTCCTCCCCAGCCATGTCCATGTGGTGATGGGAAGTCAGTACAACCTGAATTTCAGTGGGACTTAGTCCCTGAACCACATTGGGCTTTCACAGGCTGCACAGAGAAAGCTTCAGCCCTACCAAAGTCAATGTATTGTACAGAGACTGTGTAGGAAGGGCTACAGAGCAATTCTGGACACTGCACAGTGTTTAACATGGAGACTCTCCAAAGAGTGGCAGCAGTCCCTCCTGGGCTCACCAAGGCTCTGGTAGGTCCTAGATGGCACGAGAGTGGGAGTAAAAGCTGTGGAGACAGACCAGGCTCAAGATGCCCACACAGCAGGACAGGGAGCGGGCAGCAGAGTGCAGAGAGGGGGTAACAGACCCCAGCATGGGATGTACAGTGAGGCAGATGTTCATCATGGAGAGAGGCAGGGGCTGGTGGAAAGGCTGGGGGGGAAAAGCCTTGGAAAAACCCCAGGTCTCACCAAAGTGCCAGTGCTGGTGTTATTTGTGACCAGCATCACTGCCACCAGCAGCATGCTCAGCCAGGGGTGCCATTTGAGCAAAGGTTAGCTTGAAGGAGGGCTTTGAGGACAAGCCTGGTTGCCATTACACCCCAGAATTTCCAAACAAAACCAACCACCCCCTGCCATCCCTGAAAAGGAGAAACAAATCAAGCAGACTAGACCCGTTGGTAACATTTGGGACATTTCCTGTATGTTTAACACATTTTCTATTAAGCCAAATGGCGAGGGCTCCAGGCATAGCCATAAAGGCTCCCTCCTGCAGCAAGCTGAAGGGGCTGAAGGCAGGGAGGGGAAGGTGGGCTGGCTGAACAGGCAGATGGGAGGTGAACATATAATTCACAGCAGATCCATGATTTGATTAATTTCCTTGCTTTTCCTGCTGGAGAATTCCAGGTTTTATTTGTTGCTAAAAGGCACCATGCTGCCTGATTTTGGAGTGGAGGTGAGATGGGAGGGGGACACAACACAACATGGGGTGGGTTACAGGGACCTGCTGGCATCGAAATCAGGTGTGTGTTGTTAGGGCAAGTGTTTTAGTGTTGGGGATTCCCTCCTGGAGGATAGTCTTACCTAACATGTTTTCTAGAGATTGACTAATCCAGGGGACCTGGCTCAGTGAGGAGAGAGGCAGCCAGCCCAGGACAAAGCCCCTCAGCAAGTCAATGGGACCCTTGCCCGGCAGATTTCTCTCTCCCTCCCCTCCTTCAGCTGCTCTCCCCTATCCCTCCCCCTCACGCTGAGCTGCTGGGATCAGCCCCTGCAGGAGAAAAAAACGCCCAATTTGTCATGTCATGTCCAGCTGTTAACCTCCCGTTGCCGAGCCGTAGGGAAGACTTGCTTTCTTCTATTTATTTATTTGCCACTTGGACAATGGAAGGCCCCGGGCCTGCTGAGCTCTTCATAATAACGCCACCAACGATCCCCTCCTCACACCTCCCCCCAGCCAGCAGCACCAGCCAAGGAGCTGCAGGTGTCAGTGGGCATTAACCCATACGGGGCTCCCAGCATCCCTGAAAGGCCCGGACAGGCCTGGTGGGGCTGGGAGGTCCCTGGGGCCAGGCTCATGTGGAAAACTCCACACAAAGAGGGAGGGGAGGGAAAGGCCAGCAGATAACCATCACTCCGGAAAGCTTATCGTGCTTCTTCGGGGACACTTGGCTGTCAGGAGAGTGGGGCCATCCCAATTTTTTTTTTGGGGGGGGGGGGGGGGGGGGTGGTGGCCAGGCCTGACATAGCAACTGAGTGGACGTCAGCCCACTGGCCTGGCACGGCCAAGGGCAGTGATTTGGCCAGGTTGAGGCAAGGAGAAACTTCCTCACAGGAGGCCAGGCTGCATCCCAGGGAGACAAGCACCGGCCTCTTCCTCCCTTGTCCCACCCAGGCTGTGGTGAAGAGCTGCCCAGTAATGGCTTGGAGCTGAGGGCCCTGCTTGGGAAGCTGTAGGGCAGCCTCCCCCCGAGCAGTAGAGCTGAGGGTATGGAGGCCCTGCCCAGGGATGCTTGAGAAGCCTGGGGGAAGCTCCATGTCTCCTGTCAACCATCCCTTGCCAGGAATCGAAGGCAGAGGGCCGGCCCACCTCCTCAGGGACACAAACCTGCGTCCCCGGGGCACCGCTCGCTCTTGGCCTCGAAGGCAGCAAGCTGCTGGGACTGCAAATACATTGGTGACTGGGTTTCGTGTGTTCATTTGCTCCTCTGACAATAAAACACCTCTCGGGTTACTGGGAAGGTATCGGCGCCGAGCAGACGAGGAGTGAGAACACGCGGGCCTGTAACTCCTTCCTGTCTGCCTGGCTGTCTGTCAGGCCTTCCTCCCCCTGTCAATGTCACTTTATTTGCTGCTGGGGTGGCGATAGGATCACTATTAAAAGCACAAGTAGTAGGCATTAAAATGCATTTCAGTTAGTCCAGGATAATAAAGGCGTGCGAGGGGAAGGGGGGAGGTGAAAAGAAGGAAGTTTTAACTTGCTAATAAAAATCAAATGCAGGCAGTTTGCAGGAGCAAGCGGCTCGGCGCGTCGCCTTTCTCTTGTTAAGGGCCCGCTGCCATAAATAACTTCCCTGAGCGAAAGCAGAGGAGAGCGGGAGAGCGAGGACGCAGCAACACAAAATTTTTCATTTTTCTCCATAAATCATTTCAGCGTGTGATAATATTTGTTTTTTCTAATGAGTCTCCTGTGATCCATTCTGGGAGCTAACATCAGGGCCTGTCAGGGTGTGATGTGTGGGGCACTTCAGTGCTTTACAAAACCTGCCACTTCTACAGATTCACCCCCTCTCCACCGCCCCTTGCTTATGCTCAGGACAAATGCAGCCAATTTTAAAATTTTTTACTCTGGGATTTCAGGATTTCTCTCCTTTGACACAAAGTTCTTCAGAATTAAACCCTTAGAAGATGTCTCTCAAGAAAGCAAACCATCCCTCTGGTTCCTATAGAATCTCTGATGCATTATTGTTACTGCTGGCAATGTTCTCCTCTTCTGAGTGTTCTCCGCTTTAGGAGTAAAAACTCATGATCTGTCCTTTCTCTTTGACCTCCAGGGTGAGGAGGGTGAGAAAAATATGGATGCTAATGTGAACAAACTAAAGAAAAAAAAAGCTGACAGCCAACCCACAAAAGAAGACTGGCAGAAGGTAGCTCTCCAGAGACAGTTTAATGCCCAATGCATGTCACACTTGCCCCACCCACAAGCAGCTCAACAGAGTCTAGCACCAATCTAGGTCTCTCTGCCTTCAACCCCAGGCCCATCAGCTGGCTACCCTGAACTTTCATGGAGTCTTAGACACATCCAAAAATACTACAGTGACTGCAGGAGGTTGCATTTCCACAGAGCACATGGACCTCAGCCATACAACATCGTAGTTTGGTCAAACCCCAAGAGCTTCACAGCCAGGACTGTCTAAGAGAAAGCCTATGGGCAAAACCCATCTTGTTTCTGAGTTGGAGCTTAAGGCACTTGTAGAGATGACTGCGTCCCACGAGAGCCCAAGCAGTGGGTATGAAGTTTCATTGAGACTCTATCTGTTCCTTCACCCCTATCACTCCTCAGTGCTCATTGCTTCAACGCAAAGAACAAGCTCAACTAAGTGAGGCACCAGGAAATCTCAGATCTGGAGAAAAGAGAGCAGGCTGTGTCAGGAGTGGGAATCAGACACTATGTGTTCTCACCCAGGTAACCAGATTGATATCAGTCCTCGTTATGACAATCAGGAATTACAACTAATAGCTCAAGAGAGCGCTGGGCACTCAAACTGGTGGGAAGAAGTATAGCTCCATGGCACCATGTTCACCAGCTCAGAAGAGTAGCAATGGACCATGGAGATTGATTTCAGTCTGTACCTCAATGCACATCTGAACCATGCTGTCAGAAGAGACACAGTCGAATTTAAGTGGAAAGTGCCTATATTCAGGGAAGTCTGTCCATCATTAGATAGGGACCACCTCTGTGAGAAAGAGAAGAGAAAGTGGAACACAAAGTATGATACACAGAGAAGAGAAGAGGAAAGGAACCTAGAAGCAAACTTCAGCTGTAATCTATCTCAGTGGAGCTTGGAAATCACCAGAGACTCTGAAGATGCTTTGCACTGAGCACTGAATGCCAACACACCATAATCATGTGCTACAAGAAATCAGAATATCTCTACAGGGCTGGAAAACAAGGTCAACTCTCCTTCCTTCACAGCTCAACCCAGGTGACAAAGAGCTTATTCTGGCTCACTCTGATCCTTCTCCTTGCTCCTGCAATCATCACCATGACTGTCAGAGCCAAGGCTGCTCTTAGCATCACCATCATCATCAGAGTTATTATTATTATTATTAACATCATTGTTATGGTGTTTCCAGAGGAGGCTCTTGACTACAGTCATCGGGATAAAGGCAAGCTGGTGGCATCTTCAGGGAGTCATAATGGTACAGGGCCCAGCTCAGTGTGTGTTTACTCTCTGCCAATGTATGTGAGAGAGAAAAAGAGAGGTAGTGAGATAAACACTGTCATGGGCCACTTCCATCATCTACTCACAAGAGCATAATAAAGCCCTTGTAATATACTAGAACTTGTGTGGTCCCAGGGTCTAATTTGCATACTAATTACTCAGTGCAAATGGGAAGGAGAGGTAGGGGGAGGGTGTGTGGGTGAGGGGGACTGGACTATTTGCTCTGCCGTTTCATATCATGCTAACAAGCTAATCCGGCGTGCAGTTAGCTCCTGATATATAACTGCTCATTAGTATTATAATAAAGTACATGAAACAACCATAAAACGTTATATACTGCACAAGTGTTGTTTTCTTGCCAATTATCTGCGGGCGGATTTATCACCGCAGTTGTTGCAAATTCCCCTTGGTGAGGTTTGGGTCGAATAAAGAAAGGTGTTGGTGTAAAGGGGGAGTGGGGGGGGGGCTGCTTTCAAGGGGCAGAACATGTGTTTTCTTAAGTAGCACTTACTGATGCGCCATTTCATATGAGAGAGGGTGAATGCTGCATCCTCCCCTTCTAGGAGAGGTTTAGATGAGATGTTAAGAAGAATTTCTTTACTGAAAGAGTAGTCAGGCACTGGAACAGACTATCCAGGAAGGTGGTAGAGTCACCATCCCTGGAGGTATTAAAAAACTGCAGATGTGGCACTTCAGGACATGCTCTAGTGGACATGGTGTTTTTTTCTGTCTTGACAATTGGACTTGGTGATCTTAGAGGTCTTTTCCAACCATGACTATTTTGTGATTCTTAGGAGGCTGAGAAGCATAGGAAGCTCAGGGCTCCATGCTCAAATCAAACAAACTTATGTCCATCAGGGAAATGGTAGTGAAACCCTAAGGAAGAACGTCAACCCAGGAGAAATAAACTGAGGAAAGGGCTGTGTCTTTTTTCTGCTACCTTCTTCTGAGTTAGAAAGACCACAGTGAGTCATACAAGACGGAAAAGTTGGTCCATTTGACATGGAATGGGCTTGCCTGGCGCATTTGCCTGCAATGAGGCAAATTCCTCAGTGGAGCCACGTCAAACCCAGAGCCCTTCCCCAAATCCTACTGCAACTTCTCCTCCCCACCACTGCTCCAGGAGCCTGCAAACATCAATAAACTGCATGGCCCAGCACCTCTCAGGTCTGTGAGATGCTGCATGCCTTGTAGCTGATGTTTCTCCCCTTCCTGCCCTTAGTACTGCACCAAAACTTGCTGCATGGCAACACCTCTGTATTGCAGTGAAAATCATGAAAATCAGGTGGTTCACTGCTTTAACTGACTGCTCAGAGGACACCATACCCTGCCCTCCAACAGGCACAGGGGCACAGGGGCAGTTATAAAACTTTTTGACAGATGTAGGCAGAGCACAGTGATTTGCAACCCATGGTCTGCGGTCCCTGAGGGTCCATGGGTTAATCCTCAGCTACCCAGGAACAAGAAAAGCAAACTGAGGATCAAATGCTGCTCTGCATGTGGGCTCTACACCTCTGCTGGAAACCCCCTGGTGCACTACAAAATGGGAAGAGGTTGAAAGTTGCTGGGAGGATGTGGATGGCAGAGCACTGGAAGCAGAAAGGGGCTGGATGGGGCTGCTAGGCTGTCAGGAAACCCTGCTGCACCCATCAGCTGGGACAGGGCATGGTGTGCTGACCCCTGCTTCAGCCAAGGAGATGCAGCTGATATATTAATGCTGCAGCCTTCCCAGGACACATGCAGGAGCATGGCCTTGAGGTCCTTCACTGATGTTCTCTCAGGAAAGACCATGGATCCCTCCTGCTCCACACAAGACACACTGCTTGCCCCCAAGGGCTGCATGTCCTCCTGCCTTCAAAGGTGCTGGCAGAGCTTGTTGAGTGTGATGGGCACTTCAGCCATGCCCGTCCCCAACCTGTCTCCATGCTCAGCTCTCTTCAGAGATGCTTTGGGCACCTCCGTGAACCTTCAGCTTTACATCTTCCCAGCACACATGCATTGCAGCCAGGACAACGTACCAGTGCAACAGGTACTTTTAAAGCTTCTACCAACCTCAGCATCCTGCTGTGTCGTCCCAGAGAGATACCCCTGCAAGAGGAACCTCCTCAGCTACCATTCCTGACCCAGCATCACAAACACAAACTACTGTGAATGTGCTTACAGCCCCCCATGCTGGCACGCTGTCACCTAGATGTGCACTGCCCGATGTACACAAGGCTGTGTTTCCAAACACTCAAGGGAGGCAATATGAAGACACAAGTTCTCTCCCATGGAGATCTGTAAATCCCACCCATCTTCCCTGCGGTTACAAATGCAGCCCCCCCACGAATATGTCACACACAGCCATTCTCCCTCTCTTTCACACACACACACACACACACACGCCCCCCCGCTGTGAAGCATTTGCTTATTTATGGGTTGTTTTTGTCAAGCGGAGGCAGGACTGACAGCTCTCAGTGGTGGGGCTCTGTCTGTCTAACTCCGTAATAAGACGCATGATATCCATTCTGCTGCCAGCGGGGAGTGAATCACACCAACCCCATCACCCCCTCCCCGGTCCCGCCAGAGCCCCTCTCTGCCTTGACGAACTCCGCAGCTTGTTAGCATCACAATATTGGGAGCAAAATGTGACCCTTTGCTGCCATGCCTCCTCCTCCCTCGATCTGAAAAGAGAGAGGGAGACACACACGGTAACGCTGAGGGAAGGCACAAACGCCCCACAGGGCTTTAAAAGGACTTCAAACCACTTTGATAAACTGATCGGCGAGGAAACATCTCCCTTTGGGAGAGTAACCCTGAGTAAATGCCAGCACTGGTTCTGTCCCACCCTGCCTGTCCCAGAGCTGCTCTGGGGCACTGGGAAAGGGCTTCCCTGGACCCCTGGTCCTGTGGCTGGCCCGGCAGCAGCTGACTCCCCCTCTGATGCCTAAGGAGATGTGGTAACAAGCATCCCAGCTGAGCAGGGTGAAGGAGGGCTGCTGGAACCCATCTCCAGCCACTAGAGTCCCGGGCTGGAACATGAGGACTCACTGCAGGGGTGGTGCAGGAGTGATGAAGGACCCTGCTCCCCCTCAAACCCCTACAGTGACCAGGAAGGGAACTCCTACTTACAGCTTGTTCCCAGGAGATAAATAGACCTCAGTAAAAAGATTGCTACATCCTTTCAATAAAGATTTTTTCCTCTTTCCCAGACAGCTTGTGAAATGTTTTAGAAGCTTCTCACATTTCCAGTGAAACCCACAGAGAAGAATTTTGCTTGTTATCAGCCCTGGAAGCCCCTGATAGACGGATGATATTTTTCCCCCTCCTTTCTCTCTCACACACTCTCTTTTTTTTTTACAAGCTGAAAAGAGAGTCACAGTGTGTTTTATAACCAGCTCTCTGCATTTCAAAAGCTCAACGAGAGCTCTCTGCTAACCCCGATAAGCCCAGGGCTCTTAGTGTCTTAAATACCTTTGACAAGCTATACATTACAACGCTAATAATTTGCCAAATTTGCGCCCATAATATGATATCTGTAAAACGTCAAGGGTGGTAATGCGATTAGCGGCCTCAAATGAAATATCGAACATTCAGCGTTTAGGCCCTGAATAGGGGAGAAAGGAAAGGAAATCAATTTCAAAAGCAGTAGGGAAAGAAGCGATAAGCGTGTAATAAAAAGGGAGAGAGGGGAGCATGGACAGGGCCAGAGAAAGAGCATCTTGTTTTTCATTCTTCCCCTTTTAAGGCATTCAGGCCTTAAAAGGAAAAAAAAAAAAAAAAAAAAAAAAAAGAGATGAAAAAAAGCAAACTAACGTCTCTGAATTAAGTTGGTTGCAACTCTGCAAAATAGCATTTGGCCACTCTAACAACTCCAGGGTTTGGTTGGTAGTGAAGGTGGGGGAAGGACTTGCTGTTTGCTCTCTGATCCCCCCCCATCCAACTCCCCGCCCCGAACAGTTCGGGTCCATAAAACACAGGATGTGAAATTACAAGTAGTCTGAGGGTGGGCTGCCCCCTCCTCTCTCCCCCACTCAAGGTGGGGGAATCGTAATGTACTAATTATCTGAAACCACTCTGAGTAGAAAAGAAACTGTCACATACCAGGCTGTAGACTAAATAACAAACATCCCACACCTGCGGCTTTATGAGCCCTCGCTGCACAAGGCAGGCAGGGGGAGGGAATTCCCTGCTCCCCACCACCACTAAGGACAGGCTCCTGCCAGGACGGGTACCTGATGCCACAACCTGGAGCTGAGCAGGAACTGGGCTCTGCAAATGGCCCGAATCTGTATGTGAATCTCATTGCTGTTGCTGTCCGGGCTTTATTTTGTTGTGAAAATGAATTTTCTGTCAGTATCTGGATGGGGAACATGAGAACACCAAGAGAACCCAGAAAAGTATGGGTTGGGAAAACCCTTTGTGAAAACTGAAGTAGTGTGGAAGGATAAACCCACTGACAGCCCCATGTACCTGATGGGGTCAGCAGCAGCCTCAGAGGCTGCAGAAGAGCCAAAATGCGCACTTTGCATGATACCAGCTTCATTCTCCTTGGTCTCTCTTGGGCTTCAGCTTCTGTGCCAAGAAGAACTGGGTGGAGAGCTGAGTTCCTGCTACTATGTGCAGAAGCCACCACAAACTGGACTGAGACCCATCAGAACCATCCCATAGAGGATTAATGACAGTACTTGGACAGTAGAAAACCCACGTGAGCACCATTGCTACAGGACACCACCACATAAGCGGGAGGCAACTTTCAGTCGACGAGACTTTGGCTTAGATTTGTCATGCAGCCAGGGGATTTAAACCAGTCTTTGTGTGAGTGGGACAGGGGCTGGAAAAGGATTAACCCCAAACTGCCAACTGCAGAGTACTTAAACTCTTGCAGGACTGCTGAGCTCTACCCACCAGTGCAAGAAAGGTGCAGGATTAAGCAGATCCTTAGTTCACTTCCCAGCAGGACTAGTCCCATGGCAGGCTTGACCAGACACTGGGCCAACAGGATGGCTCCAGTCTTTACAAGCTGTGTGAAGGGTGCAAGGCCCAAAGCAGGGACCTCTCTAAATGGGTATCTGTGACAGTCTGGCAGGGTCAAGGAGGACAAATGCCATCCCAGGCTCTCAGCTGCACAGTAAGAAGGTTGTGAATGCATGATGTCACGCAGCATTCTCACCAAAAGCCCAGCTCCCAGGCAGTGTAACAGCCAGGACTGTTGTGTGAGTGCCCCCCTTCTACATCCCTTTACAAGCAGCAGGTCTGTGCTCCTACATATGTTCTTGGGTCTGCATCCACAGCCCAGCTTGGCCAGCTCTTCTGAATCCACCTCATATAGGGAGAATTCATGCTGGCCCAGCGCTGGTGATAGGTACCGCAAAGCCAGAAAAAACACCTGGCTAGCCACCAGAAGCACACCTTACTGCAACCTGCAAATCCCCAAGACCCTTCCTGAAGGCACTGGGGTCTCCAGGTGGCCCTGCCTGGAGCAGTTGGAGAGCGGAAGGTGCCTGTCCCCAGTGGGAATGAAAAAACACGCTGGTGCTGGGGCAGAGCACGCGCCCCTTGCCCAAGCATGGAATGGCCATTATAGGGCCACTTCTTGCGGCATCACGAGTCATTAAAGCCAAGAGCTCTTGGGGAATCATCAGCACCAGCCAAACGACTTCCCCAGATGTGGCTCATTCTCAGGATGTAGAAGCCTCCATGGACACCCACCTCCGATCCCAGCTCCTCCAGACAAAACATTCCCAGCGTTGGAGTCTCTACCCAGGACCCCACTCGCAGGAGCTTTCTAGGCCATTTAGCGGGAGGCACTGTTTGGTTTTGAACAGATGTTGCCTCCTCCCTGCCCCCCAGATCCCCAGCAGCTCTGTTGCCTTTGAGCCGGTGAGGCAAACGAGTTTTGCACACTTGCTTAAGGTCAGTCAGGTGCATGCGCACAAGCACACACATTCACACATACAGGTTTGAGAGTGGGGTGGGCAGAGAGGCACCCCAGAGTAAAGCAAAGCTAAGCAAGAGCAGGGAAGAGTTGTGGCTGTGCTTTTGGGATTTCCCTTCCCCACAGCCAGCCAGGAGCACAGGCTTTGGGGTTTTGCATTCCCATATGTAAACTGGAATTAGGCACATTCTCTGTCCTGCTGGGGAGATGGGTGGAGGGTGAGATAACTGCAGAAGTAGGGTCCTAGAAAAGGTCCTCTCCAGGCAGTAGGTGATGCGTGTAGTCTGGGTGGACAAGCACAGAGCTTCTGTGTCACATCTCTCAGCTGTCTCAGTTGTAGAACAGACCATTGCTTGTGGCTTAGAAGAGAGATGTGCTTATTTATTCCTAAAACATCACACCAGGGTGTGCAAACTCACCAAGTGCCCAGCAAGCCCAGGTTACCCTTCTGGACATACCACTTCCAACCCAGCTACATAGGGTATGGTGTTTTCTGAGATTAGTAATTTTTTCTTCTCAATCTGGTCCAAATGACTATTGATCCCTTAACACAGAAGTGTAACAACAGCCCTCAGGCATTTTCACTGAGACATCCTGCTTTAAGCTTCTTGTCTTTTTCAAACTGTACTACTGCAAATCTACTGCTTCCTTTTGGTCAGAACAGGGACAAGACACCTGTACAAGCCCTCTTAGGACATTTTCATGAGATAAACATACATGCTGTACATTCAAGCTGCTCCCTTGAAGAATATTTCCCAACTTCTATTGGTTAATAAGTATGGTGACCCTTATGCTTATTTTCTGGACACATTTAAAGGTTCTAGTGTCAAGAGAACAGAAGAATCAGTTCCTTTTCAACCAACAAACCCACACAAAAAGTACACATCCCACAAAGTTCAGCACCTTTTTGTTCTTTAGGTTAGCAGCCCTTTAGGCTATGTCTAGCTTTAAGGCAGAGGAATTTGTAATTCAAGGCACTCTAGAAACACCTACGTATCTTCTAGAGTAGTTTTATGATCCAAATTGCAGCGTTGCCATTTGCCACTGAGCTATCACAACCATGCATATGATAAGCATGGTTATACCACCATAATACCCATAGTTTTTGAGGGCTTCTGCAGGCTCTTGCAGAAGTTTGAGTCCCAGTCTCAAGAAGTGTATATAAAATTGCACAGACACACACAAATGCTCATGATGCTGCATTTCCAAGCTTTTGTTCACAGTCACACCTCCAAGCCTGTGGCTAGGGTCCTTCAAAGCACCATCCTACAGTGTACAAGCTTCCCTTAGCATACACCTCTATTCCAAGGGAAAACAAGCTGCCTGATATGTATGGAGAAAGAAAATGTACAAGAGAAACTGCAGCAGCAAAGAAGATCCAGGTGGTGGTAGGGGACCTCAGGGAGGCAGCTGGACCTCAGCTTACTCTGTGATGTGGCAACACAGAACATGCAGTGTGGTCCAGGCCTGCAGAGGTATCAGAGCTCAAACTAGTGTTTTACTGTGGCTGGTGCTGACATGGCCATGTTAAAGAAAGGGTGATGTCTCCTGGGACTGCAGTGCTGTTGAGAGGCAGAGATGACCTGGAGCGCAGCAGGAAGAGAACCTGGGAGATGATTGAGGAGGTAACTAAAGGTGGAAGAGCTGTGGCTAAGTTCAAGGAAGGAAGTTCATAAGGTCTAGTGACCAGTGAGATATTGTAGACCTCTGGTCTTTGAATTCCAGTGCAAATGTTAAAGGAAACACAGTGTACTGCGGGTTAAGGGGATGGCACTGCAGATTGCAAACACAGTGCTGCCCTTCCCTGGCTTGCTGGACATACATCCCCTTACTGTCCTCTGCATGCATGGGCTCCTACAGCCCCTACAAGGGGAGATGGAGGAAAGTAGGAGGGATCTTGCTCAACAATGTGGACAGTATGGAGAAAGAGATACCCATGCCCACAGTCCCTCTCAGCTGCTTTGGTTTCTGCACCCTGCTATGCTCCTTGCTTTCCTATGGTACCCACCTTGGCAAAGCTGAGCCTCAGGGAAATGTCAGTGGAGTCCCCATGTCCCAGCTCTCCTGAAGGAGACTTCAGCAGCTCCAGCTTTCAGCATCTGACCCAGTGCTTTAAAAAGCTGGGTGCCAAGCAGAGGTCTCTCTTGTATAAGGACCTACATTCTGACTTAGATTAAGTGATGGACATAAAAACACACACAGATACAAACACAGTGCGAGGCAACGTCCCCAGAGGAATGGGAAAAAAAAAGAGAGATAAAAACCAAACAGCCGTTTTCACCCCCCAAACCGTATAATTTTGTGTAAATTTTTACTTTAAACATCTCTTTTTTTCCCGAGCGGTGATATAGGCCCTGTCAAAACCAGGGCCAATTACTGCCATTAGGTTCCCATTATGTCACTGCTTCTCCCCCCATTATGAAGGTCTTCGGCACACAGAGCTATAATCTTCACTCACTCTCGCTCCATCACTCCCAGAAGGAACAAAATTGTTTAAAAAAAATAAAGCCTTTATTTTGCCCCTGTCAACTCTGAAAAGGAAGGAAGGAAAAAGAGCAAGAAAGAAACTGGTAAAGTTTTTAACTGTGAGGTTGCCAAAAGGACCGAAAGAAAGTGTTCAGCACAGCTGAGGCGTACGAAACCAGGGCTGGCAGGAGGGACTCTGTGGGATCACACAAACGAGTCACTCTCCCTTTTGCCTCACTGGGGAGATATCTGCTTCCCTTCTCCTCTGCCAGAGCAGACCTGTGGTAAGCCTGACCCTGTCAATGAGAATAAAGAAATGGGGAATGACTGCTGGGAGCAGCACATGTGCCACAGTTCATGGTCCACATTATGCTTCTCATACCATGGGTTACAGCACTCTGCTACTAAAGCAGCCACCATGTGTGCTTCCAAATTCTGATCATCCTCCTCACTCAAAGTGCTGGCATTGAGCCTGGAAGTTATCTGAGAGCATCCTTGAACACACAATGACCTGACATCTGCTGCCATCAAGGCAGAGACTGCAGGATCATGCTCAGGAAGGATGACCAGCTGTGGAGGGATGAGATGGCCATACTCTGAGTCCTGAGGAACAAGAGCACACAAGACCTCCTGACATTTGGGAGCTGAGCTCAGCAAGAGCGTCAGCTCATGAAGGATGATGGTGGGACAGCTACTTGAGGAGGCTGCTCTGTTGTCAAAGCAAGAACAGCCCAAGAACAGGTCCAGGGGCTCAGGAGAATGTACCATCCCAAACACATCCACTCTTTGCCACAGCTGTCCAAGACCACATGCCTGAACATCAGAAGAGGGAGAGTAAGCATGTCCTCAAAAGCTCTGCTGGTGCTCTCAAGTCCTGTTTCTTTCTGGCATGCTGGGAGAGCAAGTGCAGTGCCTGCATCTGACTGCATTGCTCAGACACTAAGTCTGGTGGGTGCTGATTCCAGGGAGAGGAGTAAGGGGTTCTGCTCCATCATGCTTATCACTGCATGTTCAAGCACCCTAATATCTTTCTTGATGCTCTTTCCTGATCCCACTACTGGGATCACACACTATTTGTGTGAAGTTCATGTGAAAGCCAAGGGCTGAATCTACCTCAGCTTGCTGTTAGAGCGGGGTAAGGTCAAAACTGCTCCAATAAAATAAACAGCTAGAGACACTGAAATGCAATACCCAATCCATCTCCCTTGGTGCCAGTTAATTCAGTTCTAGGGCTCCATTTTGGTCAAGACTGGATGTGGAGGCAGCATGAGAATCTGAAGTGGTATCAAGTAACAGCAAAAACTTACACTGAAACACTGCTCAGCAACCATATGGAGCTCACGGGCCCGAGATGTGAGGAAGGAGCACATGTCCTTTCCACCCGGGCGCTTCTTCCCTGGGCTCTTGCTTACACGCAGTTCCCCAGACACTGACTACAAATCTTTCAAACCTGTCTCTGTTCCCCCTGCCTCCCACTAAAAAGTGCTAAAACCAGCAGCTTTCCTCCCAAACTGGAGCCCTTCCTCTCCTCTTGCATCTCCCACACCCCTCTCTGGGGACCCCTTGCAGATGACAGCATCTGGCAACTCTGGAGCCACAGCCAAGGGGCACAATTTGCCCCTAAACAAAGAAACATCATCTCTGCTAAAGCGATTTCCACCCTCAGCGAGACCTCACAGAGCCATCCTCCCTTTGAATGCAAAGGTCTCGCCCATTCCTCTGCAGAAAGAGGGAGGGAAAGAAAGGGAAAAGCAAAAGAAAAGGCGGGGCGGGGAGGGAGGGGGGAACACAGTGACAGACACTTTGGCTTTCCTGAGCGAAAGGCTGAGCCAGTGCAATGAAAGCCCTCAACAGCGGCCCACTGAGCTGTCACTTATGCGAGCCTGTGTGTGGAAGACACAGAAGAGGGACTGCGCCCGCCAATCGCCCCGCTTTCCACCAAGCCCCCTTTTGTTTTTGTTTAAATCAAATCAAGGGCTGCTTTAAGATGTGCAGCAAAGCAATTTGCTGAGTATTCTTCCCCCCTCTCATGCCAGCAGCAGCCCCTGGTAACTGTGAGGCTGCCCACATGGAGGAGACCCACGGGGGAGCTGGGGGGGGGACACTGCAGGGGCACTGCGAGGGGGCACGGCCAGCATGGGGTGAGTGGGCACTGGGATGCTGCTGCAAGTGGCAACTCTCCTTGCTTGTCTGCCAGCCTGAAAATTGACAAGGTCCAGCTGCAGTAGAGGACATGGAGGGACCCTCCCAGCTGAATGACCTCCTCTCTCAGCTGCTGAAGTCACTGAGCTGGGGACCCTAGCTCAGGGGGGCACAATTTTTTGCTTTGACTGGTGTGACCCAGCTGCATGAAACAGGTGTGAAGCAGTGAAGATTTGTCTTTGCTGTTGCCCACTGCTTCCTTGTCCAGCTTCTGCAGAATGGCATGGAGCAGCCTGGGTCCAGGGACAGCATGGGATAAGAAGTAAAGATCCCCTCTTCCCAGCCTCCAACCCACACCGCTGTGGGTAGAGACCTGAAATGTTCAACAGCCAAGGACAGAGGCTGGGGCCAGGCTCTGCACCTACCCACTGCCAGCCCCATACCTCCTGTATGGACACTGTGAGGGGAAATAGGCATGGGGACATCCTCATAGGTCTTTCACTGAAGGCACTGCTGAGGAGAAGTTGCTGCTGCTATGCTGCAAGGATGGGAGAAGTGAACTTGCTGAGGGAGGTTGCTGAATTGCCTGAGAGGGGATGCAAGAGATGAGCTGGAGGAGGGAGAGCCCAGGTTTCTCTGCCTGTGTGTGTGCAAAGACGCGGGTTAGGAGAATTCAGTTTCCCAGGCCCAGGGGGGACACAAGCAAGGAGATGTGGGAACAACAGGGTTGGATAACCTCAACACCAGCAGTTCAGCTCCACTAGAAACAGAGAGCACTCTCAGTTTGCATCTCACAGACCAGACACTGGTCACCTGGTGACAGCACTGGTGAGTCCCTCTACTTCCCCAAGATCCATTTCTCCTTCAAAATAAAGCACTAAGAAGATTCATCTCCCTTGTGAAGTACTGGGAGTCCTGCAGCTGTACAAGGAGCACCTATGACAGCTGGAGTTGTCAGTGGGAAAGCAGGATTCTCCCACAAAAAAACACAGTAATCACAACCCAGGAGACACACTCCTGCATCAGCAGCCAGAAGCAGGGATGCTGCATCCTATGCCAGCCCTCACACGCCTTCTGCAAACAGGAATGTTCATGTGAATCACAGCCACTATCCAAGGTTGGAAGCAACCTTTTTCCAAAAAAGCATGAAAATGCTTCCTCTGTAGAGAACAACAACAACAACAACAAAATGGTCATGGAGGACACACACAAAACAGGGAGCAGAATAGGAGTAGTTTTAACAAAATAACAGCTACTATGCCTTTTCTTGGGTAAAGGAAGAAAAGCATTAAATGAAGAAGTGAAGATGAGTGGCAAAACCCCATCACAATTGCTAAAAAGGCAGTAGTGATAGACAATGTAAGTTAACCCCTGGGACTCCTTGCTGCGAGACAGCATTGAGGCTACAGTCAAAGAGGAAAAAATCCCACTTAAACAGGATAATGAACACATCCTAGGTTATATCAACAGTAGTAAACAAAATCTGCCATTGTCATTTTTTAAAGGAGGACACACTCTTTCAATTGAGTAAGAAAAGGTTCCCCTGTGGCCCATTTATTCCAAAGCTCCATGCCTTTCTGAAATGTTCCCCATCTCAGCCACCACATCCTGCCCCAAACAGGGTGCTGGGCTTTGCCATTATTCTCCTGCTTTTAGGTGTGTGCTTTCACATGTGTCTTCCCTTGCTGTCCCCACATCCAGGATCCTCCCCATCCCAGTGCCTTCCAAGGGGTTAAAATAAAACTTCTTCCCAAGAAGAAGAAAAAAAAAAGCCAGAAAGTTAATTGAAAATGCTGTTTAATTTTTCAGCTCCACTGGATTACACTGTGGCACAGATGGTTCATCAAGACAGTCTCTGTCTGTATCACTGTCCGTCCCAGCCTCTCCCCCCATCGTGCAGAAGGGAGAGGGAGGAAAAAACCACAGCGGGCAGTGGCTCAAAAAAAAAAAAAAAAAAAGCAACTTAACACAAAAGAGCATTCTGTGCAGCTCTTTTCAAGGCGCTGGGACAATGCTCCCAACTTGATCCTTTCATAAAGAAAACGTTTCGGGGTCAGAAAACAGGACACATTAAGCCCAGAGAAGCACATTGGCCATTTTACCGCTGACTTTCGTGGCTGGCTAGAGGGCTGCACCAGAGCTGGGTTGTTTTAGTTGTTTTTAAAGGTGGCAGTCCTGTAGGAACAATCACATTTGGGGTTTGGGGTGGCCTCGGCACCACCCCGTGCTCCAGCACAGCTCACCCACCCCTCTGTGCTGAGAAAAGTCTAACAGAGATGAAAGGCAGCCTCTTTAACTGGATTACCCTAACAAGCAACCAAACCAAAGAGAGACTAAGCAACAGCTAATTAAAGCTGTTCAGATACACAGAGCAAATCCGTCCTCCTGCTCGTCCTTCTTGCTCAGCCCAAGTCATTTATATTTCCCCTTATGCCTTATTAATTACTCAGTCATTACTCTAGGGGACAAGGAGAGGGGGAAGGGAGGCAGGTGGGGAGTGTGAGAAAGGGAACCAAACAGGGACCCAAACCTATGCATGGGTCAGATTTTTAGCACTGATTTGGCTTTTGCCACAGCTACAGCCCATTGATTCTTAAGCTTAAATTGATGATTAGCACTTTCTGATAGAAATAACTCCTGGATACTTTCAAGTTAAAAAAACCCACTTTGTACCATCATTGCTCTGCTAATCAAACTATTTTCTAGAGGCCCATGGAAGGTAAAACTTTCTCATTTTTATTTCCTGTTAAGCATTGTGTCTCTAGCTAAGGAGGCTAAGCAAAAGGATCAATTTTTGCACATATCAACTTCTAGGCTGGTTAGCTGCTGCACTTGGGATAACAGCCAAATCTGAACTTCTGAGCAAAATTCAAATCAAAACTTTTTCAAAGATGACGTCTGCCTGGGAAATGTTTTGGTTGCATTTTCCATACTAGGTAGATAAGCTATAGAAAGGACAAACCAGAAAAGTCTGATCTCAAACAAGATTTATTATGAACATCTCAGAAGACTCTTCTCTGCGCATCCAGAGAAGGCCGTGGACTCCTTTACAATCAAACCCCTGCTCTCTGTTTCCTCCCGGAATAACAAATATTGCCTTGGCCCCAACATTGCTAGCAAGGCATGGAGAAAGGGCTGTTCCACTGCTTTGCACTAGGTCAGCTCCACATCACCCCATCATACTCGCACATATTGCTCCATCAGGACACTGCTGACTTTCCAACTTTCAGACTTTCCAGAGGTTTCTCCAACATGAAGGAGACCCAGGCATTCCAGAGGAGTCCACAAGGCCATGTCAATAAGCAATATTTTTTCTACAACCAGAGATTAGATGGGAAACTGCAATATTAGTCTCCTCCCTCATCTGGACAGAAGAGAAACAGGAGGCTCCATGGAAGATATCTGTCCCTCTGATATAGCACCTCCCAGATAGTTAGCAAATGGAGATTCATAATCAGCCAATCAGATTGGAGGCAATGATGAAATTTCACAGCCTGGTTAACTGAGGTCCAGGAAAACCAAGCAGCTTTTTCAAGGTCACAAGAGCAAGTGCCATGTGGGAGCTAGGCTGGCACTCAGCTTCCCACCTCTGCCAGAAATAAATCTCAGAAAAAAGCAAGTCAGATGTTTTCATACCAAGGAGGACCATACAGGGGGGAAAAGAGCTGGGTCAACTACCAGGGCCCTGGATGACTGAAGCACCCACCACAGCCACCCTGATTGAGGATGGTCCCATTGTCTACAGTGCAACCATGCAGCTGCCTTCCATGCCTTCCATGACTTCCATAAGAGGAGGGAAAGAGAAGGTCCACCTTAGAAGGATCACAGATCTGCATGTAATTACTCCTAACAAGGTAATTATCATATATAATAGGACAACACAAACACTTCCCAGGGCCCTGCAGCTTGGGAAGTATGTTTTAAAAGCACATGTGCCTCCATAACCTGCTCCCTTGCCTCTTCCTTGGCACACGTGGGCACCCAGGAGCATTGTTAGTCGATGCGTGTGTGTGTGGGTACCATTAGCACTACAGAAGAGCCAACATTATTCTTGGGTTGGGACACATGCTTGGGATTTCAGGCTGAAGAACATGCCTGACTTTGTATAAGATGGTACTTTCCACTGTTATATTTTTTTTCTTTTGCTTTTGAAGAGGATCTGCTGGCTTCCCATCTCCCATCTCACCTGCTGTTAACAGGGTGCCAAGAGATGGAAGGGCCAGAGCGGCCGAGAGGGAGAGGAGGCTGAAGGGGGAGGGGGAGCAGAGATGACTGGAGGGAGGTCGAGAGAGGAACGAAGAAAGAGGAAAGAAAAGAAAAACCCAGCAGTGCACCATGTTGCATTGTTCACGCTCAGACCTTCAATTTGCTCTCTGCATTCTCCTGCAGCGGGGAGAATGTTACGCTGGCTTAAGAGACAAATCGGACACAAAATAAAGACCAAGCACTCAGCAGTAAAGCAATTATCGCAACATTTTATGCCGGGCCTGTTCCTTTTGAAGGCAGCCTGGTGCTGCCCGCATGTACCTTAACCCGTTCCTAATAACCATAAAGTCACCATTATTTACGGTACAAGACATTAAATAAATAATGAAAAAGCTGCCGGCGACAGAGCGAGGCAAGTGGGGGTTGCAGGGAATCTCCCGAGACCAGAGCTGGCACTGCCTTAACCTGCACTGCAGGAGGCAGAGGAAAACAGCTCTGCTGGACCTAGGGAAGGGAGGATACATTTTTATTTTGGGGTGGTACCTCAGGTCCTGGGATCTGACGGAGATGAAAAATTAGACTGTAGGGTTTTTTTCAAAGAAGAGAAAAGCAAAATAGAGTTGTCTGTGACTCATGGTACAAGCCAAAAGGTCCCTTCAAGAAGAATGAGGGGTGGCAGAGCTATCTTCTGACCTCTGCTGTGCCAGCATAAATCCCAGTGTAACACTACTGAAGCCAAGAGCTTCTGCAGTCTTGCAGGCTGGAACTGAGAACAGAAGTGAATCCCCTGTGAGGAGGCATAGACTCCCCAGAATCAAATTTGAATATAAATATGGGTCACAGCAGAAGTTTCCACAGCCATGGTTCAGGTTATATGTACAAACAAAAGAAATATATCTTCCTTGATGTCCATTTCTTGCCACCATGTCCACACAGCCCCACCAGGAACCAACATCTGCTCTCAGGTCTGACTAGTTTCATACACAAGTATCTCAACATTGGGCAATGCCTGCCCAATGTAGGAGTGGAATACTTTCTTTGAAGGCATGGGTTATTTCTGAAAGGGATGGGAAGTCTTCCCTGTCTACTGCTTCTTATTCTGACTGATTTTGAAAACAGACCCTTACGGCTCAGTATGGATGTAGTGAACACGTACACCTCCATGCCAGACACCACCCAAAGGTGCTGGGCTTACGTCAGAGACCAAAAGCAGTAAAAATTTCTGCCCCAAGCACCACAGTGATTCTGAGAAGTAGTTTTATATCTCTGAAGGGAATCAGTATGAGTTTTGATACTGTTTAAACATGAAGAAAATACCACACTAGGTAGAAATGACATATGACAAGACTACTCAGAGAAATATGACTTACACTGTGTGTTTTTACCTAGTAAGTACTGTGCAGTGGCAAACATGTTGTATTCTTAGAAATGTATCAACAAAATATGGAAAGACAGAAGGACACCTTGCCCCTCACAGACTGTATCCTGATGCACCCACTGGCAGGCTGCTGGTGAGCTCTCCTCAGTTCTTCCTTGCTGTAGTTTCTTTTGACTGCTCATATTCATTTATAGACTCAAACAATTTTAAAAGAAAATACCAGGTTGTAATGAGACTAATTTTAAGCTACTCTTTGTGTTGTGAAAATTCCTCCCAGCTTATTCTGAAATAATGATTGGGAAAGGCTGCCCAGGGAGGTTGTGGAGTCTCCTTCACTGGAGACATTCAAAACCCGTCTGGACACGTTCCTATGTGATGTACTCTAGGTGGCCCTGCTCTGGCAGGGGGGGTTGGACTAGATGATCTTTCGAGGTCCCTTCCAACCCCTAGGATTCTGTGATTCTGTGATTCTGTGATTCTGTGATTCTGTGAAAAGGTGTTGCCTCTGGGGCAGAACTGAAGTTCTGTATCTTCTGACTTTTCAGGAACAGAGATTAATTCTTTCTGATTTTAGACTAGGAGACGTTTGTATCTGTAGGACCTGAGAACTGGTATCTATGACCTAGAATTCTAGATTTATATCAAAATGGAAAAATAATAATAATGTGATCCATATTCCTTTACTTTCCATGAAGTCTTCCACATTTTTTCTCTGTTTGTCCCACACAGAAATGCAGCAACCAGGAGAAGGAGCAGTCTTTGATTCTTAATATTAGACATGTTCACTTGGATGGCCTGTGTTAAGAGACCTGAGATTTGCTTTTGGAAGTGCAAGTCTGTGTATTTAAGTGTATGCAAAACAAAAGAAAATTAGCTCTTCTGCAGCTGAATGGAGAGTTGAACACAGCCACATACAAAGGAGGAAAGACCATCTGTACCATCTGATACAACCGAAGAAGCTGGTGCAGGTCCTCCCTACCATCAGGAAGAAAAGGGCAAGAGCCATGCAGCATCACTGTAAGCAAGAAGGACACATCACTGGATGATGAAAAGATGGAATGAGTGATGTTCCTACCCCCCAGACTTCTCCCATGCAGAGAGGATTATCCCCTGTCACCTCTGTACCGGTGACAGAGGAGGGAAGGGGGGTTCAGAGTGAGATGAGCTACATCATGGAAACCATGGTGTGCTGTACTCACCCTGTCCTAGTGCTGCGAGACTGAAAATTGCATGGCACTTGATGGAGGGGTGCCACAGGATCCAGCCAAACAACCCTTACCAAGGCCTGCGCTGTGGTGGCAACCATGGAACTTCATGTGAAGAGCAGACCTCTCTGCCACCAGGCAACCCATGCCCCCAGGTTACAAAGTGAAGCACGGGGCAGGCAGGCACAGGGGCTCCAGAGGCAGCTGCTGCCTGTAAGATCTGCTCCATTACACCTCCCAGAAAAGGGGAGAAGGGGTGAGATGGGAGGGAAGAGGCGGATTTCTAGGCATGGGTGGGTCCATTCTTCACCAGCTTACGCAAGTCAAAGCTGCCACCGAGGTGGGGGGACAAGCTAGCCAGAGGGTGGCTGGTGCTTTTTGGGGACAAGCCATTCAGGCAGGTTCGTCTTTCACACCCAGCACTTCAGATGGCCATGCCTGTCTTGGCGACACTGAGAAAGCAGCCCCAGCACAGTTCCGTCACCCCCTCATGATACCTTCTTCATGTGCCTGCCAAATAAGCAGGCTCTGTGATGACACTTTTTTTTTGGATGCCAAGCCCCAAAGCTAAACTGATGTCATTAAAGTGACGGCTTCCTCCCCCCCTCTTCACCCCCGCCTCCTCGCCTCCCCAGCGCCCATCCACCAGGCTCAGCTGAAATGTAAACCTCCCCTCTTCTCCCCGAAACAAAAGCCAAAGGCTTTCAAAGCCAAACCTGATTGAAATTCAAAAAACTTTTTTTTTTTTTTTTCAGCCCCTCTCCCTTCTCCCCACCTTGAAAAGAGAGTGTATAAAACAGGGAGACAAAGGCCTCCCCCAGCCCCACCCTCCGCATTGTCTGGCTGGGGCGGGTTCGGGACAGCGACAAGGGGCACCCAGTCCCGCGGGGGCCCTGCTCCCCGCTCCACGCCCTCAGCCAGGGGGGCCCCGAGCGCCAAAACACACCCGCACGCACCAAAAATAAAACACTCCCGGTCTTTGTACAGCACACAAAGGAAAGCCCGGCGGTGATGGAGCCGGGCGGCGTGATTTACTCACCTGCCTCTCCAGCCCCCCATGGATTTCTATGAGGTGAGGGTGAGGGGAGGGCTGGCCTTTGGTTTTACACCCCACCCTGGCTTTTGTTGCTGGCCTCCCCTTCTCTTGAGCCAGCATCTTCTGGGTGATCCTTAACCTCGCCGCTAGCTGATGTCCCTCCCCTCCATACCAGCCCTGGGTGTCCTGTTCAGTGCTGATGGCCCAGACATTGGATCCTGAAGCTCCCTTCCCTTTGAAGCGAGCTCCCCACTACGCACCTTCAGCTAAATGGTCACTCTCTGTTTCCTTCTCAATTGTCCTCCCTAGTTTTGTATTCCCCTCACAGAGACCACAGAAATCACAGAAAGGTAGGGGTTGGAAGGGACCTTGGAAGATCATCTAGTCCAACCCCCCTGGATGTCTTCCCTGTAAGCCCCACTCATGCCTGGCTGTGTAGGAAACCACCTCCACTAGCCAAGGCAGTACATCTCCAAGGCCTCAGAAAGGCACTAACACTCCTATAGCCCTGTTGACCTTCAAGGCCTCATCATGCTGGCCCACCTGGGAAGTCCCTATCAGCTGTCCCCATGCGGCCAGTGGGACAACTTAGATACATTGTCTTTAATACTCAAACTGCTCCGCAGGTGCTCAGGTGCATCTGATGCAGCTGGATACCTGCACCCAGTAGAAGAGCAAAACTGCACTGACTAAGCTATGGTTGTCAGATGCTAGCCACCAGCTTTTCTGTGATAACTTCCCACTTTGGAACTCCTACCAATGGCATTTCACATGAGCAGAAAGAAGGCTTGGCATTTCTACCACTAAGTCTCTTCAAAGGTTTCTCAGAGGCAGCAGAGGGTCCACTGATAAAACCTGTTCCTTCTTTTTACAGAATAAAGAAAAGAGTCCAAGCAACTCAGGGGACAAAGACTTCTGCCCAGTCCAACAGCATGCTCTCACAGCAGGTTATCTCTTAGGGAGGGAGGATGGTACAGCCTAACACACACTAGCAGCAGCCCATCGATTTGGTCTGTGCTCCTACATCCTACCCAGGACCTCTGCTGCTGCTACATTACACTTCAAGCCTTTCCATTTTCACTCCAGCTGTCTGTCCTCCTTTGCTAGACTGCAAGATCTTTGGGAGCAGCGCTCCTCCCTTTGCACTATGCTGTCCTGCAAAGGAGCCTTAATCCATAGCAGCCAATCATCCAGGTGCTACCACCATGACCTGGCTGCACACACTCCCAAACTGTCATCCCTAAGTGACACTAAGTGGTCCTGTGCTCAAAGGTGACATATTTCCCCAAGACATAACCTTAACATGCAGGTTCATCCCTCAGCAGAGGCATGTCCTAGTCCAGATGTTGCTACTATGTGATAACCCATTTTAAAACATATTGGTAATGGTTGATGCAATGGATAAACAGGGATGTGAGACAGAAGACATCAGTTTCTCCTCTACCACTACTCATAGCAGCCTGTTGAGCTGTTTTTCTCTGTGTCTCACTTTCTCCACTGGTAAAAAAGAGACAGTGATTCCAGGTCCATTCTTTAAGCTACTCTGAGATCGTACATGTGAAAAGAAGATCGTGAACAAAGTGCCAAGTAATAGCTCTGACTCCAATGCTGGATGCTAGACCCAGTTTCTGAATTAGCTGCCTGCCTGCACTATCTGCCTGGGCTATCCAAGACAGACTGCTAAATTATGCAAAACCTTTAAGTGAGCCCGGTTAAATTAAGTTTTAATTTTAGTAAATTAGCAATGTGGGAGTGGTTGAATGTTTGAACCATTACTCCTTCTTGTTTTGGATTTTATTTGGAAAGAAGACACTTCATTACATCTCTGTATACAAGATCTACTCAGAAAGGAGAGATGGTGAAGAGGATCAATACAGAAGCAGGAAGAAGAGGTGAGGGGACAAGCGAGCCAGTTTGGGAAAGCATGATTAACCCTGAGGTTTAGGAAAAACTGTCCAAGGGCTGCCTAAGCTGCGTTTGATTTCTACCCAAACTTCCAACATAAACTTTCAAAATGTGCTTGGCTCATCCTGAAACTTGCAGCACTATTGCCATTCATGGCATGAAGATTTGCCTGGGACATTTTGACTTGGGAGACCTCCTCATCCGTACCCTCTGTGTCCTTAAAGCAAAGCATTGTGAACAGGACAGGCCCTTTGCAAGTGCACAGCACTGATCTCCCCACAGCTAAAATGAGCTCATAAAGCCCAGCAGGTTCACAACACCAGTACAATCCTAATTGCCATGAGCTGACACTGCCCCTAACCCAGAAATCACTTTATCCACTAAAATAATACCACCATGTACAGAGGCAAGACCTGTCATTACCTGTGATTCTTCTGGCTGGTGCGAGAGAAGCCGTGAGCAGCAAAGGGACATGAACACAGGTTAAGCCCTGAGATCTGATCCTCTTTGCCCAGGACACCAGCTCTATCATCAGAAGTCCTGAACTGGTTTATTAGCAAGGTGATAGCCCATGGTACTGCAATGCTTTCTGCTGCCACCATCAATCCTGAGCCCACTGCTAACACGGATGTGGCAGCACAGGACGTGGGTACAGCACAGAGGCCAGTAATTTAGGCAAGAATTGACCTACCCTTCCAAAATCTGGTGTTTTAGATGCAAACCAGCTATGCATTTTACAAACAGGACCTATTCTCAAGGGAACAATCTTAAAAAGTGACTAATTTGCTGTGTCTGGTACTTCAAAAAGTTATTTCTAAGATATCGAATCTAATCTTTAAATCAAGAACAGCTCAATATCTTATTAGTCAAATGTTACAGTGTTTACAACTTAAACATCTATCCAGAGAGAAATTATAATGCTTTTATAAATCTTCCTCAATAGCTTAAGTTAAAAATAAACTAGCCAATCTATCAGTCAGCCTTATTCATTCATCTCAGCTATTGTGGGAAGAGCAACATGCGCAAGAGAGAAGCAAATGGTCTGAGAAGAGGCAGCTGAATGTATTGATCAGACTTTAAAAAAAAAAAAATGTTAGAAAAACCAAGACACACGTCATTTGGTTTAATGCAGCCCATACAAACAGCTCCAAAAGGCCACAGCTGCCCGCCTCAAGCTTTGCTTACCCAAATGACAGCCCTCCAGAGCAGGCAGGACCTCTTACTGCTCCTGATACTTCAAAACTACTCTGTCTTCCCAGAATAATAATTAAAAAAAAAATTTAACGTTGTATCTTTAGGGAAGCAAAATAATAAATAAATAAGCTTGCAGTCCACAGTCTGACATCTTAAAGTACACAAAGAAAAAAAACACTGGTGAAAGAGTGAAAGCCATCCTTTGAACTGCCCTGCCCAAGTGCTCTCAAAGGCGATGGATTTATGTATATGCTCTGGCACACCAGTTCAGAGGGACCCTTTCTCTACATCTCACCCTGATGGAGCTCTCAGAAGTCATTTGTGGTCTTCTCCCCCACTTTGGGCTTTTACTGTTTAAACTTGTTCTGTTTCCCTACAGATGAAAAAGGGGGAGAGAATCACCTCAGGCTTCTGGTGTTATCTAAAAAGAACAGGAAAGAAAAACAATTTTTTCCTCTCCTGAAAGGAATACTTCTCTTGTATTATTTATTATTTTGAAATTAACGGGGTTTGTTGGGGTTTTTTTGTTTTGTTTTGTTTGTTTGCTTGTTTTGTTTGCTTTTGTTTTTTGTTGTGTTTTTATTTTTTGTTAACCTTCTTCCTGGAAAGGCCCTGCCCCCTGGGACTGGAGAAGGAGCTTCCCAGCTCTCCCAGCCTGTTGCATTCAGGCAAGGTGAAGAGGCACAACTCGTGTTAGGCCGATGGGAACAAATCTCCTCTTTTGTTCCCTGCAAAAGGCTTTGCTAATTGCTGTTGGCCCGACTCTGCCTTATCTGCGATTGCTCCCAGAAGGGGTGGGCATAGGAAGGTTCAAAGAAAGGAAGAAAGAAAAAAAGAAATAAGAGAAAGCAAGAGAAAACATTCCTTTTCTTTTCTCCAGCAGCCAGTGCAAGGCAGAAAACCAGAGGAAAAGAAAAGGAGAGGGAGCATGAAAGAGAACAAAAATAAATAAATGACCTGAGGCTGCTTGGAAGACCCTCTTTCTCTCCTATCAGCTTTTACAGGGGGCAATACATTTTATTCATTGCCAGGTCTGACTTATCGCAGCCTTGTTTTTAATGAGGTATTAATAAGGGGAACATTTTGTAACAACACGGTTCCTCTATTTTAATCCGACAAACAGCTGTGTCATGGCCGTCGCTGGGAGAATGAATCATATCTCCCTGCCTGCATATGCTAACTCCCATGTAATTACCCTCGCATCTTAAATAAAGCAGGCCCTAAACCTGTCGCTCAGATTACAAGCAAACGGTGCAGACCTCGTAACTGGGGCCTCTATCATTACAATTAATTTATCACAGGAGCGGCTGAGATTAGAGACTAGAATTAAAACGCAGAGCAGGGAGGGTGCCACAGGACTGACAGAGAGAGAGGGAGACAAGCTTTATTGCAGAGGCAAGGAAGGCTAATTCCTTAACTGGAGCAATACTGGATATTTTTTTTTCCTTCAAGTTATTTACACAGTTATTTTACTGAAGCTACGGCAGGACATTTTTCTCCCTGAAATGTCAGCAAGTAGTAAGCAAAAGGAACTTTGCCCTGTAGTAAGCCCATACAATAAACACAAATGTACAAAGGCCTCAGTCTGGGTGCGTGCATGTGTGTCCTGATCTGTGCATGCCTGAGCTTTTATGGAAGACACACATGCTCTGCTTGTATGCCAGTGTATACATACATTATACTCATGGAAAAAGGTAGATGTGCTAGAGTGCCTCTTCTTCACTGCTACACAGAATTCTTTGAAAGATAAAGTTTTGCCTTTTTAAAACTTCTCTGCTTTAAATACACCTTACTGGGTAGAACAGCCCATTCCATCTTGAAGCTGCCCCCAGCAGCAATGCAATGCTGGTTTATTGTGCAAAACAAACCCTTTGCTCCCTGCACCCACGCTCACTGGTGCAGGCTTACGCACCCATGCCAGGCTCCTAGCACTGCTCCTTGGAATACAGGGGAGGAAAGGAATGGTGCATTAAGATAAAGACTTTGCCTACAGAGAGCTTCGGTAGCACTGAGCTGCTTTGTTTGGAGGGCACCATTATAGAAGTACCCCCTGGGTATGGCTGCCCTCCCTGAACTCCCTCCCATACACTTGCACAGCTTGTGTTCCCCCTCCAGGATGCTCCTTTCAGTCACTGAGCTGTGGCCTCACTGGGGATGCTGTGGTGCCCAGCACAGATACCCAAACAGACCATTTGCAGAGCTGCAGGACTCCTCCAACCAACAGCTTCCCATCCCCACAGCCATCCCTGCATCCCAACACCACAGTGCATAGTACTCCACATCCCACATGAGGCCATCCCTGCTCTGTTGCATCCTTCCCAGCAGAACAGCCTGCCACAGGGTCAAACACTGAGACATTCACTCATATTTACCAATATATACTGGGATGAGGAATGAAGGAAGGGGAAAAGCCTTTCAAACC
The DNA here is from genome assembly GCF_003957555.1 of Calypte anna. Lineage (NCBI taxonomy): Eukaryota > Metazoa > Chordata > Aves > Apodiformes > Trochilidae > Calypte > Calypte anna. The sequence goes on along the minus strand of NC_044254.1, from coordinate 20,817,798 downwards.
AGCTCCTTTAAGATCTTTTTGCATTAGAACAGCAAGTTTTACTTGCTGTGAAGACTTCCTGATGCCCTTGCTGTCAGAACCCCTCCTGGCAGCACATGATCTTTGGCATGAAAACCACCCCTCCTTAATCACAGTGTATCACTGATTATTTAAAACATCCAGCAAAACATCAAATACAAACAAAACTGATGAACAACTTCATGTTCATGTCAGCTCCACACATTCCTGCCACAAGGCAGCTTGCAGCAACCTGCTTTTTTACAGTACTGCTCTTCCCAGAAGGTCCAGGTCCTGCAATGCTTGCCTCTACCTATGAACAGGCATCTTCAAGCAGAGGAGGAGCATTTCATCCCAAGACATCAGCTCTGCAGACAGATATACAGAGGAAAAGACTACAGACAGCAAAGTCCTCCTGGAGCCAGACGCAATAAGATGACTCTCTAGCAGCTGCAAACAAAATAGGTCTAACTGTAGGATTGGGGTCTAATTCAGTAAAATAATAAAGAAATATACTTTGACTAAAATCATACGTATTTAAAAAAATATAATATTTTAATTTTTAGAAACTTCTGTGATTGTTGCACTGGGAAGAATCACGCAAATCTATTTTACTTTACTTTATCAGTCTGCATATTGAAAACAGTTTTCCTGTCCTCACTTTTGCTCCCAGTCACTCTGCAGTGCCTTATCTTTCAGAGTTTTGTGCAAAAGCTGAATACTGCAAGGCCTGATCTCCAAGATAAATAGATGAAAGGGGAAGAGGAAAGTTGGGTTTTAAAAGATTGATGTACATATTTATTTCAAATTAGCATTTGTTTGGGTTTTTTTTTTTTCAGGTTTGTAAACATTGTTTCTTGACAAAAACTGAATCTGAGACCAAATGACATAGACACATTATAGAGAAAGCTAAAACACTTAAATCAAAGCGGGCTGGTCTATCAGAAACTCACTGCAGCCAGCAGGAAGGTTATAGTTTTATGGGCACCAGAGCTGTCACTTGTGGGCAGAAGAAGTGACCTGTGGTCCTTCTAGCCCAGTGTGGTGTCTCCAGCAAGGCCAGGCCAGATGCCTCTGTGAAAGATCAAACGAAAGAAGACAAAAGGAAGACACCATTGTAAACAGTTGCAGGGCAGCCTCAATTCAAGGGAAGTTTCCTCCCTGAAAGCTGGCTGCTGGCATATGTACTGTTCTCATGGCAGAAGGCATTTAGCAACATCTTATAGGATTAAGCCCTAAAACTCCATTCTCCAGTAGTGGTGGGACTGGAGAGATGGAATCTCTTTAATTACTATTATTTTAAATTGTAACTTTTTGCTTCTCATTTCTACATGCTGGTCTTTGCTTTTATTCTTTGTTTGCTAACCAGGTCCTGGAAATAAAGACCTTTCAGACAGAAGGCCTCTGCTTCTTACCTAGTGAGCCAGCATGACCAATTTAACACCTCCATCAAATATTTATCTACAGAATAACTCAAACCATATCCTGCCTTACATTCCAGTATTTCCTTCTTCCCCAAAACTCTACCATGAGATGGAGCCTGCTGGCATAGGCAATGGGTGAATAGCACTGCACGTTCTCTTTCCTGCAGTTCCAGCTTGGCTGCTGCTGAGTGGGGCCAGGGGGCTGCAGCCCTGAAGGCAGGCAGCGGACATGCTGCTTTTTATTTTCTACTCACAATTGGCAGCTTCCTCCACCCACCCAAACAGACCCCGCAATGATTTTTAAAATGCAGTCAGCAGCTGGAAACTAAGGCAACTTCTGTCTCCTATTGAAAGTCTCCCAGCAAAGCCGCAGCCTACCCTGGACCACCCTGGGTCATGTAAATTCAGCAGATTATCCATCCCTAACTCTCCTCATCTATCACCCGCCTCTGTTATCGATCTGCTCCTCTGAGTAAGTGGGGCCCTGGCTGTCCATTGCTGAGTCCTGCAAATCTGGCCAGACGCACGTGTGACTGCCTGGGAGAGCAAGGAGGACAGGTTCAATAATGCCCAGTTGCTGCCACAGCACAGCCTGAGCCGAGCTGATCTATGGGCTCGGCAAAGGGAGGGCTCAAAAGAAGAAACAAGACTTGGCCATAATACCACAGGACTCAATCTAATCCATGACACTCAGCTTTAAAGGCAGTGCTGCCAGCCGCCAGCTGCCAAGCCGAGGCTGTGAAGTCACTTCCACCGCACAGTGGAACAGATTAAATGTCTTCCTTCCATCCATAAGATACAGACCACACCTCAGTTAACTGTCTGCTCCTCCATTTTGCAGATGAAGGCTCCTATCTCCCTGTGGCCTATTGAAATCTTTGCCAGTTTCACATAAAACCCCTAGACTCTGGACCATAAAACTCCCCCATTTCAAACACAGCTGACTGACAGCTGAGCCAATGCCCCTCTCGGTTTCACCCAGGCAAGTTTGCAACAGAAGTCCATCTGCAAAGCTCAGCAGAACACAGCCTTCTACCCAGGCTCAAAGCCCTAAATATTACACATGCACACCTGCACCGCTGATCTTAATAATTTTCATTACTTTCCTGTGCTTTACTGAAAGAGGAACCAATTCTATCCCTGCAAAGACCTTGCTATAACCACACGGCAAGGTGTGACAGAGTCTACTCACCCAGTGGGGTGCTAATTCTGGGAGCTGGAGATAACCATTGAACAAGCAATACTGTTAACAGTTTTGCTGGTTATCTTTCAGCAAATGTATGTATCTATGATGCTTATTCATAATCTCAAACTGCTCTCCATGTGTCCCAAAGAGGTGACAAAAACCCTATGCATCTATCCAGCTGCCAAAGACTCCACTTCCCCCCACTTCTACAATGCAGCTGAGTATTGTTAATATGAAAATCTTTGGCCTATTGATCACTCAAAATATGAGGGCAACAAAAATGCATTTGAATATAACATAAAAATAAACAACTCACGGCTGCTGTATTGACTATATTGTTCGTATTATGTTTTAATTCATTTGCCTTTCATGCAGCAGCTGCAGATTTTCACTGCCTGTATCAGGCTGCTTCTGCTTCTGAAGCCCTGACCTGGAACCCTCACCTGCTGAAGAGCTGTTGAGGCTCCACTCCAAGTACAAACATAGCAAACACATTCTAGATGGAGAATTTGACCCTGCACAGTGCAAAAACTTGAAGCTATGTGTGTTGGTGCTTCATTTTGGACACTAACCAGTGTTATGGGACATGACTCAGATTAATTTAGTTTCAAAATCTGAAAGAATGAGAAAGCTACTCCAACCTTTGGAAGGATATTAAATAGCCTCACAGGCCCTCAGGTTGACTAGTCCAACTGATGGTTTGACTAGGAATTTTAGCATGCTCATGGTACTTCCTGGATTTCCACAGACTGCTTACCATGATTGTGCAGCACACACCAGATCAATCTTTCTCCCTGCTAGTCCAGCAGGCCAAAAGCTCTACATGTGTTACGAGTTCTGAAACTCTCCCATAGATAGGGTGAACACAGAAAACTCCGCACCACCTCCAGTTCCTCTTAAGGCACTGGAATAGCAGAGTCTTGAGGAGGAAAGGCCTGACTTTAAATGGAAAGGTGGGGTTGGGATCCAACCCTATGTCACACCAAGCTCCACTAAAAATAAAACAAACCAGGCAACCCTATAAGTCATAAGAATTAAAGGCACGATTCCCCTTTCTAACGATGCTTTTACAGAAACCGCTCCACTGTAAAACTTTATGATTTGAATCTTTATAGCTGCCAGCAGAGCACATGTTCACTGCCTTAAATTATAACTCAATCTCAAGAAGAATTTGTGCTTTCCAGAACCCTGTGAAATAGAGTGAAAGATGAGAAGCAGGATTTGGTGCCTGCCTGCCCACCTGCCTCATAGGACCACAACCTCCAGCAGTCCTATGTGCTGGGGTGCAACAGCACTCTCAAACCAGCTCCCATCTGGAGATCTCTGCAGCATGGGTACCTTACAGCATAGGTACAGATATGCCTGCGGGGCATCCTTGTGGGTGCTGTTTATCACCACAATTTCCAAACACTAAAATGGAGCAATGCAGATATCAATAAACACAACAAAGGGATCAATGGAGATACAACAGCAGCATCCCAGCCAAGCTTTGTGAGGCCAATTCACCCTCCTTGTGAGGATCACACACAGACAGGGCTACCAGAAAGTTCCTTGGGGCAGCAAGGTAACTGTACAAATTCAAAGAGTAGAAAAGGACTGAATCTGCAACTGCTGCTGTCACAGGTTCAGTGTATCACAGTCCCCCAGAGTACCTCACATCTCACATCCACCTTCCAGTGGATGAATATACATGTCTGTATGCCTAACACACTTGCTCCAACTCTGCAGAAGTAGCACTGTCAAAGATTCTTAGGCTACACTAAAGGAGAGCATCTCTCTGTGGTCTCTTACATGCTTTGCCTGGACAAAAACCTTGCTGAAAATAATCCCACTGGTTATTGCTGGCTTTTTTAAAACCTTGGTGCACATACCCAGAAGCCAATGTTGCACCAGCAGAAATACAAAGCAGTGTGCAATGTGGGTTTCAAGCGTATCAGGCAGTAATGGAAGAATCCCGTGCCTTGTGTGCATGTTTGCACAGAGCAAGATGGTAGCAGAGGGAAACTCTGGAAGGAACCTGGCAGTCACCTGTAGGGAGAGTACTCTAGTTTGGTGGAGGAATGAGCAGCATTTTTCTCAATTCTTTCTCATCTTTAGTAACAAGGCAGAAAAAAAACCAGTCAATCAATACAATAGTAAAATTTGTAATCCAAGTAACCTTTAAACACTAAACAATGTCATACTAACTAAACCAAACTACAAAAATCCCAGTTAGGCATTGAAATAGCCTGGGTCAGCCAGACGGAGAAAAAGAGATAAAAGGCTTCAGCAACCCACTCTACAGAGTCCTGGTGTCCTCCCAGCTGAAACCTGGGTACTTGTGAATGGATGATTCTCCTGGGGCAACCACACATTGCAACTTTGATTTTGTGAGTCCTCTGGACCAGTGTTCCCACCAGAAAGCTAGGTCACTGTACTCCTGTAGCCCTAGACTTTAAAGGCATAAGGTCTGTCCCTCTATCTGGCTCCCCACGTCCACTCCCTGCACAAGTTGTTCACAGCTTTCCTCTTTGCATGTTCTTTCCTTTCCCTCTGGTGGTTGGGGAGAAATTTCTTTCTCCCTCCTTCCAGTTGACTATATGTCAATAAACTTACATGAAACCATTTTTGCTTCCAGCTGCTGATCCTGTATGTTAATCTTGCTGTGCCTCTTGGTGATTAAAGCATTGTCTCCCTACCCAACAGTTACCTCAGTATTGAGCTCCACAGAAACAGGAGGGTATTTCTAGGAGAGCACCCAATGCTCTACATCTTGGGTCTACAAAGCAGTGAAAACCTGATACCTAATGCAAAATCATGTGTAATGGTGAAACAAGAGGTTATCTGCTTCTTTTTGTCCAAAAGCACAAACTGCTAAATTTAAAACACCTTCCTTAAATAATTCTGCTTAATATTCTCCTGAAACTTATTAGTGCTCCTCCTCCCTAGACCAATTTATTGCACTGCCATGTCATTTCCATGCTAGTTGATAACAGCTGACAGAAAGGCTTCCCTTTAAGTTCCAAATTTTCCTGCCTTATCTGCAGTTGGCACATCTTCCTACTACTCAGCCTGCAAGGTCCACCTGACACATCATCCTCAAACCAGGCTGGATGCCTTTGCCACCCTCCTAAGGAGAGACCAATCCAGCCACTCTCAACTGTCTTTCTTTTAAGTTGGCTATAGCTGAAATGGCATGAATTTCATATTGCTGAAATGAAGAAATAAGATAGGCAGCAGCTCTTCATTTTCTGCAGGAATATGAAAAAATTTTGAATAAATGTCAAGAGCTTCTTAATTTCTTTTTTGCCATACTATAATCCCTTTTTTTATAGGGGAGGGAGCTAGAAGCAAGTTAAGAGACTGCTCTTTGGAGCTAACATTTGTCAGCTCAAACTGGACGTCTACTACCTGGAAGACCTCACCTTTCAGAGAGCCACATGTGAGTAAGAGCTTCCCTTTGATGCTTTCTCCTCTGGTTCTTTTTAGGCTGTGGTCCAGTAACTTTCCTTCTTTAAAGGAAGGCCATGGCGATTTTGTTTCCTGACTTTTGAAGAGCTTTTCCTCTTCTTTCTTTGATCTGTGTAGTGAATTTGATCTCCCAGAAGAGCAGGATGAGTGTGTCTCCTTGCAGCTCGGTTACGGACAGTCAAGATTTGATTCATTGATTCATTTATTTTTATTTGGCTTTTGTGTTTGGCAAGCTGAATAAGGGATTGCAAGCAAGGCTCTTTATTAGCTTCAGGAGAAGAAGGTGTTTCCCTGAAGCTGGCTGAGTTCATGCTTCCTAGGCTGTGGGCAAGATGCCAAGGCATCTCTAGAGGGCATTTCCACCATCTTCTCAGGGAAAGAAGCTCACCTACCCATCTTGCTCCATATGGACTGGATCTAAACAGTCAGTGCTGGTAGATACCTGAGTCCTCCAGGGAATTCCTGCAGGCAGCACTTCAGTTTCTAACATATTTTGTGGCAGGTCCAGACAGTGTCTGTTGACCATTCATGCTCCCCACTTTCCAGTACCAGAGGGGGGATGAAGAGGAGGGAAGGAGGGCTAGCTTCACTGAGGATGGAGAGGAGGCTGTAACAGACCAGGCACTCCACAAAATTGAACTACTGAAGGGCACCTGAAGCTCTTTTGAGGGCCTTTGTCTCAGCAATGGCTCCTCTGGGACTCCAGCACTGGGCCAAATGTTTTCCTCAAAACAGCCATGCATGGAGAACCCTACCTTTAACTTCTCCCACACCTGCTGGCACCTTTCCATCCCAAGAGGAGGAGATGGAGGTCCTGATGTGCCCTGACCAGTTCCTGACTGGAAGTTTAGCAGACCCATGATGGCTAGAAATATGTTGGGAAAAGGTAAATAATGATTTAGAAAAAGTGCTCTGAGGTGGCCAAGGGGGACTGAGCCAGTTCAATGTGTCAGAGCCCTCCTCATCCAGCACAGCATCTCCAGCTGTGCACCAGGATGTAGATCCTGCCCATATCCCTGAGCACTTGAGCCAATGTGGGACAATTCCTGCTCCTGGGCTGCTGTTGGGGCAGCAGATCAGGAGTTCAGCTTGCAGCCTAGCCCACAGCCTCAACCCCGCATTTGGAACCAGTTCATGGCTCCACCAAGATTAAGAGCAAAATGAATGTTTGTGTGGGTGTTACTTAAGGTCTCAGGCATCCTGACTGACTGGTGTCAGAGCTGGGATAAGGACAGGAGCCCCTTGCTCCCAGCCCAGAGACAGGCAGCAGTGCTGCATATTCAATAAATAACTGGGGTATTTACTCAAATGAATGACTCTGAGCCTGTTCCAAGAAGTTAATTTAGTGCTAACTGACTGGATGAAAATGAAAAGGTCTCATTTTACATTAAGAATGATCACCTGACAGTTTTACTGAATATATTATGACAGGATTTATATGGCTATATAATTTTAGGGTATATTTGGAAGATTATTATCCTGATTTAAATAAACATGATCTCAAGAAAATCAACATGGAGTCAGGAACTTTTCACACAAGCAAAAAGGCAAGAAACTGGCTCAGAAGTAAAACTTACTGTATCTTGTCCCTTCCACCAGCCACAGTGCTGCAAATAGTGGTATCCCACAGTTCATAGTGAGTGGCAAAAATCCCAAAGAATTCCTCAGTTCTGCTGACTTACAAATTACTAACGAGTGCAGCACAAACTTCTTAACCCAAATGTCTTACCTTTGCACCAGGAAGGGAGCAGAGGGAACCTGGTAAATTGTGAGGGCTGGAGGGAGGAGGGGCTGGAAGGAGGCAGGAAGGAGAGGTTTGGGTTTCAAAAGTGCCTCTTAAAAAAGTGTTGTTTAAAGGGTCTTCTATGAGGAAAAAGAAAAAAAAATGAAGAATCAAAACCAAATATATTGTTGACTTGGGTAAAGGAACTGCTGTCATGCATACTATTTCCAGGGCATGTTCACGTTCTCTCAGATGAAATGAGGCACAAAGCAGATTTTTGCATGGTTTTGTGCCCAGAGGCAGCTAGCAGGCTGCAGGCTTCTGGCTCACATGAGAGCAGCCCTGAAATGGGGCTAAAAGTTGCCCCTTGCCCATAACTCATGGGATGGAGGAAAGGCTGCATGATGCAGAGCACTCCTGTCACATTCCCAGCCAGTCTGCAACACACCAGCAGCTGTCACCAGTACAAAGCCCTTTGCCCAAATCCATGTGATGGGGCACCGGAGCCACCCTCTACGATGCTGTGTCCATCTCCTTTCCACCTTCCACAGGCAGCAGTGACTTGCATCAAAGAGCCTCAGCACAAATAAACAGCTAGGACAGCTGCCTCTTTCAGCATTCCCAGGTCCTGAATCTCCTTTCTCCTCATCTCATGTCTCTAAGTGTAATTGTATACAAGAAAACCCTTCGTGAGGCTTGTTCTGTTTTACAGACTGCCTGATGGGATTATCTTTCCTGTCATTTGAAGCCTGTGTAAGCGTGCAACTTACACCACTCAAGCTAAATCACACTCAAGGCACTTTGTCTGTCTAAATTGTTTTGAGGACCAAGTCATTTATTTACAGCTCATTTTATTTATTTAGTAGAAAAAATGAATTTAACAAAAAAAGAATTCTAAATTAAATATAAGAAGTAGGTAACAAGGACATTGCAGTCAAGTAGCAATATCCTGTGGAGCAGATAAGTGCCAAATAGAAATGATCTTAAATACGCTGAAAACAGCACTCTCTGGTCTCAGATCACACAAAGAAAAGGCAACTTATTGGGTCAGGATCAGCCTTCCTGGGAGGTAACACTCACTCAGATATTACAGTGATGATAGGCAGCCTAGACATATCCAAGACAGGTAGATCGATTATTCCTGTAGCAGTAACCTTGGGGCAATATTTGTCTGTCATAACCCCCAAGCAGATCAACTAACATTTAGGAACTAATCTGACGCCCAGTCCAGTCAGTGCAAATTTTTCCATTTATTTACTTCCACGGCTGCTGGATCAGACCTTTTGGGATGGCAAAAATACCATATGAGCTCCTGTCTCCACTGGAAAAGCTGTACATGTGCAAAGAGCAGAAGCCATGAACTGCCAAGAATTTGGTCACGGGTTTATTAAGCAACAGAAGTATCACCCAGAGCTGGATGGTGTCATTGGCCAGAGGGAGGGTCAGTGGCATGCACAAGCCCCTTCATGGTCTTGCTTTGCCCATGGTGAGTGTGTGCTTGCTACAGGAACACACCTAGGATCACATCAGATATTTCCCACCTCCTTGCTGGGAAACCAGTGACAGACAGGGGATCACTTGGGAGCATCACCACCCCATCACCTACGAGTAGGGATGTTTTTGAAAGAGCAACTAAATGACAACAAATCTGCATGCATTCCTGCCAGTATGGGTCCAAGTACCAGAGCTGATTCTCTGGGGTTTATTCTGTATTTAAGTTGTTGGGTTTTGTTTTGTTTTTTTAAAGGCTCATCTCAGAGGGGACTGTGTGCTTTAAAGTGCTGCAGGAGGCTCTGCAAGTCCACTTATTTCTGAGTGAAGATGGATACCTCAAGAGGTTCTCCTCACCAGTAAATAATTCATAAAAAACAAACAAGCCCAGGTCTGTTTGAATTAGAACAAAATATTTCTTCAGAAAAGTGAAGTGATTAAGCACAGGAGGAGCTGGAGATGACAGCTGGTGTCTGCAGCTCCTGATGAGTCACCTTCACTAGACAAGGCCCCTCTCGCCTGGAAGTGCTGCTGCTTTTTTTTTTAACCCTTTGAGATTCCCAGGAATGATTTGTCACTGGGGTTATTAGCATTTCTCCCTTGATATCGACAGCTTGTCTTTCCTCCTCCTAACCAGTGAGTGATTTCTTCGCACGCTCGCCAAATATAACCAAATCACCATGGTAAACGTATTGACAGAATCATATTAACAGCTGCTGAGCATTTACAGGGCTGTAAGTTATACAAAAAAGAAGGAAGGAAAACACACATGGAAATAAACCAACTCTGATCAGCAGTGACAAGCATTTATTTAGGAGTCACTCGATAGAAATATTTTTTATGCTTTAATTGCTAATTATAGGCTCTGACAGAAGGGTGGCTTTGGACAGCATGATGTCTTTTAACTGGATTATTAAGGCAGTATGGAGCACATCCTACCTTGATGTGGCTGAGGGAAGCGGGAGAAAAAAAGATTTATTTTTAAAGCGCTGCCCTTGTTTAAATCAAGTCTGAAGTTTGCAAGCCAAAGTTTCACCTCTCCTGACTTATGAAGCAAGGACCTTTTAAATCTAAAGTCTAGGTGAGAGCTGAAAACACATCTAGGTAAGGAAAAGGAGGCCTTTTTAAAGTTCAATTTCTGGAGATGCCTGAGCCCTGGCCCTCCTCCTCCAGCTGGACATTGATGGTCTGGGTTTTGCTGCCTGTATGCTCACCAGCCACCCTTGATGTAAAGCAGTGCTTCTCCCAGTAAGGGTCATGACCTACTGGGGGTCATAAAAAGGCCCGAAGGGCCACCAGGCAGTGGGCAGCAGCCAGCAGCATCCTGGCTCCCTCTCTCACAGCCACCTGAACCCCTGGACAGAGCATGGAAAGAGATGATGAAGCCAATGGGACCCACATCCAAGGAGTGATCTGCAAACTTTCATCAATCACCAGCCCAGGCTTGACCCTCCACAGCTGACCATCACCCCTGTTCCCTGCAGAGAAGAACTGATGCTAACTCAGAGGGCTGTTCCAAGCCAGATTAGCCATGGAGAGATGGCATAAGACAGGCTGACACCCCATAGCCTTGGCACATCACTCCCCGCAATCTCTCCTGCACCTGCAACACAATAACCTGTGCCACATCATCAGAAGACAGTCCTTCTCCTGCTTGCCTTTTCCAGTGCAATCAAGACAAATTTACCATCCCCTGCCTGCCCCCTCATTTGGGGGATATGGTTTTATTAGGGACAGGCAACAAGAAAGTGTAGGGTTCTCAATACTTCTTTGTGCCACCAGAGATCCAGGACTGTTTCTGAAAACAGTCACATGCTGTGACAGCAGTCCCTCCCCAGTTCTAGCCCTTGCATCCCTGCTCTTCTCTCTTACAGGTCCTCCCACAGCCTCCAGTGCTCCAGCACCCCACACCAATGTCCTGAGCCATGCTGAGTTTTGCAAGCCATGAGTATTGAGTATTTTCCATTTTCCCTGCAGGTAGCTGCTCCTGCTTTTTTTTCTGCACTGTTAATATATTTAGGTATAAAGGTGGTGTCTCATGGGACAGAAGAGCAGTTTGTTTCTCATCCTAGTGTCATGAACAGTGAGACAGTCGCTGGTGACAACACAGACCACTGCAAATTCATTTAACATAAATCATCTGTTTTCATACATCTGCAGCATCTTGGGCTAATTATCTCTCTTGAGGGGTGAATGAGGGGAAGGGGGCAGAGAGAAGAGGAAGATCACACAAGGTACACCTCTGAAATGCTGGGTGTTTTTAACTCTTTGAAATTCACAGAAATTCCTCAGAAGGCAAAGTATTTCTCTTCAAAGAGCTGACAGCTCCTGGGAATTACTGATGAGAAGCCAGCACCCCCTAAAGCTGCCCCAAGCCATCCTGCTTTGCTCCTGGGGGAGCCACCCACCTCCCTCGGGGGCTCATAAAGATAAAATTACCTTTCTGGTCAAGGTCAAATGCACAAGGAAGGCTGCTCATGTTGAGCAAAGAAGAGGGAGCTTCAGGGAAACTTAAGAAACTTGTATGTAGAATAAAACAGCTGCTGTAGCCAGGCCCTCAAAGAGCAGGTATTTGCTGGGCCACGGGCTTTGGACCACAAGGGAGGTAAGAGGTGGAGCACCTCTGCTCTATGGGGACATCCACAGTCCCTACCACAGGCATTTCCCCAAGGTACCAGTATGAGCAACACCACGACACTACCAGCCCCTTCACGATTAGCAGAGACTCTCTGGACTGTGATTGCACAAACCACAAGAGGAGGGCAGGGCTGGGACCCTCCTCAATGAGCAGCACTCTCAGCTGTGGCACAGGTGGGAAGCTGAGGTCTCCTTGCACTGACTGCTGCCATATCCCCACCACCCACCACACAGGATTACTGAGCTCAAGATAATGTACTTCAGCAGACAACCACAAGCTAGTCTGCATCCACAGCCACAGAACAAGCAACATACCAATGCTGGTAGCATTTTTAAAAGCCTAGTTTGGGCATCCAGGCTTCTGACTGCAGGACACATCTAATAGGTGCTACTTCAGGACTGGCAAGGCCTGGTCTCCCACTCTAACGTTTGAGAAGAAGCCCTTAAAGGATGGTGCTTTCTCATTGCTTCCTAGAGTTAACAGACTTGTTTCAAGCTAACCATTAGAGTAACAGGTTGCTTCTTTTAACCACACGTGGACAAGCCCCCATGGAGTTGAATTTCCTGAGTTGTACTGATCTGTGTGGATTCCTTCTGTCAAAGAATATATGCAGAGACATTAGCTTAGACACCAAAGCTGGCTCACCCTGTTCTCTCTCCCATAGCATCTCCTAACCTCATTAGAAATCCAAGGGAAATATCTTTCCATTTAGCTGCTTCTCAGAATCTCTTCTTGCCAACTCAGAAAAGGGAAGGATGTTTAGGAGGCTCAGGTGTAATCTGCCATCTAGCAGACACAGCAAAGATAGTGAGATGGGGAAAGGAAAGGGCACCTTTTAGACACAGAGGTAAGAAGTCATCCCCAGCAAAAGCGCTTATTCCAAACTCAGCTACTTTCCTCTGGCATTTTTCAAGCCAAATTGGAGGCTTGAATTAAAATGCCTTCTCCTGCTCTGCTGCTCACTCTTATCCTTGCCCATTCTGGAAAAACATAGACCACACTACAAACTGAAGGCAGAAAAAGAGTTACCACAATGCCTTTCTTTAACAATTAGATTTAAAAGGTGTTTTAGTTCTCCATTTCTTGCCTCCAACCACCTTCCCCATTCAGCTCTTTACTCTCACACATGCCCTTTCCTTCCTCAAACTCCTTCGTTCAACAACAACAAAAAAGCAACGAAAAGAAGAGAACCCACAGGAAAACATGTGCTGTCCTCCTCCATCCTCCTTAATTCCTCCCCCAGCTTTGCCTCTCTGCAGCCCTCTTTTAAAGCAGCCCGGACAGTGCTGCACACCGGGGTCAAGGTATTTGAAAGGCTGAATTCAGCTTTCCATGAACTCTGCTAGAAAAAACTCTTTGGAAAGACTCTACCTGCATCAGCTCGGGGTCTTTCTGCTTTCTGCACTAAGGCTTTATTGGCTTCCTTTCAAGCTGGTAGGCAACAGGCCCAGAGACCTGGGGGGCAGAGTGGGTCAGCAGGGGCGCAAATGAGACATTCAGCCACACCCAGCCCTTGCCTGGAGAAATCGGGAGAATGGGATAGAACGAGAGGAGCAGCAGCAGCATCTGATGCTGTCTCTCTCCAGTGCTCCTGAGGATGCTGGTGTGAGGAGCTGAGCATCCACAGCACCATGGCTCTTTGCAAGCAGCGTAGTGAAGGGGAAACAACCCCTGCCCTCCTCCTCTCCCCCAGTCCCTTGCTCAGCTTAATAAAATAAACTCCATAAGGCAGGAGCTGCAAAAGAGAGAGGAGCCCCCTCCATTCTCCTGAGTGTTAAGCCTCTTAGAATGGAAAGAGAGACAGACAGACAGGCAGACTGACTCTACCAAGCAGCTTAGAGAGGCCTCAAGAAGAGATTGGACTGTGACTGGGAAAGCCTTATGGATTTCAGCTCCCATCTTCTCCCAGCCATCCTCCCTGCATGAACACCCAGGCTGGACATCCTCTGCCCCTGCCTCCTCCCCCTTTTCTGCTTTTTGGGATGGTTCTTTTTTCACCCAGGACTGGTATGGTACACTGCCAGTGGCAGAGCAGCTGCCCTGGGGAGAGAGGCTTCCTTGGCAAAGACATGATCATCCTTCCAGCAGTGAGTTTCCCAACCTCCTGCCACTTGCTGGGGCAACCACAGCCACCATGGGTACCTGGATCACCAGAGGATAGGACGGAGGAACAGGACAGCATCACCACTCATGATCTGACCAGCTTGACCCAGCACCATCAACCCAGTCCTTTGGGCCCACTGTCTCCAGAAAGGAGCTTTCTGGATGCAGGAAAGAATTGCTCACTCCTCTTTTTATTCATTCTTTCTTTTAAATGACACTTCAGGATGCCAACTCTCTGAGACCTCTGCCCCAGTACTTCAGCAAGTTTCTCTTTCACTCTGTTAAATCAGTGGGTGGCCTGGAGGAGCAGAGCTACAACTGCTGCTCCTGGAGAGCCACATCCCCCCTGCTCTGCCGCATTGGGTACACAAGGGCTACAAGCTCCCTGTCAGCTCATTCAGACCTCTCACTGATGTGTTGCAGTGTCCAGAGGCAGGCTGCCATAGAGGCCTCAGGAGCCAGGGCCCTCCTCCAGCCCCAGATGTGAGCTGCAGCACCCACCAGGAGCAGAACCCATGGGGTCTAAAGGACTCACACTAGGACAGAGCTGAAGCTGTATGTGCACTGGAGAAACCCTTGCACCATCACTTTTGTTGTCTCCCTCAGCATCTTCCAGCTTCCAGGAAAGGAAATAGCAGTTCATCTAACTGCAAAATGTCATGGTTTTGCAATCAAGTAGCTGGAACTATCCAGAATAGGATGTAGGAATATGAAGCCACTTAAAAGGAGAGACCCCAAAAGGAGCAACTGAGCCACCCTGGACCAGCACATAAATATCTTCTTAGTGAATCAGCCTGCTAACAGCATCTTCATCTGCCAACAAAAGACTGGTCCCCACCAAGGAGCCCTTTCTCTTCCTAGCAGAGCAGGAAGCAGGTACCTGTCACCCTGACAGCCATGGTGTAAAGAGTGATGGCACTACCAGGAACAGGAGAAAACAGAATAAATGCTATCACCAGAAGAGATCTCAACTCCTACAAAGAACAACCTCTGGAAACAGAGCAAGGTTCTTGGCATGGCTTCTGCACACCTGGGAGGGCAGAAATTACCCACAGGACATCTCCAGCCCTCCATACATCAGCTCAGGGAAACGTGATACCCAGAAGCACAAGCCGAAGATGCGGCAGGCAGAAGTTTGCTAAAGATACACACGGTAAAAGCTGTTCAGGCAAGCTGTGCCAACAGCTTCATTCTTCATGTAAGAGAGCTCCCTCTAGGTTAAACACTCGGGTATTTCAGAAGCCATTCCTCCGTTTGGAGCCCTCGCTCTGCCCTGATACCTTTCTCTGAGGTTCTGTCAGTCGGCAAGCCTGCAGGCACCCCAGAAAACGTGGGGTTTGCTTTTCTGCCTGCATCCTGGCCTTCTGGCTGCAGGCGTCGGGTGCCCACGGCTCTGTCTGTTACCTGTGCACACGCGTGTGATTCGTGTGCCCTGCCACGTGCCCCCAGACTACAGGTCCTCAGCATCTCACCTGTCAGAGCTACTCCAACATGGTCAGCTGGAGCCACACCAGGAGAGGAGCAGATACTCAACTTCTCCAGCCCCCAAACCTAATCTTTAACTTGCTTCGAAACGTGTATTAATTATTCCACAAGCTGAGTGGGGGAGTTCAGCAGAGGCTTTGAAATTCACTAAACTAGAAAAATCAGATGGAAAAGACTTAATGCTGGAAAATACAGGACTTTTCCCTGCAGTGGGATCCCAGGAGCTCTGAGCAAACTAGTTTTAAACCTTGAAGTCTTTACTACAACTTCCTGTTTTATTTTATTTTGCCTAGACTGGTATTTACTAATAAATATGCAGCTCGCTGTGTTCAGAACAGCAGGTAGCTCCCATTTAACAGCTGTATATAACCAACTGCAATATTCAACACCCTTACTCTGCTATGCTGTATAATACTCACAATAAAACACACACGGTATTAGCAAGTGTGTCCATGCTTCTATTCTGGGACATGACACACATTAAGAAACAAACTCAGAACATAGAAAAGAATTTACCATTTACACACACAAAAAAAGATGTGTTGGGATTTTTCAGTAAGTTCTACCATAATACAGTGTGATTTTTATATCTTGTCCTGCTCTCTTTGTCTGCTGATTTAATATGTCTTTTCTCTCTATAACCATAAACCTATAGGTTGTATATAGATTTTTTTAAAACATAATATAATGGTGCCAGTGTGTATTTATAGAACTTTACCATAGAAATGTAAGAATTGTCAGAATGACTCAGTCCAAGGGCCATCCAGGCCAATATCCTGTCTCCAACAGTTTTTCCCATTAATATGGATTAGGCAGACAATACAGTTTACTATAACCTCATTTTACGACCATGTTAGTGTTAATATACTGCCTTGTGTGTAAATGCTTATAGAGCACAGTGGACAGGGAAAGAGCATCGTCACCACAGGGAGGGAAACTGAGGCAGGGTAGATGGAGATTATTTATGTAAAACCTATTTTATTTATACATATATAACCTGATGGAGACTATATGTAATAAGGAGCCAGTAAGCCCGGATAGCCAGGTGCCTGGATAGCACCACCACCCACTCTAGCACTTGCATCCTGCCACACAGCTCTTCCAAGAAGCAAAAAGTGGGCCACAAGTCTCTGGGATGCTCCCTGGGAAGAGTTAATGGTGGAAGTCTCAAGCCTGAGCGCTGCAGGTGTCTGCTTTTAATTCTTTGCGGATCTTCTCCCAAACAGCCCAAGGATTTCCACCCTCCCTCCTCCTTTACAAATGAGTGTTTAGCATAAGAAGAGAGGCAAGAGGAGCCAGGGCAGCAGGGAGATCTTCTACAGCCTTTTCTAGCAACCTGAGCAGGCGGGAAAAGGCAGCTGGCTGGAGCCCAGCAAAGAGCAGGGACCATGGGACGAGGCTTTTCACATCTGGTTAAGTACTGCTAAACCCTCCGACGAAGCTGCCTAATTATTACAACACTTCTGCTGAAAAATTAACGTGCTTGGCCGGCTGCACTGGGGCAAAAGGGTAGGAAAGCAGCTGTCAGGATGCAGACAGTGATGGGAGCACCAAGAAAAGAAGGTTTGCGGCACAAGAGCACAAGAGAAGGGAAGGGAAGCTCTGCCCGCAGGGATCCTACTGAGAAAACTGCCTCCTGCCTGCTTTTTGTGCTGCACGGCCCCAGGAGAGGACAGTGCCAGCAAGAGTTTTTACTCGAGCAAGGGCAGCCCTTGCAAATAGAGATGCCTGCCAGCGTCCCCAAAAGTTTATGGTCATCCTGAGGACTCAACAGCAGTAACAGAAACCGAGGGTGCTGGGCTCCTGCCTGCCCAAACTCTGCTCACCTCTCCTACTTGCTGTTCTCTCATTTTGGTAACATTCCTCAAAATCTGAGCGTGGCAACTTATTTCTTAGATCTCTATAGACCCTATAGGTACCACTGGGGCAGCATCACTCATATGCACATCTCCTGAAATAAAAAAAACCAAACCCTATCTAAAAAGGGCTGCAGAAAAGGATATCAGGAGCTCCTGAATTCTGCCTTCCCCAAGGCAGCTGTCTCCATGTCAGGTTATTGCAAGCATGCTGGTGGGCAGGCCTCTTTCTGCTACCCGCTGTGGTGGTGTTTAATCTCTCTAGACAAAAAGGTGGGCTTATTTCCCAAGAGGTGTCCAAGTACACCCAGAGAGCTCAGCAAAAGCAGCAGCCTGCTGGGTGCCTTTTACCCACAGACATTTGATGAAATTAATGACACAAAAGTAAGTATAAAGGCTAAGACAAATAGAACTGGCAACAACTTGAACCTTTGGCCTGTCCTTTGAAAGACTCTGGCAAGTCTCAAATCTTCTTTGATCTGCTCACTAAAAGGGGATGACTGTCCCACAATTATTTTCCAAGCATTTGTTGGCAAGTTTGGTAGGAGGAAAAAAGGCATTTCACTGAAGCTGTTAGTACAAAAGCTCGGCTTCAGCCAAGGCCTGGACTCCACTTCAAATTATAATATTTTAAGTACCTGAAAATAAAATATTTTTGTCAGCTGCTGAGAATTAAGAAGTAGCTTCGACCTTTCAGAGAGGGGAACCCTGCAGAGAGCGGCGAGCCTCAGAGAGTTAGTTGCAAAACAAGCTTTCCCCAAGCCATTCAACCTGTCTAGCACACACACAGCCTCCCTCTGCACTCCTGGCTCCTTGCAAGCTGCCCAGAGACTTCTGTGGCCCAACAGGCTCTCCTGCACCCAGCAGCTGCTTCCCAGTTGGGATGTGTGCTAAGGAAAGACACTGGAGCAGCCACTTCACTATAAATTGGATGCTATGAGTAAAATGAGCATCTCTGAGAGGAGCAGCAAATGGCGTGGCAGGGCTTCCTACTACAAGCTGCCAGTCCCACTCCTGCATCGCTTAATGGTGCTCTTTTGTGACATACCATGCACAATCCAAGGAATTTTATCCACAAGGATTAAAAATACTCACTTTGATTTCATAACATCTGAATACAACCAAGCACCTGGATGGATGTACCAGTCACCTCTCAGACCTCTGAGCCACAGTGAGTACTGTTCATGCTCCAGTGAGGGAAGAAAGTAACCCATACAAAGCAGATAATCTCTGGCTTTCCAGCAGAGCTCAAAGAGTTAAATCCCTCTCCCTTCCCCCCAATCTTTCTGCCTTTGGCCTTTAGATCAGCCCCGGTTGCCAATGAGGACTCATCGAAACACGAGGCTGGGCCTGTCAGGAAGGAACCAGCGCGTCCAGAGTTTTGTTGTTCTAAAGACTTTTTTTTTTTTTTTTTTTTTTATTTTACTGCTCAGGAAGGAAGCCAAAGCCTGCGCTTCAACTCCAAGAATGTCGATTACTCATCCTTCCCTGCATTATTTCTTTTATCTCTTACTTTTATCTACCTTACTCTAAATTTTTCACCCCCTTTTTTCTCTACTGTTCCTAGCCACTGCATTCAGCTGTTCATCCTAAGTTTCATTTAAAAAAAAAAAAAAAAAAAAAAAGGTATCTGGCAACTGTTTCTTCAGAGTAAAATCCTAATAATAATGTTTATTAAACAAGCCTCCATCCCTTCCCCCACACTGCCTTTTCAATCCTGTTTGTAACATCTGGGTACCACTGTTCTAACCACTGCCCTCGGACCTCAGCAAGCTCTGAAACGTGAACACAGCCACCGCCATCGGGAGGCTGTGCTACACGAATATTGCAACCCCTGCTTTAAAGACGGGCAATGAGAAATGACTCTGCTTGTCCCAAGGTCATAGAGTCCACAGCACAAGCACAACCTACGCTCAGGGCTTTGCCCAGGCAGCCCTTCCCTCTTCCTGCCCTGCGTGGCTGAAAGGAGAAGGCAGACAGCTCTGCCAGTTAATGTGCCCTTCATCTTTAGTACCTCCACACCAGCTACAAACATGCAACAAAAGTGAAATAATTGGCATGTGATGAGCTGATGACACATTTCCTTAGCTGCAAAAAACGTGGGTCCTGGATCACCCAAACGTCAGTGAGCCACCTGAGTACATAGCAGAAGACTATCAGCAAGTGGTGTCTAACTGCCTTCTCCTCCCAGGATCTGCAAAATCCATCACAACCACCCCGGGATTTCCTTTTCTTCTTTGCCCAGGTGCAGCTAACAACCCCAACACAACTGGCAGCATCTGGGAGAACACAACCCCAGCTGTTTCTCATTGACACCATAAACCCTTCCCCAACTTCTCCCTGGGTGGGTGCCCGAGTGGGAGATGCATGATTGTAGGAGCTTGGGTTGTAACAGAGTCCTGAAGAGCTGACCAAAAGTGAGCTTTCTTTTCTTTCTTTTCTTTTTCTTTTTCTATTATCTTTTCTTTTCTTTTCTTTCTTTTCTTTTTTTTCTTCTTTTTTCTTTTTCTTTTCTTTTCTTTTCTTTTCTTTTCTTTTCCTTTTCTTTTCTTTTCTTTTTCTTTTCTTTTCTTTTCTTTTCTTTTCTTTTCTTTCTTTTTTCCTTCTTTTCTTTTCTTTTCTTTTCCTTTTCTCTTTTCTTTTCCTTTTCTCTTTTCTTTTTTCCTTTTTCTTTTTCTTTTCTTTTCTTTTCTTTTCTCTTTTCTTTTCTTTTTCCTTTTTTCTTTTCTTTTCTTTTCTTTTCTTTCTTTTCCTTTTCTTCCTTTCTTTTCCTTTCTTTTCCTTTCTTTTCCTTTCTTTTCTTTTTCCTAATTTAATATCTCTTCTTCCCTGAGATGTGCCCTAAACATGGGGCCTGATCTGGACCACACCAAACACAGTTTCTGCAAGCTACAACACCCACGACATCTCAGTTACACGTAAGTGAGGCCAGCCCCAGTTCTCCCCACCCAGCTCTGTCTTGCTCTAAAACAATCCTTCCCTGTTTCACAGTTAACCGTGTTGTTTTCATTTTAAGAGGGGAAAATAATGAGATGGCTGTGAACATTACTTCTGGCTAGTGGAGACGAGAGAAGAGATCTGCAAAATTTCACAGCCTAGTTTTTTCCAGTATATCCAGTCCTGATCCAAATACATCCATTATTTCAGTCCTGGACCCAGCATGGGACTGGACAAAACACATTGTCCAAAATTAAGATAGAAATTAATTTGTAGCATGTTTCTACTTCATGTTCTCTCAAAAGACTTCTTCCTAACATTAAATTTCTGTTCTGCAGACTCCCTTTTCCTCTCCACATTGAATCTCCAGACAACTTCAGCACAGCTTTCCTGAACAGATTAGCCCCAAATCCTGAGTGGAGGCAGGCTGCTGATCACCATGCCTTTTCTGTAACCAGAACACCTCTTGGAGAGCAAACACTTCTGCAAATGAACCTAAATGTGCAGAGAGGAAGGAGAAGCACATATGGTGGTAACCAGCCCCAGGACCAGAGACCTCAGAGGCAACACCAGCAGTCTGCAACAGGGCTGTGCACTGAGCAAAGGGCAAAACCTGAGGGTGAAGAAGCAGAGTTGTAAGAGTTTAAGCTGCTTGTTCTCCTTCTTCTCATGTCTAAGGGGCACCTCCTGATGTATGAATCCACTCAGGCCTGGCAACTTTTTGATTAGGACCATTAAGTTCCTCTGCTTGTGCTCTGGCGCAGGGTTACCCAGGTCACTGATTGCTCCTTCATCTCCCCAGGAAAAAAAAATAAAAAATGCCAGTGCTCCTTGAGGAGGCTGAAGTCGTGCTCCAGAGGAAAAAGCCATCACCCTAGCTAAGGACTTTGCTAGAGGCTCACCCTCCAAACCTACAGCACTGGTTGCAAGGAGGAAAACAAACAGGAGAAGAAAGAGATCTGCTGCAGCCCTCCTGATGGTGCAGCAGGGTTGTGCCTAAGATTCCCTCTGACCCACTTTGATACCTGACAACCCAAGATGGCACTTCTCACCCCCTCCACAGCCTTGCAAGATCAACCCACACAGCAAAACAGAGACAAGGAGGCAAGGTTCCCTCTAGCCTGCATGGGCCAAAGGTTGGCCTGGGTGCGGAGTGGCTCTGCTACGGCACAGCCAGGACACCCTGATAAAGGTTTTCGATTCACCCAGCACCGAGGTGCAGCAGGGTGCCTGGGTGCCATTTGTGCCCCCAGCCCTCCTCCGCCCTGCATCACGTCCAGCACAGAAGAGGGGCTTGGGTGGAGGCCCTGGTAGGGAATTTTGTGGTATCATCGCTCCAAAGAGGACTGGGACAGAAAACTAAAAATAATATGAAATGTTGCAATGAAGACTGGAGAAGAAGGAAGAGCTTTTATCTGGTCTTTTCCCATCCCTGCAATCCACCTGCCAAAAGCAGGCTCTCTGCAATGAGGGATTATTATCCTATTCCTCCTCATAGCGAGGGAATGTTACAGAGACCAGACAGTTTCCACCATACCTAAATGGTTTGCCAAGTTGTTCCCCTAAAAGCCAACAGGGAAACAATATCAAAATCAGATTAAAAGGTTGAGTAATTTTTAATTAAGAATATCTTAATTTGAAACAAAGTATCAAAAAAGAAAGCGTCATCAGGGCAGTCCTCCGAGTTTCAATTTTTGCTCTGCCTACAAAAGCAGCCCAGCCAGCCAGCAACCTGCATCTGGGAGCATCCTGCTGCCTGTACCCTGCTCCGGGCTGCAGCATCACAAATTTGCAAAGCACAGGCAAAGGCTGCAGGACTGAACACAGGAAAAAGCTCAGGCATAAAGCTCTTTGTATCTTTCCAGTTAAAATCTTTATTTCACTCTGGCAAGAGCCAGTTACTAGAACTGGTGCTGCTAGGGAAAAGCAAGGACAAAAATTTCCAGCTCTTCCTTTTAGGGGTAGCCAGAGACACTTAGAGCCTTCCTTTTCCCACTGCAAGACAGCCTGGTATTTTTTTTAAGAAAAAAGTACAAAACACATTCTTGTCTAACAATTTGGTGAGAAAGCAGGTATCATCCTCAAGCTACCAGAAGTTAAAAGGTTTTAAAAATACCAGTTGGATTCCTCAAGTGAGGAAAAATACCTAATGGAAGCCATCCCACAACCTGAACTCAAAGAACAGTTTTTGCTTGTCACCAGGACTCCTGCCCCATGTTATCCATGTTTAAAACAGTAAAACTGCCTTTGCCTCACTCCCTCCCAACACTGCTTTTCTTGTTCTTCTGTTGCTCTGGGTACTGCTTCCAATTCAAGACACCACAAATGGTGGAAGGAGAAGATAAGTGATGGGAAAACCACCCATCTTAATCAAACAACCACCATCCACATTTTTAAAAAGACAAGACAAAAGAAGAGGGCAGACACAGGCAGCACTGAAATCCATGGTACTTTTTCCAGCCAGAGCCTTCAGTGTCTTAAGGGGTGGGTCCCAATGAAGGGCTGTCCATCTGGCCAATACACATCTTAGCAGCAACAGGAAAATACTTCATCACTAAGACATGAAGAAAACTAAATTCAGAGTGATTAATTTGCCCTGAAATATCTCTAACTGCAAGTTTATACACCAAGGATCGCTCAGGTCAGCAAAGCCAGGCAGGCAACAGGTAAGGTTGCATAAAGTGGAAAAGACACATTTACATATGACAGGTGTAAATCTGCAAAAAATACACATGCCCTTTTTCAGAAGGATGCTGTATAGGGAATCTGATCCCACATTAAATTTCCCAGATAGAAATCCATTATTCCTGAAGAATTTAAATTGCTGTGCATAGGCTGAAAAACGTCCTCAGAAGTCCTCAAATCTGCTATTCCATTCTGAAGAAGAGAGGTGAAAAATTCATAGGCCTATCAGGCAAAACTGATGTGATCGAAGACCACCAGTGACATGAATCGTGGGATAAAATTGTCACAATTTTGCTTTCAGTGGCTGCTTCTCTTGGAATGCGGTATTAAAGAAAGCAACTTTTGCCCCCACTATGAATTTGCATTAGAATCCATAATAAAAATAAGCTTAATATTATACAAATGGGTACAGTTCTGCTATGGTGCTCCTGATGCAGATTAAGGTTAGGCAGATTTTAGATGACAGTTATTTAACCCTCAATCTAACACCATGTAAGCACAAATGGAATTTATTTTATAGCTGCAGATATTAGCCAGAAAAAAAAAGAGAGATGAGAGGAAATTCTTACAGTCTCACGTAAAATATAATTATGTCCTGTTTTTCTGCCCTTGGAAGGGCAAACAAAAAGGGAAAAATGAAATCTGCTGGTAGCATTTAATAAGACTTGTTTAAATGATATCAAACAAATAACAACCGCAACAATTTACGAACACCTTCACTTTTTTTTTTTATTTATTTTTCCATGGAGGAATTCCAGAAACTCTAAACTCTAAGATGTTGCCTTGAACACTTTCAGTCCTACAGAGCAAGGTTAGGCCCATGCCTTCCTTAAAGACCTTCAAATTATCAAAAGAAAAAGAAGAAAAAATATCACAGAGGCACCAATGCTTATTCTCTCTGTCCTAAAAACGCCCACCTGCTCCCCCTGCTTCTCCCCAATTCCTTACCACAACTGGCCCCGATCAACCAGGAAACTCTTGCTAACTCCTGAATTTTTCAAGTTAGCAAGTAAAATAATAAAGCAATGTTTTACTGTCAGAGATCCTGGCCTCACAAAGTGCACTTTGGTCATTTCCTTTAATAACTGTAGTTTAGCGGTAATGATTTATAATAGTTCATAATATTCTACTAACTGTACTATATTAATAATACTAATACTTTGCCCTTGCCTAGTGTCTTCTGTCAGAAGATATCAAAGCGGCATATGCCGCCGTGAGGGAAGTATGGATATATCCCCGTTGGGGATCAGGAAACTGTGACTCCAAGCCGTTCCAAGGTCAGGATCCCCGATCCCCAGCACAGCACAGCAGCCACCACGTCTGCCTTCGCATCTCCTGCCGCAGTTTTTGTGACAGCAGTTGAGTCTGATCGATGGGGCTGAAGATTTAATGTGATTAAATCTTTCTAGAAAGGGAGGTTTGGCTAGTGGTTTGGGGGCCATGGTTTTGATGGGAACTACTGAAGTGAGATGGGGAGTTTGCCCTGCAAATTGTGTAATAAATACCTCACACGTCCAGCATTCCAGACACAGGGAGCAAAAGGGGAATGATAAATATTTATTGTGCCCGTGCCCATCCTCTCCGGCGGGAGATGGGTAAATATGACATTTAGGTGCTTGCTCGGCACTTCCAGGATGTCAGGGCACTTACGAGCCCTGACACCAAACTCTCAGCAAAGGTCTAAAAAGGAAGAGAAAGAACATGAGGCATCTCTGGCACAGCTGAAGCGACAGGAAAGCTGGCCGGGTGGCAGCGGCTGCACGGGGAAAACATTTTGGAGGAGAAAACAGCCCCAGCCTCTGCCTCAAACGATCAATTAAAAGCCATCCTTCTGCCCGGTGAGGACAGCAAATGAGGGCTGAAGCAGAACAGCCACCCGGCCGGGCTCTTGCATGACAATTGATAGGAAGGGGAGGCCGGAGGGGCATCGGGGGAGGCAGCCCCGTCCCTCCTCTCACCATGGTGATTAGGTATTCTGAGCGTGCCAGAATAGCCCCAAATAACAGAAAGAGAAACATAAACTGGAGACCGGCAGATCCAAGCAGGCCAGATGGCCCCGCAGCCGGCAAGGGCTGCTCCCATGCAGCCCTTCCTCACTTTAACTGTTCAAACATTTCTTTATCCCCGACAAGACAATTAAGCTGAACAGCACGGAAAGGAGTCTCGGCAACAGTTTGCAAAAAGAGCGGGAAGGTTGTTGCCCAGAAAAACAGAAAAAGGAGGTGATGGCTGCGTGCTCCTTCCTACACAAAGCACCTTGCTCCACAAGGATGGTTCATTTTTTGGTGGCGAGACAGGGAATGGATCCAATGGTTTTCATCTCTGCCACTGCCACCTGCCTGCCCACCCTTCAGAAAATCCACTGCTGCCTCTCCACTCCTCCTAGAATCACGCCAGGCACGGCACGACAGAAAGCAAACGTTCCACTTGATTTATTTCATTATTTCATAAGCAATGTTAAGCTTGCAATTTCTCATGGTCATGGCTGATTTTTATTAGCAACAAAGTGTCACTTCACGTTAGACCCACCCAAATTTTGCCAGCTTTGGAAGTGGCGCATCTCAGCAGGATGAGTGAGAGCAATGGATATGTGTATGGGTGCATTCCCTCTCCAACCCATTGTTCTGCCCAAAACATAAGAAAAAACCTTCTTACCGCCACTACATACATGTGCACACAGAGAAATCTCTACAGGTCCCAACGCGCAAAACAAAGCCCAAGATGCCCATGTCTGACCTGATGAGTAGCAACAGATAGTCCCTGGTCTGATTTCCAAAGCACTATTTATTCAGGAAGTCAAGCTGTGGCCATCATCACCTGAAGTGAAATTTACATTTGATAATAAGGAGCCATTTGTTCCAAAAGGAAAACTAACTCCATTAGTTTTCCGAGAAAAGTTCTTTAAAGCCCTTAAGTGGAAGAAAGAACTCACTAACCTAGCACACAATCTGCAGGGGAAAAAATGCTTGGAGGACAAAGGGGCTGTGTCCAAATAACCAAGATTAAATATGATTATGAAAAATAATAATCAAAGAAATGTTAACAGAACCACCTCCACTTTACACACCAGTCCCAAGGGATGAGGGAGGATCCCAGCCTGCTCACCAACTTAGTTGCTCACCCCCAGTAAGCACCAGGGTGAGAGTCATCAGCAGTTTCAGGTAAACTGAGGCTGGGAGAGCCCAGCTCTGTCCAGAAGATGGAAACCTAACCGGTGGCCAGGGTGTCTAGGGTCACCTGCAGCCCAACATCTCAGCCCAACAGAAACAGGAATCCATCTTCTGCGGTCCCAGAGAGCCTGAGGTGCAGGCCTATCTTTCTATCTCTTTGCCAAGACAACCCATTTCAGCATGGACTTCTGCCTATCTTTTTGTGGGAAAGCAATGCCATGGTGACTGGGTACAGAAGGCCACTGGGACAGATTTTATCAGAAGTAAAGAATAAAACCAGAGATATTCTTTTATTTTATTTTTTTTCCTTTTAATTCTGCTTTTAAAGCAGGGCCATAGATCTCTTTTGCAGAAAGGACCATGCCATTTATTTTCCACTCCTTCTAGGAATCCCAGCTATTGTATGCTTATTAAAGGAAACCCATAAAAATATGTCTCCTAGTGTCTTTAACACAT
Source organism: Calypte anna (assembly GCF_003957555.1). Classification (NCBI taxonomy): domain Eukaryota; kingdom Metazoa; phylum Chordata; class Aves; order Apodiformes; family Trochilidae; genus Calypte; species Calypte anna. The sequence goes on along the minus strand of NC_044254.1, from coordinate 20,791,197 downwards.
GCTTTACAAGAAGCTCCTAAACTTGAACAAATGGCATTATTTTTTTCAGGAACCACCTAAGGCAATGGGCCCAACCAGTATATGGCACATCTGCTTCTCCCTGGAAAGGCTCCACTTTTCTATATGCCCCCTGTATGCTCCATTGCTCTGGATCTCCTAAGCACCTGCATTTTACAGCATGAAATAACTCACTCAGACTCAGACATCTCAGCCCAATTTGCAGAATAACAAGGAGCATAATCCCAGCCAGATGCTCTCCTTCATGGGATGCACAGGTATAGGCACTGCCAGCAAGCAAAACCCTGCTTCAAAAGTAAGGAAAGGTTTACCCAAAAAGACTGAGCAACCTCTACTGCACATACACGTATTTTATGGGGCCAGGTGCCAATATGGATTAGACCAGCACATATTCCAAATAATTTTATTGAATTATGCATATTTCCTCCACTGGTGACAGGATGAGATTTTGCTCCCATGACCCAGGGGACTGAATAGAGCAACTCCCCAACAGTCCTTGAGAAGCAAATACCTCACTTTGGATTCTCATTTTGCTGCAAAATATCTCAAGCATAAACCAAATTTTTCAGGGAAATTAAAACTCAATGCATCAAATTCGTTTTTCTTTCAGAACAAAAGAAAAGAAAAAAAAAGCAACCAAGTTTCTTAGAAAATCACCATTTAAGCTATGGAGTAAAGCAAATATTTTATGAGCTATTAGAAAAATGTTCTTGTGCAGCGGTACAGAAGACTATGCAGTCCAATCAGAGTCATCCACCTTCCATGTAACACAGACACTTTCAGGAATCTGAAAAATACAACTAAAAGATTGAGATCTGCAAGTCTGAAAAGCACCCGTCACACATGTAAAGGTGTTGCTGATCTGAGAAAAATTTACAGTTTTTCCTTGCTGCTATAGAACAGCCGTATTACATATTTTTGCCTAGGAGCTACAGCCACCTACCTGCGACAGATTCTCCATCAGGAGCACCAGAAGTAAGTTCTTACAAAGGGTTATATGCAACAATTACACAAGGAATCCACAAAACTTCTCAGAGACCAGTGATAACAGACATACACATGTACCCCCCCCCGAAGTATGCATTTATATAGAAACTCTAAAAATATGCTCACAAATGGATATGCAGAACACCATCACAATTATATCTGTAAACTGTGATCTCTCAAATTCCTCATTGTGGAAGTTTTTCTTTTCTAATGGTCAACACCAAAGATCATTAGGATCCTCTAAAAAGCTCCACTGCTCACTCTCTCGGCCTCCAGCAAACACACCCATACGTGTGTGTGCACATGCCAAATAAATTTGCCGTGTTAATGGAGCGAAGTTTCCATGGTGCAGTATCTATATGTGAGGGGAATATGATGCAGAGGCAACAGACATATGTAGTGTACACTGTCCTGATAATTACAGAAGAATTTTATTGTTGATGAAATACCAGGGATGTTGCATTTGCTCTGCTCTATCATGCAGCCAAGTGTCTTAAAGAAATTTAATAATAGGAGTATGAAAAAAACAAAACAAAACACCCTTCACTTCTTTCCAGGGTCTCAAAGCTGCCCGCAAAGTTTTTATTTGGCTTCCTTTCCCTGGCAAGTCTGCTGCAGCAGGGCCATCAGTGGGGAGAGTTCAGTGTCCCTGTGCCTGCCCTCCACACATGCCTGTGCAAAGCCCCATCTGCTCCCAGGAAGGAGAGGATCCACGTTGGACACATGCTGTTGGCAAAGGCAAGGCATGGTGGTGGAGGTGGATGTGTCTGTTTGTCCACAGCTGTGCTCCATGTGGTCTAATTCATTTAACAGATTTACTTCTTTAAATGAGGTATCTGACAGGATTTTGCTAGCAAGATCCATAGCAGCTGATGTGCTCTAAATTCATTAGGCTAGTGGACCTCCTCCTCTCCTGCTATGTCCTGGAGTCTTCTTTCAAGCAAGGTTTATTTCCACAGCCAGGTTATATTGATAAGAGAAAGAGCATTGACAAAGATGTCTCTAAGCCTTGTCATCTCACCTGCCTCCCCCTCAGGATAATTATATTACAGGCTTACACACTTACACATCATCCATACGCGTTCCCACCTATAGCTGCTTCTCCCATGGACCCCAAAGATGGGAGAGGGGATGCTGAAAAATGAATGGAGATTTTGGCACAAAAAGTAGCATGGTTGAGGTGAATCAGAAGGAGAGCGGGGAGACAGACGAGATCACATTCATAGCATGAGGAATACATGGCTCCTGCCTTCAGTGGGAATTGTCCTACCCTCGCAAACGCCGGCATAAAAGACACACTCAAAGCATAATTCAAAACTAAAGAGCAATGGATTTACAAGGCAGGTTGATTTTATGATGACTTTTATTGAAAAGGTATGCTGGGTTTAGGTAGATGCCTTTTAGCACTGGTAAGTTAGCACAGTGCCTAATTCAAGGAGACAGCCTGAGGAAGCAGCGCCGACAGGGGAGAGAGAGCCACAATGTCTCTATTACTCTCCTCGGCATCATAAAGGGGAGAAGAAAAATCACATCTGAAAGGGAGAGGAAGGAGGAATGCAGCAGGTTTTTGTTGAAAATAAATATAGTAATAATAATAACAACAATATTGAAATTGTTTTCTAGGAAAAGAGTTTAACAGAACAAAGGAGCCCATGTGAAAAGCAAACCACTGGATCCCTAGTCTACACATCTGGCTTTACAAGAAAACTCTAATTCTAAATTAGTGCTCTGCTTCAGGATACCACTCTCTGCTGCCCTCACACCACCACCCCCCACCATGGATCATCTCCCAGCTCCGCAAAGCTGGAAGCCTGCCCTACCCAAAGGACATATCTGCCTTCTGTGTGGGCAATACCACAAGGGACAAGGTGACAGGAAGGCAGGGAGCTACAGTTGAGAGCATGTGGACTGGATTCCTTCAATCCAGGCACCAATCTGAGGAAGGGCACATCACCTTTCAGTAGGCACAAAAGGGGGAAACACGCCGAGAAAGCATACGATGCAACAGCTCACTGAATTGTGAGAACAGATTTGGGTTTATGTCTCCAAGAGGGAATTCAGTGGCCAGAAACATTCTTAAGTCAACCAGAGGAAAAGGCAGTTTTTCCCTAACCTGAGGCACAAATCCTAAAGCATTTGCTTTAAGAAAGGTGTGCATAAAGAAAAGGTCAGAAATAAATACCCAAAGAAGCAGGGGGTATGTGTTTGCTGCAGGCTTTGGGAAAGTTTCTGGCTGCATACTCCAGCTGTAGCCCTGCTTACACACATGCCTGTATCAGCAGCTATAGCCTCCTGCTAGGGCACAGACAGCTTTCTGCATGGTCAACATTGTCTTTCCAGCTGTGCGCTGGAAGACAAGTTTCCTTCAAGAACACCTCACCTTAAAATCTGTCAATGTCTGTTTAGAGGAGACAGTGCTGGGTGGTTGAGCTCGGCAGGCAGGAGAGGCTGGCTTTCCTCTGCCTTCAGTAAGAACCACAACACTGTGGGACAATCACCTGTTGAGCATCTCAACAAGGCACAACTAAAGAAGAGCCAACAAGTCAGCGGAGGTACTTACATCTGTCACTTCGGTCTTCAGGACTGGATGAGGTCTCCCGGTCAGAAATGAGGCCAGAGACAGCAAAGATCTTCTTCCTGTATCATCAACTTTAAGGGAGCCAGGGGAGCTGGAGGGGAGCTGTGCGCCAAACTCATACTCCTTCCCATCAGCATCCGAGAAGCGCAGATGGGGTGAGTCAGTGTCATGGCAGTTTTTCAGGCGCTTGGCCGGCGTGAAGGCCGACTGGTAGCTCTCCCGGTCTTCAGTAGATGCAAAGGGGCGGAAAGCCCCAACGCCACTGTGGTTCAGCATACTGATTGGGGTGCAGTCCAGGTTGGGAGGTGCAAACTGGGGATGGAGGTGAAGCAAGGATGGAGGAAAGTCACGGTTTGCAAACGCTCCCGGCCCCCCCTTGCCGGTGATACATGGAGGCAAAAGTATATGAGCCGTTGGTGAAGGGAATGTGCACGTCCTTGTCTGCTGACACGGGGACCCCAAAAGGCCTCGGCTGCTGGCAGGGAATGGAAGCATCACGGCTGGCTTCAGCAGTGGAGGCAAGAACCATCAGTGCTGGGGAGGCTAGGGGGTTGGGGAGGTAGGGTGAGTTCTCCATCTTGAACGCTGCCCGGTGTAAGTCCATCGGAGTCTCTTTCCTCAGCAGGATCACCAGTGGAATGATCTTCCCTGGAAGGAAAGCAAAGCAATGCCTGGGAACGGAGCAGGGAAAATTACTGGAGCATCATCACCCTCCAAAGGCTGCAAGGAAACAGAAAAGAAAAGAAAGGACAAGCGGTTAGGTTTCTGCACTCATTTCCCTGGGATGCTCCAGCAGCAGGGTGGCCACATGTGTTACAACCCACCGGCCGGAGATGCACCACTGTTCTCATTCAAGAAAATCAATAGACAACTTCACACACTAGTGGAATCAGCTCTGGCCCTCCAGGTTAAAGGGTATAATCCAGCGCAGACGAATGAAAGGCAAACCAAACATAATAATGTGCTGATTTAATAACCCACTAATAAACAAGGTTTGGTCTAAAATTAAGATAGTAACTCCAAATTGTAATTGGAATTTTATATGGCAAAAGAGGCATGTACATATAATTGCAATAAACTTTAGAAAGACCACACATACACACACCACTGTTTTCTTGTGGAGGTGTGTGTGTGGAACCAACATAAAAATACCTATTGTACACAGTTACCTGAAAAAGCCAGCATACGTGGCTACAGTGTACATGATACTAAAGACATATAAAAAGACATGTATTTTCTCTCACTCTTACAGTACATATGAATAGGTAATACTTGCACACATAGTGCTTCATATAATATATATTTATATATACATACACACCATTGGAATGTGATTATGTATGGGTGAGGGTGTGTGTGATGTACAAATACCCACGCGTGCACACGCAGTCCCTGTTAGACGAAGGAAAAAATTTCCCCAGTAAAATGCCTGGCGTCTCTGCCAATATTTAAAATCATAATGGGAGCTTCTGCCATCTGATCTCTGCAAGCGTCTGCCTTTCGGGTTGGGGACAAGAGAGAATGGATCAGTAATTTTAGTTCCTAATGCACTCACTCCTAAGTAGATTTGTAAACTGCCCTGGATGTGCCATTAACATTTAGAGGAAAATGTTAACAAAATTTCTGCCTTGCATCTTCCTGAGCCTCCCAGGTTGGCTGCAGCCACCCAGCCAGCCAAAGCCCCCTCCCAGGGAGAGAGAAGGGAAAATGCTCCTTTCTGTGTCTCCCTCAGTTCGCTCTGGCTTTTGTCTTGTTATTTTCTCCCCCAATCAATCTCGTGTCTTTTCTTTTAAGCTTCCGCCGCTTGCCATTCAGGCCCCACAACCCAGCTTAAAATACAAGGACTATAACTTTGAAACAATATACTAGCCACTGGAGCTCAAAGGGCCAGAAAAATCATATAATAATAAAAAGCTGTTACAAATTGTGCCTCTTAAATCCAGAGGGTCAAACATCTCAAATAAAACTTAGTGAAAGAGTGTCTCCCTAATGGAGTGCCTTTTGTATTCCATGAATGAGGGAGCCTAGGTTAACAAAGTGTATGAAATCCAGCCTGTGGTTTTAATGCAGTTCAGTGATAACATTTCCTCTCTCCCATCCTGTACCCAGCCGCTTCACTGACTGTTATTAATTGTGAAGATGAGTGGACATCATCTCTCTGCTTCCTCATTTGGCACCCATCCTCGCGGATATCATTGCTAAATTACCAGATTATGTATCTAGCATTAACGAATTTGCTCTCTTCCAAATTTCAAATAACTTTCCTGTTGAGTTCTCACTACAGAGAGCAAGGGGAAGAGGGAGAGTGAGGGATGCCAAGGTCAGTGCTGCAGTCCTGGGTACCCTCGCTCTGCTGCTTCACGCCAGGCTGATCAAAAACTGGAGGTCAGGAAACCGCAGCCACTGGCAGATTTGGAGTTGCTGGGGGCTTATGCAACCATGTAAATATGTATAATATATATATATATTAATATGCATGCACACATACACACAGAGGATTCCATATCTAAAGAGATGCATGCAAATGAGCCTTCATTCTCAGAAATAAACAATTGTTAACGTGGAAGTAAACTGAGCAATCATGGGAAAACACTGATTTCCAGGAGAAAAAAAGCATCCACCTCTGCCTCCTTTTCTATTTTTACTTGTGCTATCACCCCATTACATTAAATGTATTTCATAAATTAGTAATCTGGCTGCAACACTTGACACTCCTCTAGGATACTGTGAATCACTATGGCCGTTTATTCGTTTGCAAACTTCATTACACTGGGAATAAATCAACACATTACAATATCTCAGCCAGCCAAATTTAATTTTTTTTTCAGCTTCCACTTCCTTTTTCGTTCTCTCTGGCTCCCTTCTCACCCAGGACCTCCCCACCCCCAGCAACATGGACAGATTAGACTGCGGCAGACCAGTCATTATGAAAATCTATCGTTAATACACTCCCAATGTCAAAATGTCATAGGTTTAAATACAGAACCCAAAATAAGAAAAGTAACTGACCTTCTTGATTAAAAAAATATGGATTGCAGGGTAATCTGCTGAAGGAACATTTGGGTGTCGGGAAGGTAATGGGCACAGGCTGAGTGAGGAACTACTACTTTTCTGCCTCTATGCTGATTTTTTTTAATTTAGCACCTCGTGCAAATCCAGATTAAAATAACTCCAGCTATTGATCCAAGCAGTGGAATTGACATTAATTTTAGTTCACTTCTCACTTTGCAAAGGGATCAATAGGAAGTAATAACAGCTGACATCCCCGCTGAAAGGAGGAGAAAAGACGGGCTAGGGACAGAAATCGAAAAGCAACCAAATAAATCAGCAGCTACTTTTCCACGGCATCAGACAAACTCCAAACAGATTGCAAAAAGTCTTGTTGAATTAACTAAACAAGGAGTAGAGGGAGGCGGGGGTGGAGATCAATCTATGAAGCTACATAAACTGTCTACCAAGAATGGACTGAAAACAAAGTCTAATTTTTTTTTTTCCATGGCTACTTATATGCACAGTTATTGGGTTTCAGAGCTACCCTGTTTAGAGTGTATACAAATTACCTTTGTAATCGTGTGTTTTACTAATAACAAGGCTAAAGCTGCTGCAGCCAAGACAAATTGAATCAACAGCCTTTAGCTCTGAACCATTAAAAAAAAAATCTCTCACCAAGGAACAAGTTGTAATCAGTTATCTCTGGATCAGATTTGGTTCCTCTGCTTATGAAGGTTGTAGCATTGTGCTGAATTAGTTAAGAGGAAAGTCTGATAAAAGTAGGAGAAGCCATGACAGAGCTGGATTTAGCAGGCATCACAAGCACCCAGCAAGTGGAGAAAACAGCAGTGACCACTGGTTATAAGCGTAAAACCCACTTACTAATCAGCCTGCAAAGAAACACACACATATGCAAGCACATGCACACCCATATGCAGCCACCAGATCTGCAAACCTTTTACTAAAACGTTGCTCTGAGTTTCTAGTACTAAATCACCTCTCTGCTATCGATTAAAATAAATAAAATACACCACTCTCGTTTCTACAACAGGTTGCATATTTGTGGTCTCTCAACCATTTCCAAATGCCAGAGATTAAAATAATGGGGCAAATTAACATTTTTTCCTCCCTCCAGAAACAAAGTTTTCTAGGGAAAAAAATTAATTAACAAGCTAAAGGGAAAAATAGATTAAAACAATTGGAAACCCAGAAAAATTGATGATGCATGTAAATTAAGAAAGACCCAGGAAAAAGATCACAATATCCATTTACATTAAAAAGTTTTTTCCCCATAAATGTCAAGTAGGAATTTAGAAATATGCTCTGTGCAGAAAAGCCAAAGATTATAAAACAAAATAATGCCAGCTGTTTGGGATTTAAGTGCTCAAATGGATTATATATTTGAACCAAACTGGATTTCCTTATAATAAATAAAACAAATGCAAGCTCGAAAGCCAACAAAGAAGAGCTCTCATCACTGGATTATGATACAAAGGAAAAACAGTTAATTTTTTTTCAAAAGCGTGGAAAATGCCAACTGCAGCCGCACACCCGAGCAGCTGCTGTGAAAACGGTTTAAGGGAGAGAAAAAAAAAAAAACACAAAAAAACCCCAACCCCCCAAAAAACACCCACAAAAGACGAAAAACCCAAACAAAACAAAACATTAAAAAGGAGAGCGGGGAGCGGATGACCGGCGGCGAGCACGGCCGGAGTAGCCAGCCTCGCCCAGGTCCCCGGCCCCGGCCCCCGGCCGCTCCCCCGGGCAGGGCAGTCCGGCCTCTGCGCCCTCGCCCAGCACTGAGCGCTCGTTTTTTTTTTTTTGCTGTAAACTTCTTCTCCTCAAAAAAAAAAAAAAAAAAAAAAAAAAAAAAAAAAAAAAAGTATTTTTTTAATGAAAAAAAAAAAAAAAAAAGAAGGGGGGAGGGGGCGGGAAGCCCCCAGGCGGAGAGGGGCTCCCCGCGGCGCGGGGCTGCTGGAGGGAGGTAGCGCCGGGGCTTGGCAAGATTAAAAAAAGAGTGGGGGAGAAAGCCGAAAAAACCCGCAAAAAAATAACAAAACCAAAAACAACAAAACAAACCTACAGAAGGCTTTTCTGACCGCTTCGCCCCGTCCCGCTCCCTCGGCCCCGCTCCTAACTTGGAGAATTCTCGAGAAAAAAAATCTCTCGGCGCTGCCAGGGAGTCCCACTCCGCCGGGCAGTGCGGGCGGTGGCCCGCCCCGGCCCCGAGCACCGACCCCGAGCACCGGTCCCTCCGGCGGCGGCTGCCTCGGCAGGGGAAGCCAATCGGCTTGGCACCCGCCGGCCGTCCCCTTTACCTCCCGCTCCCCCGATTTTTCTTCCCCGCCCGAGGCGTTGGTGTTAAATAAACCCAAATAAAATAAAATGAGAAGGGGACGAGCCCCGGGCTGGACCCTACCGGCGCCGCCAAGCCCCGCCGCTCCGCTCTCTTCGCCGTCAAATTAAACAGGTGTTTGGCGGGGACGAGGCTGCGGGCACGGCTCGACCCGGTACGGCCCGGTACGGTTGGGTACGGCCCGCTTGTCCCGCCCCGGTCCCGCCGAGAAGCGGCGACCAGAGAGCAACCGGGGGCTGCTCCTCTCCTCTCCTGCCTTCCCAGGAATTATCCCGCCCGCCCCCCCGGGAGGGGGCTCCGCCAGCCCGGTCCCCGCATCCCGCTAAGTGCAGCTTTCCCCCCCCCAACACACTTTTTCCTCGTCCTTAAAACCCAAGTCACAAAATCATCAAACGCCACGATGCCCAGAGTTGTTTGGATTTATGGCAACAATCACTTACCATACACATTTCCTGTGTGGAAGGATAAGCATTCAATACAACTCTTTAAGTAGACAGTTCCTAATGATTTCATTGTGGTCAACCAGATGGTTTTTATGTATTTAGATCTGAAGGTGAAGAATTATTTTCCTTGCTTCCAACCTATTTTACAGACTTCCTGGTCTAGAGCTGGGGTTGCTGGTTAAAAGAAAGAAAATCCTGAGATTTCCCGATCGCATCGCTGGATGATCCAGAAAGTTTTCTAAAGGACCTAAAGCGAAAACGGGGATAATTCCTTTCACCTCTTTCAGGCTTTCCAAGCTACGCAATTCACATGTGGAGTAATTTTAGCTCATTCGTTGAATAACGCTGACAATTTAAACCGCCCCTCTACCTTTGTTTTATCTGCAATAATAAAACCAGAACAACACCGCATGAGAGATCCAGGCGTTTGGTTCCTACCTGAGAGCAGCCGGGGGCAATCTTTTAGGGATGAAGGACCCGAGGAGGGAGCGAGGATGTGGGACAAACTTCAGCCTCGTCCAAATCTAAGCTAAGTGTCGACTTAACAACATGCGTTAAAAAAAAATAGTAACAATTCGGTCTTCGAGCGGTATCGCGCATTTTTGGTACGGCTTCAAACTAAAGTTCACACGGGGACTGCACGATTGCAAAAATGAAAGCCTCAGAGTAAATAAAATTACTGGCTGCTCAGTGTTCTTTGAGCTCACAGGAACCCTGGAGGTATTTTTTTGCATATACATTTATTGTAAACATAAAAGTCATAGTTTATTATAAAAAAAAAAAAAAAAAAAAAAAAAGCAAGCATACCCTAGGTGCGTGGGTGCGTGGAACTGCTTATTTCCTTTGAAAAAAGTTTTTGTTTTGCAGCCACTGGGAAATGAAATTGTCGCTGCTCAGGGCGACCGCAGAGGGAGCGAGGTCCTGGGCGCAGCGGAGGGAGAAGAACTCCCCGGGCTGCCTCACCAAAATATAAGGGTTAAACAAAAAGGGAAAAAAAGATAATTTAAAAAATCATATCTCTTTTGAGATCGAGGGCTCTGTGCCGGTCTCTGGGTCCGGCCGGTCACCCCTGCCGTCCGCCGTCCCCCGCCGCGGCGGTCCCCGGCACCTGATCCCCGCTGGCTACCGGTCCCCCCCGAAAAGACAGAGAGGGGGGAGGATCCGACCACCTCTGGACTAGCCGAGCGGGGGGGGGCGGGGGGGCTTTTTAATCTGCCTTTCCCATCGGCATTACCATGCCGATCCCCACCCACCCGGCCCTCCCCGCGGCTGTCGCTGCTCCCCGCCGCCGCCGAGCCCCAGTCTTCCTCGGAGCTGGGGAGGGAGAAGGGGGAAAGGGCGCGGGGGTTGGGGTGGAAGTGGAAAAGGGGGTGGTAGCGAGAGGGAGATAAACTTGCCCTGCAAAGTTTGCGTGTGGCCGGGCGGCCCCGGTGGCCGGTACTCACGGTGCGGTGCCGGCGGGCGCTGCGCGGTGCTGGCGGCGTGTGGGGAGCGGGGGAGTCCCGGGCGTGCTGGCCCCGCTGCGCGCCCGCGGCTCGCATGTAGCAGAGCGGGAGGCGCCGGGGGTGCGAGGGAAGGAGCAGTGCTGCCTCTCAGTGCCGGCTCTCATCAGTGAATGAGCCTCCACTCTCCAAGGGACTCCCGCCTGCACACACACACATGCACACACACACACACACACACCCGCACACACACACTCTCGCACACGGAGCCAGGCTGAGCACTGCATACATTAGGGCACTCGGGCAGTCTGGGAAATGCAGTCCAGGACCCGGCGCCCACCCTCCGGCCGGCCGCCAGGCACAGCCCCCGGAGTTGCCTAAACAGGGAGTCGAAGGGCTGCTTCCTTCCCAGAGGTGCCGCTTCTCCCTCATCCCCTCTGCACCAGTGCCACCCACCCGCCGCTAGTTCCTGGCACCGGTCATATTTTCCATCTAAGCTCCCTCCCAAATTGCAGCGGGACGCTGAAGGGTCCCCCAGGAGGCAGCGTTCCCCCTGGGGCAGCCTGTGTCCTTCCGACCCGGAGGGCAGCCACCACCCCTTAAGATGCTCACGGGCATGCAGCCTTCTCTCACCCACCATGTTGTGTCTCCTGGCACTCAGGGGGTGCCCAGGGACGGGTAAATCAACATCCCCAAATTTGTCTTGGACTGCTGCAGCAGTCCAGTCAGGACCAAATTAGGGACTTCATGCTCCCAGTTTTCTCCAGCTGCAGCAGGCACGGCATGCACGTTGCTATTTTAATGTTTCCTGGATGCACGTTGCAACTCTGCACGAACCCTCCTGCACACGCCCTCCACCTCAGTCGTTGGGAACTCTACTGACAGCCCTGGATTGTCCCCAGCAAAAACTGCACCCTCGTAGGAAATGGAAGTCAGTTTTAGATGGGGCTCAGATGCAACCCTCATCTCATTGTTTCTTGTGAAGCACACAAAGGACAGATAGGAGAAACTTGCTTATTCCACCCCTGAGGGAACTGCTTTGGTTTTATCTCAATTGCTAAACAGTTTCAGATTCTTAAAAATAGAATATGGACAACATTTTTTGGGTTCCTACCTAACTCTGCACTAGCATTCTCAAAATATGGCCATGCTGGGAAAAGAAATCTGCATCAGCATCATTAACCTCTTGATCCTATATGTGTGAGAGCTAGAGGGATTATGTGTTTATGTCATCCAACAACTTTTGTGTAAGCAGTGGCTCATCACTAAAGTGTATGCCGCTGGGTTTTCCTATTACTCCATGGGATCCCTGAATGCACCAACCCCTGTAACAGTGTTCAGGGCACAATAAGAAATGTGGCCTCAGGACTAAGTGGATGCAGCTATCCAGACCATAAAGGTTTGGTTTTCACTGGGATGAAGCTTTTTCATGCTTTCTACACTTCAAAGACAGGTCTTAGAGAGGCAAGGTGTTTGCATGCCTCTTGAATGGTAAAATCTTTGAAAACAGTATTAAACATAGAAGAAGAAAAAATAAGAAAAGGAAGAAAGAAAAAGAAAAGAAGAGGAAGAAAAAGGCTTTGTTATTTTCACACTAAATTTCAAAATAAACAACTTGGCATTTCAAGCTCCTCAACTCAGAAGAGCACCCGGAATGTAGGAGCTCATATTCATATACCTTCTGTATATAAACATCAGTAGATCTGTTACCTGCTCTGACCTGTAGCTCAGCTGTACAGAGGCTGATGATACTCAACAGTGTTTACTTCCTCTTCAAGGCATCAGCTCCACTGGTGGTTTGCAGCAATCCATGTGCAGGAGTGAGGAGGCTGGCAGGGCAGACAGCAAGCACTGCCTTCTTCAGTGGATTCAGCCATGGCACAATGGTACATATGGACTGAGATTCCTCAGCTCCTTTTGTGGTTGTGTGAAAACTGGCGTTTAGATATTCCAGGTAAAAATCCCTCCAAGTTGCTGAGGCAAATGTTGCCGCATATATCTGCTCATGAATAATGTCTTATCTTGATGACAGCCTGGTTGCCTCAAAACCCAATCTCTGCTTTTTAACCAAAGTTATGGCTTTGGGGTTGGTTATTTCCGACACCTCTTTGGGAAGTGGCTGCCCACTGGCTGGGGTGTACAGACATGTCCCAAGATATAAGTTCAGCTGACTTCTGTGGGGACACTGAGCTGATTGGCACCAAGCACTCATCCTGCAGCATGTTCCATACCAGTATGACCAACCAGCTGAGGCTTTAGGTAAATATTCCATAGGGTAGTATAGATGAGACATATTTTAAGTAATAGCAGAGTACTGACACACTCAGGAAGCCACATTAAAAACAAATCCTTAATCTCCCAGTGATCTTGGTGAAAACATTCAGCCCTGTGAGCAGCCACAGCCCAGAGTGTTCTACAGATTGACAGTCGCCAATACACAATTCTGGTTGAAAATGTGCTCTTATTGTAATGCCATATTTTCAGTATTTACAACATTGTGAAAAATGATCCCTTGGATTTAAACTTCTTTCTTTTGTTCTTAGCCATAAAGCAATTTATTTATATTTTTTTACTTTTTCAGTTCCTTAGTGTAGAAAATAGAAAAAAGGATCTGAATCCTGTGCTGGTGTCCAATTTATGCTAGCTGAGAGTCTACCTCCATGTTTCAAGACTTGAAAAAAAATTATGCAGCTTTATTTAACTTTATGCTACTGAACCATTACACAAGAACTTAATACAGTTTGGATTCAGGGAACAAGTCTGGCATTTTAGCTAGCTTTCTGTGAGCAATGTCTTCAGAGGAAAATGAGAAGATACACTCAAGTTATTTATATTTGTAATTACCATTAATGCTGTATTACTAATGAGGGTTTTGATCCTTAAAATGGATCCATAAACATGGACTCCTGCACCACTATGGAGCTGTGATATGCATAGAGGCCCATAGGAAAATTTCCAATGAAATACATTTGACACTGCTAATTTGGACCCAAAAATAACTTTGAATATCTGATTTAATTTTGTGTGTATTGCTCATCTCTAAGAGTAATAGGGGGCACCTTAATTGTGTTTATTTTATATTTTTGCAATTAATATTAAAACAAAATTTTGGGATTGTTATTGGCTATTACAGTGCTCAACCTTTTCATACAAGTGCTGTTCTAAATACCGAAGTCTAAATTTAAGTAGTATATACAATGCTGAACCTACAGAGTAGATTAGATACATTTAACTTTATGCACACAGATTACAATAGGGGTACCAATAATACATGAAGTCAAGGGTAAGCATAATTTCCACCAAGAATGGTGCCTCTGGCTCTGTATCCACTTGAGTCAGAGTCTGCAGTGCCAACATACAATTCTTAGAACAAAAGACTCCTCACCTGTCATTATGTCCTCTAGCTGGGATTTTATAAAATAATATTGAGAAATACGATAAATTATAGCAGCAAGAGCAGAAGGCATGGGACAAAACTGCATTGCCCATGCACCAGCAGCCCATTGGGTGCCATGACAGAGCTTTGCATTTGCTCAGGACTGCCCTGGCTCTGGTACTGTGGGTGCCTCAAAAAGTAACACCCCGAGAAAGAGCCAAAACTCTGCAGTCCTGAGCCCACTGGCACCGCCACTTGCGCTAAAGCTAGGCCACCCCTTGCATCATTGCATCTGCAGAATGAGTGGAGGAGGGGGAATGGTTAACTAGTTAATTAATTAATTAAGAATAAGCCTTTTATCGCAATTAAGCTTTCAAGGCGGCTGTCGCTCCAGGGCGGTGTGGGTGGCCGCTGCCGTGTGTAATCTCCATGCCCTCTGCTGGCTACAGCCAGCGCGTCTCACAGAAGTGCCACCACCCACCCTGCCCTCGCTGCTGGGACGGACCTCACCGCTGGGGAATTTGTCCTCTTCTAGGAGATGCTGGGAAGCACTGCCAGTGGTTGTAGTCCCCATTGTTCAAATGTTTTTGTCCCTTGGCTTTGTCAGAGTCGTGGCCCAGTCTAAGCAATGATTTGCTGATTTCATCAGCAAATTCGCAGATGACACCAAGCTGGGAGGAAGTGTGGACCAACTCGAAGGCAGGAGGGCTCTGCAGAGGGACTGGACAGACTAGAGAGCTGGGCCGATTCCAACGGGATGAAGTTCAACAAGGCAAGTGCCGGGTCCTGCACTTTGGCCACAACAACCCCATGCAGCGCTACAGGCTGGGGACAGAGTGGCTGGAGAGCAGCCAGGCAGAAAGGGACCTGGAGTCTGCATCGACAAGAAACTGAACATGAGCCAGCAGTGTGCCCAGGTGGCCAAGAAGGCCAATGGCATCCTGGCCTGTATCAAAAACAGCGTCACCAGCAGGTCCAGGGAGGTGATTCTTCCCCTGTACTCAGCACTGGTTAGGCCACACCTCGAGTACTGTGTCCAGTTCTGGGCCCCTCAGTTTAAGAAGGATGTAGAGGTCCAAAGGAGGGCAACCAGGCTGGTGAAGGGACTCGAGCACAGGCCCTATGAGGAGAGGCTGAGAGAGCTGGGGCTGTTCAGCCTGAAGAAGAGGAGGCTCAGGGGAGACCTCATTGCTGTCTACAACTACCTGAAAGGAGGCTGTAGCGAGGTGGGAACTGGACTCTTTTCACAGACGACCATCAACAAGACAGAGGACACAGTCTTAAGTTGTGCCAGGGGAGGTTTAGGTTAGATATTAGAAAGAATTTCTTCACGGAGCGGGTGATCAGGCTATGGAATGGACTGCCGGTGAGGTGGTAGATTCTCCGTCCCTGGAGACATTTAAAAAAAGACTGGATGTGGCACTCAGTGCCATGGTCTAGCAACTGCTCCGGTGGGTCAAGGGTTGGACTAGATGATCTCTGAGGTCCCTTCCAACCCGGCTAATTCTATGATTCTATGATAAGCTGGTGGCTATGCCCCAGGAGGACAGGAGCTTGAAGCCTCAGCAGTCTGACATGTCTCACCCTCTGGTGCTGTTTGCAAAGACATCTGAGATGAAGACTGACCTATGAATTTGGGAGAATTATTCTGGTCTTAGCAGCTGATCAGGGCTTTATTCTAGCGATTGCGTTAAGGATTGTCCTATAGCTCAACAGAGCTAGTATGGGAGCTCTTCTTCTGTGCCATCTGTGACTGCCCTCTGCCAGTCCCCTCTCTCTTGCAGAGGAAGAATCTGGCAGAGGCACTATTGAAATCATGCTATCTGCCAGAAGTTTGAAATTTAGAGCTGGCATTCTCTCAGTGACTAGTGCTACCGGAATAAGAAGACAGCCCTTCACATGACTTGTTGACTCATAGGACTAGCAGTGATAAAACTCTCTTCAACCTAGAAAAATTTTCTTTGCCCAACAGATGCCCATATCCCTTTTTCACCTTCTAAAATCTGCAGATCTGTGAAGCAACACAGGAGACCATGAAGAACCTCCTGGTTCTGCATCTAAGGATGTGTTACAAGATACCACCATCCTTTTAAATCTTGCTGACCACTAAATCTCTACAGCAGAGTGGAGAACATGTCTAGGATTTTGCAAACAAGTGCTAGAAGTTCTTTATAAACCATTGTCCTGCAGTACTATTTCATATATGACCTTTCCTCAGGAAAATTCCTTCTCCACAGAAGAGGATGCAGACTGGGCGCCAGTCACTTGACAAGCCACTGTGTCAACCCTTTCAAAACCACTGCTCAGACAGGAACATCAGCCATATTATTATTTCCAAAGCTGAGGCCCTACCCAGATGCTTAGGGTAAAATGTCCAGAACTCTAAATGAGGAACTTCTAAGACACACTGCTCCTGAGGAAAGTGGTCTCCAAAATTCAGTATCCAAAGTTGTGTGATTTGAGCACATGCAGTGTGCAGCATCCTTTCCTGTCAATTATTTCTAGGTGTTTGCTGTTGTAGCACTGGACACTTGTTTTTTGTACAAGCATCCACTATTTTTTCAGGGCTTTTTTTAATCCCTCTTTGAACAATATCCTCTTGCTATGAGTTCCACAGGCTAATTGGTGTGGAAAAATATTTCCCTGTGACAAGAGCTACACCTGTCCAACCCCCTTCTGTGCACCATCCATCACACTGACAGCATAGGTAACTTGCCCGGGATCATGCGAAAGCGTGAAATAGCTATAAAGGCAAAGCATATGTGTTTGTCATTTTTGTCATTAATAGGATCAAGTAAAACTAAGGCAAAGCTATTGAACTGTGCCTCAGAACCTGGGGGAAGGTGGAGTCATGTCCAAGGGCAGCTCAGGGCTCTGGCTCCTACTTTGGTCCCTGGAAACTGTATGAGGTGAGCGAGGCTTTGCTCTTCTGATTTATTTCTTGGAGTTTGCTGTGACTGCACCTCAGGGAACATGTTTGGTTTACTTTTAGGACCCAAACAGGCTCCACAGCCTGCTGTAGTGTCAAACCTGGAGGGACACAGGGCTGCACCTGCCTGAGATATAGGGGTCCCCAGTTCAGTAGGGAACTGGAAAAAAAACAACCCTTTTCTTTTTAGCCAGGCAGGCAAACCCAAGCAGGACAGATCTAGTGAGCTTTTAAGGCAGCTTTCTGGTGTGATTAGTTAGAACCTAACATGAGATAAAATCAATTGGAAACTTGTGTGAGTTAGGGCTGCTCTCATCAGTCAGAGTTTGCAGCAGCCAAGGGCAGCATGATTGTTATTAATATCTGCTACAGATATATAAGCTGAAATGGTGCTTTACAGTAGAAAGAAAGACAAGTTGCTCTTTCCCAAGAACATACAGGTTGTGGATCTAATTCAGAACCATGCTGAGCACCACTTACATCTGTAGTAACAGGAACTGACTGTTCTTAGGATGAAATATACTGATGCTCTATATGCACATGCATTTTCTCCTAATACTACATAATATAGAGGCATACTGTTTAGGAGTTTAAAGTGCTGAGTAGTACCCTGTCTGTGATTCTGCCCAGGAACAACATTAGATATTAGACACCTCACTACGGGTGACTTAAGACAAACCTATGCTTTGTACCTTCCTGCTTTCAAAGGACTGGATGATCTTGGAGGTCTCTTCCAACTTAAAACATTCTGTGAAAACACTTCATGCCAGTGCAGTTAGTCCTGTGTAAGGCTGGACCTCAGGACCAGCTGTAGTGCTCACTACTCTGACTGCTGTGATAATTCCCATGCCGTGAGAGGAATGGGATTGCACCATAAACCCACACACCTTAGCAGTGCTGATGGCCAGGCCTATGTAATAGCCCAATGTGCTGGTGCTAATAGCCAGTGCTTATGGTGGCCCACAGCACCGTTGTCATGCCAGCCACGTGGTAGTCCTCCCTAGAAAAAATAAGAATAACCAAATAAATAAGTACTTTCTTTACCTAGATAGATCTCTGTTTAATGAGAGTTGGAGGTTAAATCTGAAGGGGGGAAAAACAGCCTAAAATAACAAATCAGCCTCTCTTCAGATGACATCAAAGTAAAACATCTTTTGCCTTCTCCATCCCCTCTGCCTTTCGCAGAAGACACTGTGCAAAAACTCTTCTCCAGAGAAGCAAACCCCTCCTGTAGCAGGGGAGGGAAGGTGAGAGGGAATTTATTTCTCAGTCCCTCCCAGGGAATTTGAGTCAGGCCAGGGACTTCCACACTGAACTCCCTTATACTCATCCCACAGCAGAGTCACAGCACACAGAAAGCCTGTCCCTATTGCTACCAGGCTGCTCCTGAGCACCCAGCAGCCTACCTAGCCTGTTCCTGCTCTATCCCAGCACATGGGGTGCCCAGGCAGATTTTTCAGACTCTGATGTACCCATTCAGGTACCTGCAGGAGGGAGGGTGCTGCTATGGTGGCCGGTGATGAAAGAGTGATGTGCTCCAGCTCTTCTTTAGCTCAGTCACCAAACTTGATTGAGACCATTTTCACAAACTTTTCTTACAACTTGGGGTAACTTTTGGTTTCTTAATGCGATAGGATTCTGCTGTTCATTTCCAGGACCTGGTGCTTGGTTCTCACCATTTCCCACCTGGGAAATTACTCATCTTTCTCCAAGAAACACATCGTCTTTCTACCAGACCTTTTCATGAGTCACTTCTCACCTGCATTTCCAATCTGTTTCTCTTGTCCCTCTCTTGTCCTTTAATCCAGCTCATATTACTTTAGCAGTAAATTATTTAAAGCAAGCAAATACGTGCAACAAGCTAGTTTTCTGTCAGACACAAGCCTGTTCAGAAACTGATACATTCAAAATTTCTGTACATTGGACAAGCAGTATCTCCAGCTAGCTTTTTCAGTCATCCAGTCCCAGTGCACAATATTCCATCATCCAGTCCCAGTGTTTCACATCTCCCAGCCCTCAGATGCCTATTGCATCCCATCACATCTTCTGTTTTCCTGTGGACCTCAACTCCCCCAGGGGATCAATAAGGCAGTATACTGGAATTCACAAAATGATTCAGCGCATCTGCAAATAGCAAGAAAAGCTTGAATTTTACCAGCAAATAAAGCCTATAAACCTTGGAAGAGGCATAAACCCTTAGACTATAGAGTAGACCAGTAGCTGTCTTGAAAAGGAAAGGAGCCCAGGGAATGACTTGTTCTGATAGAACCCTTGCAAGGTTTCTTGCATGCCTGTTTGCCCTGCCAGCTGGAGAAAGACACGGATTAGGTGAGCTCTAGGTATGGTCTCTCTCCAGACTCCTGCAGTTTTGACCCTAGTCAAATTTAAGGAAATGACAGATACTCAGGATTAAAAAATTCAATTACAACACCCCAAATTAGGCACTTCAGAGTTGAGAGGCATCACCTGCACATACCACCTTGCCCACTGTCCTTTGTTAGCTCTGAGACAGTGAGTTAGCTTAGACAGACAGACCAGTTCCCACATGCCTGCAATGCATCACACACAGCTAGTGAGCCTGCATGGGAGTCTGTATTAATTTCTCCCTCTTGCATATGAAGTATGAGAACAGCCGCTTCTTCCAATCATGTATTCTTAAGCTGGTTTCCAGGGGACTCCTTTCCATCCATCCTTCCATGGGTCCATCAAATCTCCTATGCACAGAATTGTTCTTCCAGCCAGTGTGGTTGTGCCAGTGAGAACCAGTCACAGGGTTTGACCAAGAGATGTTAAACAGAGCTGGCAATTTGTGTGCTCCTGTAGAAAATCTTGAGCTGGAGTAGCATTTGGGTCTTTCTCCCATATATGTTCTTTAAGATGAGTAAGGTTTGAATTGTCCTGGAGATATTCAAGGTCTCTCTCATGTCTTTAGAGTGCATGGGTAGTTGACCCTGTTGAGTAATGTCATCTCATTAGACAGAAACACATGTCCATTGAGATAAGGATGAGCTGTCTTCCACAAGAAGAAAGAGGATTGAAATCAGATCTCAACTGGTCTTTCTCTTACATGTTCAACTGGAGTGACCCCCCCCTCCACTGAAATCTTGCAGGGATATATTTCAGTGGGCTAATTATACATTCCCTCTGTCTTGCATTAGCTGGATACAGCATGCCTGGTGGCATTATCCTCCCCTGCTTCAGCCGTATTGTGCAGGCTGTTTGCTGCAGGCAAAAGTAATTTCCCCAGCTTGGAAATGTGATTTAATTTGACCTTGTTCACACAGGTTCTGCATCTTTTACAGTCCCACCCCCAATGATAAAATAGGATCAGAGGAAATTGCTGTGATTCACAGTGATGCTCTGCCTCAGCCTCTAATTCTTGTTCCTTCCTCTCCCCCCATCCCCTGCTCTGCCCACCCATCACAGCTGTTTTCCTTACAGAGTACTTTTGACTGTAGGTGGAGGATGTAAGAGGAATGTGAAAATGTGAAACCACATGCTTGTGTCACATCTCCACTGCCAGGACATGCAAGTGACTTGTCTTTCCTTCTGAGCTGCTTCAGGAGTGAAAGAAAAAAATGAAGAGCAAGAGTGAAGAGGGCATACTAATAGAAACAAGGGAAGTGCTCTAGCACTCTATTTCTCAACAGTTTTTGTAGCAGTTCCCTATTTGAGAGAATCACCTGTGGTCTCTGCTGCATGGGATCTGGTCCTTCAGTCCTCCACTGCCTGCCCCAAGACTCCCATGGGACGCTCACCTGCCCCTTCCCACTGCTCCCGACTCCTGCCCCTTGGCCTTGCCCAACATTCCACTCACTCTTCTTCCAATGCTACTGAGATGGTGAGAATAATCTGTCCAATTCAAATACCTCAGCCTTCAGCTCCCCAGTGGTCCCATATACAGAAGCATCTGTGAAGATCCTCATGCTCTCCTTGCAAAAGTTCAGCAGGCTTTGTTTGTGGGACTCCCCACTGGTTTGTATTTGATCATCAAGGGTAAGAATTAACAATGAGTTTCTGTATTGAAGATGGTCTCTTAAGATGTGCCGAAGTTGTATTTATAAGACAGTTGTTACTTTGCAAAATCCCAAAGCATGCAAGATGCTTGGAGAGGCATCCTCTGGCTGTGCATCCGCTGCCTCCACCAGCAAACTGGGGCATGGGAACAGCAAGTTGTTCTATGCCAGCTCACAAAAGCTGTAAGCAAGGACAAGAAACACTGCCTATCCCTAGCAATAAACAGCAGAGTGCCATGGAAGCATGCTTACAATATTTCCTCAGTAATGGGCATGGCATCAATTGTCAGCAAAGCAGACAAACTGGCTGCATGTGTCATTCAGACTCATTAATGCTCTGCTTCTCTTCTGCTGGCTTTCCTTTTTGTGCTGAACTGCTATGAGAGCCTTGGAAAATCTGCTCAGTCCAGGTGCCAAACCATGTGGATCCTTTCCCTCCTAAATGCAGGAGATTTTTGTCTACTTTTAGGTGTATGGGACTGTTACTCTTTACACCAAGTTTCTGAGGGGCTGAGAAATGTTTGAGATCCCTTGAGAAGAGACCAGAGCTATATTTGATAATTCACTAGCTTTATCTATAGGTCATGCTTGCTCTTTCTGTCTACACTTCAGAATAGAATATGATCTGAACAGGTCATATCCAACCCAAGCTTGTATTGGTGTAGTTTGGCCAGACAAGATGGGCCTCAAGTGGTCTCTAAAGGACTGCAAGTGCTGAGCTTTTGTACTGACAAGAGTGTGAGAAGGGGCAGAATGAAGGAGAGGGCGCATATGTCCTCTCCTCAGTACTCTGAGATGTTGAGAAAGATCTACCAGAGCTGAAGACCACAGTGGATAAAGGACAAAGAACTTTCATTAATGTTTTGCCCCCATTTGGTACAGACTAAGAAGGAGGAGATGGCTTTTGTCCTGGGGAAGCAGGGTGAGATCCTCTAGACAGTAGAAGTTAAGGCCAAAATGTTCAGCTCAGAGCATGAGGTGGGCTTTCTACATGTTGACAAGCTGAGCAGCGACTTAGTCCAGAAGGCTTTGCTTGTTCTCCATCAGCTCGACCTTTTCTGTCACTCGAAGCAAGATATCTTGTTCCCTGGAGCCCTCAGATGATAGCTGGTGCCTCTTACATGGAGACAAAGGTCCACCTGGAGCAGTCTGGCTTAAAAATCTTCCACCTCAGCTTTAAGGACTGGCAGAAGGAGTTCATTACCAGTGAACTGGATGTTCGCAGAGCTCAGTGCAAGATGGTTCATGACTCAGTGAGATCCAAGAACTGCACACTTCCAAGTGATGATTTTGTGAGTAAGAGACTCATGTAAGCCATCCAGTTTCTATTCATTTACCACCACCTCCCCAGGCAGTTTGTGTGAGGCTGAGCAGGTTGCTTGCTCCCTCTTACTGCATCTAAACCCATCTTCATTTCTGCACATTTTGGCTCACTTTCATCCTCTCCTCTTCTGTTGTGAGGAGCTTGCCTTCCATCCCTCATCTTCCAGCAGGCATGAGCATGCTGATGCTCACCTCCATCCTCTCATTTCTCTTGTCTATTTAAACTGTAATGTTTTAGGAGCAGGGACATTAACCCTCATCTGGATTAGCATTGCTCTAATGTAAATAATATTAGTTACATTATAGATGTTTCCTTAATTAGAGTTCCTATTTCTATAGGCATTTAAACACCTTGTCTCCTCATTTGACAGTTATGTTATTTGATTTGTGTTCTCCTGATGTGGAGGTCAGTACAGAAACCCTCTTATCTGTTCTGATAAACAGGTTTAGACTGTGATTGGATTTGATTTTTTTTTAGCAACATGTGTAGGGAGGAGTCCACAGACACCAGGTACAATTTGTGTAAGGTGGGATATGGCCACAGAATTTGAATGGAGGTTAAATAACATGGCAAAAAGCAGTTTTAATCACTGTTGTGTTGGTGGGGCTTGGGGTTTGGTTGGTTGATTGGTTTGTTTTGTTTTTCAATTGGCAAAAACAAAGCTCTTCAAAAGGAGAAAACAGAGCTGGCCTGAGTGGTGAAGTATTTTGGGAAGAAAACTTGGCCTCTCTGTGCACATTCACCTGCCTTTTGAAAGGGACACATCAGTATTTCCCAGTACTCTGAGGGAAGCCCACTCATGAAAAGGTTCACCAGAGAGAATTTTATCAGACAGTCCTGTCTTGGCAGATGGTTGTGTGTTTTAGATTTAAACAGAGAGGCATAAATATTAGAAAAGAAAAGAGGATAATAAGAAAAATATTACACTGCCCAGTGCAAATCCTTGGGGAACTTCTATTGCAATAACTGACCTCCCATATAGCACCATTTATTTCGTACACTGGCAGCTTTATAGGTGCTTGTACAGCTACAGACGAACACCAATTTGCCAGTGCAGTTTGTTTTGGTAACTGTTGTTTTCAATAAATCTATATTAAAATCAAAGGGAAAATTAAATAGACTGAAGTCAGTGGCACTAGAGATAAGGTAGCACATTACTACACTGGCCTCTTCAGCTGGAGGAATGTTCTGTGCCTGTGTGGGTCACTGGTGTGATGAAGTTCAGTGGTCTCAGCTGTGCTTTTTGATGGCAGCCAGTGTAGGGGAGAAGAAAAGGGAATTTTGTCTTTTCAAAGCTCAGCTGCTTCAGGGCTGTAAGGAGGGGGTCAGGGTGAGGAGCAACAAGAGATGCAGGAGCTGCCACTGGTACCCCAGGCAATAGGAAGCTGGGATGTCTGTACCCAAGGCTTATGTAGATGTGGGACCTCCTCCTCCCTGCCCCTGGCAGATGAGATGCCTCCAGTGGCAGAAGGGGAAGTTCTGGTGGAAGAGAGGGAGGAAAGAAGAGAGAATAGAAGCTCCAGGGAGAGAGGGAGGAAGGGAGGAGGGAAGGAAGGAAGGAAGGAAGGAAGGAAGGAAGGAAGGAAGGAAGGAAGGAAGGAAGGAAGGAAGGAAGGAAGGAAGGAAGGAAGGAAGGAAGGAAGGAAGGAAGGAAGGAAGGAAGGAAGGAAGGAAGGAAGGAAGGAAGGAAGGAAAAGGAAAGAAGGTCTCCAAACACTGGGGAGGAAAGACAAAGAGGCAGAAAATAGAATAAATAGGAGGGAAGATGATGTGGAAATTAAAGCAGTATAGATAGAAGGTACGTGAGGGCAGAGATCTGACCGTTAGCCCCTTACACCAAGGAGTAACCCTATATACCCTGTACACACCTCCCTCCTGGTGAATTGACCTATCCTTTGGAGGTGCATGTTTCTAGAGAGAGGCAACACCTCAGGCTTGATGAAGGGAGCCACTTGGGCCAAGAATTCATTAAATATCCTAAAGATTCAGCCCCTGGACACTTGGAGCAGCAATGGCTAGTACTAGCCAGGTAATTCTTTAATAGTTGTTGTTGGGCATTTAAGTGGATATTTGGATCCAGGAATTTTTGCATAGTGCTGAACATCACAGCTGAGTCCAAACAAATAATGAGCATATGAAATTTTATGGTAGAGCAGGTCAACTTTTTTTCCAGCAGACAAGAAAACACTGATTGGAGTAAAAGAAAACACTTCCTAGGGTGTATCAACTGAGCGAGCTTTTGCTGAGAAATTAGCCAAAATGTTCATATGGTTTCTTCTCTCATGTCCTTGGACTCTTTTGTTTTACTCCTGTGTTACACATTTAGAGCCCTTTTGGTCCAAGTGCTTGGCCAAAAACTGGGATCTCCTGAGCTGAAGGGGAACCAGGCACTCCCTGGGTACAATATTTTTCCTTTGTGAAGTTTTGCTTTCAGCTTGCAGCAAGAACCAACCCACCAGCACCCAGGGGCTTGTGCCAGGCCATTTTCCTGCCAGCCTTCAGCCTGAGAGCTAGTTCAGTTTTTTAAAACAACCATGTTCCCCGTCCTTCTCGGGAACATGCTGGGCACATCTCTCTTCCCTACTGCCCTTGTCTCTGATGTGTGAGTTTTAAAAACACTTCGAAAAATAGTAGTAAAAAACCCATCATTCCCCAGGCTTGGGGCAGGGATCCTTGTCATTCCTGCTATTTGAAGAAATCTAGCTGGTTTAAGAGGGATCTTAAAAAAGGGTGGAGATTATGCCTGTCGTTGTAATATATGGCATAAGGAAACATAACAGCATGGTGTAATGGATGGTTTGAACTTCTAGAATTATATAATAATAAAAGAAAATAAATGTCAAAGTGGTAAAGTGAGAAGAAATGCACTATTTTTATTTGGGAATATGTCATTAAATGAAAAAAATCAGAGCACTCAACTTTTTGTCCCAGCTTAGGTCAAAAATCATATTTTTTCAAAACCTCAGAATTTCCCAGGAGACACAAATTCCTTTATTATTATTTTTGGCCAGCTGTCTTCCATATGACTGCCCGTGAAAAGTATTTTATCTCAAGTTAAAATCCCACACATAAAAATGTCTCTCTACCTTCAAGCAGGTGTGCTTGTCCTGGGGGAATATTTGCTTTATCAGCAATTTGTTCCTCCAGGAGAAACGTTTATTTTAGATGTTTTTCCATTTACACTTAGAGTTCAAGACACTTGAGCTGTGGCTCAGTATTGGGTGGCCTGTGCAGGCGTCAGAGCCCTTCCTTTATTCACTGCAACCCTATTAGCTAAAATACTGGCAAAGAGATTTTGGTGAAGTGGGTTTTTTTAAATGTCCCATTAAAAATGTTTAAAATGTTTAAAAATGTCCAATTTCACTGCTGTTGATGCCCTCACTTTGAAATACAGCTTTCCCATGACGACATAGCTGTAAAACACATTCAACTTTTTATTTTTTAGATTTTTTTTACTAGTTAGCAATGGAGTTTTGCTATAGCCATTAAAACATAAAGAATAAACTGCACCCAACTGTACAATATTCTTTACCAGCATTTATAGTGACAATATAAAGTGTGAGAGTTAAGCCTGATTTTTTTTTGTGGATGGCATTGGAATATCAAGATTAAATATACAGTGCCAGCATAAGGGTTTTATGACATACAATAATGTAAAATTTGTTGTATTTCTTTAGCAAACTGACATCACTCTTTGTCCTTCTTTCTTTGTACTCTTGGGTCTGAGTTTTAGTGGTGAGAGCTGGGAAAGGCATGGTAGATGATTCAGTACAGCTCCCTTAAGCCAGAACTGGGTTGGCACAGACAGGAGATTTTACAGTGTTGTAAGTGGCTGGTTTCATGGCTCCCACCACACCTCTTGGGAGGTGATCCTACAATTTAATGCACTGTAGCCTCAGGAGGTTTGTCCTGATGTTCACACTATGTTTTTCTTCAGTCAACCCCCCTGCGGAAATGCTCTGGTCAGTGGTCATTTTCTCTTGTGCTTTGATGCTGACTCCTTCCTCACACACATAGGTATTTTGGTACTCATCACACATCCATAGAAGGGTTAAAGGGCTGAAGCTGGATTCACTGGGCACTTTTCCCCATCCCTACCTTCCCAAGCCACTTACCCAGGTGTGCTTCTGCTTTATGAAGCATGTACCTTGGTGGTAGTTTCACACATAGCACCAAGCTCTATGTGCCTGCACTAGACCCACGCAGAGGGAATGGTGGTAGTGGTGTGTAGTCCACAATACACAACTGTTTTTGTTTGCTTTGCATTTCATTGAGCCCTCTTGTGCTCTTGAATAATGGGAGCTGGCTCAGATTTCTACAGCACCTTGCATGTCTGGTTAAGGTGAGGTCCAGCAGAGACCATCATGTCCAAGGCAACAAAGCCCAGGCTAGAGAAATGTAATGCTCCCATGCATCCAATCCCAGCACTTTGCCCAAATCCAAGCTCCAGCAGATCTTCTGCAGAGATGTCACACCCTGATTTGAAATGTCTGAGGCTCCCTGGTCCTCTAATAGAGTTCAGTCAACAGCCACTTCCTGATGTCCTGCTATGTTTTTCTAATGCATTTTTTTCTTTCCTAGCCTATTAAAGGCTGTCCCTCTCACCTCTGTTTTAACTGGAAAAGGATTTCCACCCCATAGCCTTGATTCCGGCTGAATTAATGGTTTTTGAACTGAATCAGCACATTTGAAGTTAAAACAGATCCCCACTGAGTCTGTACATTTTTATTACTGTGCAAGGAGTGCTTAAGAAAATAAAAGGAACAGAAAGCCCTGAGAGTGGACCACCCTGTTGAGGAGGGAAATACAGAAATTAAGCATGTTTATATGACTGATATTTATAGGGTCAAGAGACAAATACTGTACGAGGCCTTGGAGCCCAGTGTAGGAATACCACATCCCAGTCTAGGTGCTCATGCTCAAGAAAATTTAATTGGAAGTGCAGCAGGTGCAGAGGAGGTCTGATAAGATAGCGTGGGAAATGGAAAGCCAAGGTGGTGAGAAGACATCAGAATAAAATAGCTTGTTTAGCTCAGCAAAACAAAGATGACAAAGATGACTGGGATCTGAGAGCTGCCTATAAATACACCAGGGGAGGAAAAAAATCCACAAGTTAAAGTGAAGGACCATTTTGTCTGAATAAATTAGTGTAAACTAGCTATGAATAAATTTTATCTGGGGATTAGAGGAAGTTTCCCACCTATCAGGCAGAGAAGACCAAAGGAAGCCTTCTATTTGGGTTAACATGGGTAAGAAAGCAAACATATTTGTAGATGTTAATAAATTTACTGGAACGTTGGATGGGAAATCATAGTAGAAGATGGAGCAGAATTGTTCATTATCCCTGAGATGCCTTTCCTGAGCTATTGAGCTATTTTCCAACATGTGGACTGCTCTCAGTATCTTAAATCCTCTTGCCTTTCCCTGCTAAGGACATCAAACTTGTAAAATCTCCTGTCATTGCCACCCAAGAGCCCTGTGCTGCACTGGCAAACCCCCTGGACCCAGAGAGATGCTATTGCTGCTGCTCCCAAATTCATCAAGGGGGAGTCACTGTCAAACAAAGAGACACACTTGCTCCCATCAGGGTTGACAGAGCTGCTTTCTTTCAAAACACCCTTTAACTGAGAGCTAGGAATAGCTTCCCATGATGGCAGGCTGTCATGAATATCATTCACCAGAATGATGTCCCAGTGATAGTACATGTGTTTAGAGGAAAAGGGAGGGACGGAAAAGGGAGGGACAAATCCTCTGCAAACATATGTTTCAACAGAATACATGAACTGAGCTGTGGTTTCAAGAATGACAACATGAATATAAACATGTACATTGTGAATATTGGTATTCCCTTAAATATGTGTTTGTGTTGGTTAATGAGTCCCAGCGGTGGCATTAGTAACTGAAGGATTTGGGTTGGCATGTTAATAACTTGTTAAGTAGAAAACAGTGATACAAGACTAGTTGTCGTGTGTATTATAAGAAAATTAAAAGTTGGATTCAGCATAAGAAGCTGAACCAATCAAAAGGAGTTGCCTTTAAAATGAGGTGATGTTTCTTTCTGCCAAAATTCGTAAAATCCCATTGTTTTATCAGAGCTGTGCTCCATGGGTCCTGGGGAAGGGGGCACCAGGAGCAGGGCTGGTTGATGGGACCTTCCTTCCTCCTCTCTGCTGACCCAGCAGCAGGCAGTGACTTGATACTTCATCTTTGGTTAGGGTGGGGTCAGGCCCTTATTCACATAGAGGATCCCCTGGAGCTGCCATGCACAGTTGGAGCTAGGGCTGGGCAGAATTATTCTGAATTTTCTGCCTTATCCTGCCCCACTGGTTTGCTGCTTTCTTGTAAAGCCCAGAGGTGGCTGCATAGCTGTGCTAAACAAAATGATGCTTTGTTAAGAAACTGTTGGGGTTTTAGAACAAAAAACCTTACAGATAACTGTAGACCAGGGTGCTGGATCTGCTGGCAGCAGCACAGGGGATCCAGCCACAGGAGAGGGGAGCAGAGCTGGAAGCTTTGAGCTGCCCTTTCCCCATGGTATTCAGATAGTCCTTTGTGTAAATCAGGACAGCCTGGACACTACTCCAGCCTGGACCCAATTTCCTCTGGGCTTCTTCTAGCCATCCCAAAATCTCTAAAGTAGGTCAAGCAATTAAGACACCAGAGCTGCTCCTGAAACACACTCACCTGCTCCTGGACTGACAGAGGGATGATTCTGTTGGTCCTGAGGCAACGGGGTAGCAGGACTGGCATTGCCTGTGTTACCAGGAATAACTAAGGTGACCCTGATCAGCAACTATCAGCCCTTTTGCCCCATTTTCCTCATCTGTGTGACCCAGTTTATGAGCTTTCCTTGCCCAGGGCCTCATGGCAATTGTCTACCTTTGCATTTCACAGCTCTGCCACTGACTGAGTCCCTTTGGGAGGGGAGCTGATCCCACCAAGGATGTTACAGGGGCCATGTGCATTGATGGGGAGGCCACAGGATATCTATTGATCACCCTTATTAATTTTTACAGAAGCCAGAAGTGAGCCAGGTTAATCTATAGGTGACATTTTCAGTAGTCTCCAGTGTTTGTTCGAGACATGCACACTCACATAAGACAGGTTTATATGTGAACACTAAGGAAACAGTGACAATATTTAATAAAACATGGGTCTCTTCATACTGGTTTGGTTGCCTTCTCTAGCAGAGAATAGCTGTGCCAGAAAAAAAGTCATCTTGTGAAAGTGCAGTTGCTGTAGGCAATTGCATTGCTGTCCCACAGACTTTGGAGAACAAGATGTAAGGGTATCACGAGGGTCACTGAAGCTGGCAGAACCGAGGATGTTGCTCCTATTTATTGCAGATGCTCCTCTGGGAAAAGGAGTTCCACTCAAAAAAATAAACTACACATGAGCAGGAGGAAATCACCTGCTTGCTGTGCTACCCGACAAACCTGGAAAACAGCACCAGGCTTGGCTGATGAAAAACTGACATGCGCGCATCTCTGAGCCATTCATTGTTTGTCTAGACAGAGAAAAAAAGAGTATTTTTTGCTGCTGGGTACAGAGGTCAGCACTGAAAAGGCCTCCTCCCTCATCCTCCTAGAAACACAGGCAGGCTGCAAGTCCTAAATCTCAAACTTGGGGCTTGCAGAGTCATTTCAAGCACATCTCAGCCAGTTTCCAGCCCTGATAAGGAAGAGCGGGGACAGATTACTTAAGGAACACCACATTACAAAGGACCCCTATTTGCTTTCCTGGGCTCCTGCCAAACCATACATCAGTCACCAAGACTTGACAAATCACAGCGATGCAGCTAAGCTTAGAAGTAAAACTTCACATTATCCTTGCTTAATGTGGGTGGCAGGCTGAGAGATGCCAAATCTAGGAGGGCATAAAGGAACTCTTTCTATTATTAAATGGTTTGCTGTTGGTATTTTTATAGTTCTGACATGCTACTTTCATGATTCAGGCCTCCCAAGTTCAAGGCTGCATACAAACAGACCAAAAGGATAAATTTCAGGCAGATCCATCCAGGCAGCCAGGAAAGGGCAAGCAGCCTCGCATGGAGCAGCAGTCAGTGATCTCTGCACCCTGATGCTTACCTTTGTCCAATATTTGTAGACACAGAGCCAGAGAAAGTCTGAAGGGATGATTTGAAGAAGACAGCAAGATGACAGAGAGGAATGACTGCTCCTGCCTGCGGGCAGAGGATGGCTGAGATGGCCTCTTGATCCCTCACAGTTCTGCTTGTGGGGGTCAGTGAGTCTGAGTGAGCCTGTCATATGTGTATCAGGGACAGTGCAGAGGAGCTGCTGGCTTGAAATCTGGAGATGTGAATTCATATGGGGAGCAGGGAAGGTGTCAAAGGACGAATGGCCCCAGCCAGTTCATTCTCATTGCAGCTGCACTTTCCAAAGGGTAAAGATTTGGTATCTTTACAGGCATGATACGTGTCCTGGCTGAGGGTGCCAGCCACAGGTCTGGGGAGGAGATGCCACAGCTTTGGGGTGTCTAGCAGAAACTAGGCAAGGTGTAGGCATAGTTTTAGGATCAGACAGAAGAAGGAGAAGCTGTTCACTCATCTCCAAGCAAGAGGTAGGATGGAAGCCACATGCTTGCTGGGGGACCTGCCTTGCAATTAATCCAGATCAGAGGGAGCCAGCATCAGCTGTGGTTACCAGTGCAGCCCTACCTGGGCACCTTTAGGACTGAGACAGTTATCAGTACATACAACACCCATGTGAGTCAGGAAATGAGGTGGCAGCAGAGGGGTCCCTAAGAGACCTGTGCCCACTGGCAACGCACAAGGGACAGAGCTTCTCGCTGCTGCAGACAACGTGAACACCACGTACATGTGACATCACATTATATATAGGGCTGATGCTGGGTCTGTTGAAGTTTGGAGCGACCAGGTGCCCGGTTGAGCACAGAGGGGAGACCTCAGGAGACGGAGGAGGTGGCACCTGGCATACCATGGGATGGCCCCAGGGGCACACAGGTGGGGAAGGGGTGGCCACAAGGGCACCAGGAGGTTAAGGAGTGCGGAGGGGAAGCGGTGCCCGATTGGCGCGCAGCAGAGCGGCCTCCGAGGGAAGGCACCGAGGGACCAGGCGGGTCCTGCGCGGCGTCGGCGTCGAGGCGCGGCCACGCGGCGGAGCCGGGAGAGGGGGCGGTACGACGCCGCGGGACTACAAGCCCCAGCGTGCACCGCGCAGCGGCCTGCGCCTTGCGCATGCGTCGAGGGGCGAGACGGGCAGGAAGCCCCGCCTCCGGCGGCGGCAGGCGGCGCTGCGGTTGGCTGGCGGCGCTGTCGCTCAGAGCGGGGTCGGGGGTCAGAGTGCGCGGAGGTGAGTGGCGGTGTTGGGGACTCGTGGTGCGGAGCGTGTGCGGGGCGGGGGGGCACGGCCGGGACGGGGCGGCCCCCGCCGCGGCGGGGGGAGCGGTGCCGCTGGGTAGCAGGCGGCGGCACGGCCGTGGCGGGTTCCGGCCGGCGGGGGGGCCCGGCAGGCCTGGCGGAGGCGTGGGGCCGCCGTGGCTCGGGGCAGGGGGTGGAGGCCCGGCCGGGTACGGGGGGGCGCGGCCTGGCCCTCCGCGGCGGCGGGGCCGTGGCGGGGAGTGTGCGGGGCGGCGAGCCGGGCCGTGGGTCGGGGCGTGGGGAGGCCGTGGGAGCCGGGGGGCGGCCCCGGGCCGAAGGGAGGCGGCAGGCAGGCGTGCGGCGCTTCGTCTGTTCGACGCCGAGCCCCGGCTCCTCTCAACCGGAGCTCGGGGCTTCCGGGCCCGCAGCTCTCCGAACGCTTCCTGGGGTGTAAGTCCCGAGGGTGGCGGCTGCAGCGGAAGCGGTCCCCCCTGGTCCCTGTTGGACGGGACCGGTTGCAGGTCGGGCTGCAGGAGGGGAAAGCCTGTGTAGCCGGGGAGCGGGGCAGTGCGGGGTGAGCCAGAGGCAGCGGCTCTGTTTTTCGTGTTCCCTTTGGGATATGGAGGTCGATAGGCAGAGGTGATGAAGAAGTTGCAGGTTTGACTTTTTTTTTTTTTTTTTTTTTTTTTTTTTTTTTTTTTTTTTATCCTGTGAGGATGAGCTGGTCACCTGGCTCAGGTCTTGAGGCTGAAGTAAACTTGAGAAAGCTCAGAACTGCAAGCTCTGTTTGTTTTCTAACTGGTAGTAGGAATTCCTTCTTTTCTTGCTGTACTGTTTACAGGTGTTTCTTCTAAACTGAGATGGATGAAAAGGTGTTGTCATTTACTCCTCGTGTTCTGTCTTTTACAAGTCCTGTGTCTGGTGGATTTCTGTGATCATTGCTGGCCTGTTTGCTAAGAAGTCTCATGTTTGTTTTGTTTCTTCTTTACTTATCTCTCTTCCTTGAGGTTTGGTTTCATAAATGGGTGGATTGACAGCTGTGGCTTAGTCTGAACTTTTAATAGTCTTTCAGCTGCAAGGCAAAGGACTGTCAAGCTCTCTAACAGGTTCATGTTTGCAGTGTACCATGGGAAGGATGAAGTGCGCAGGGCTCCAGGCAGGTACATTTGGAAGGCACTCATCCCATCAGATACTCTTAGACAGTAGTTTGAGGGGTTTATTTAGTTGAGGTTTTTTTGCCGATGTTGTTTTGTTTTTAGTGGTAACATAAATTTATTTTATCCTTTAGTTCTTTGCAACATTGTAGCATCTCATATCACTACATGCTAAAGTTGGCATTTGAGTATTTATTTCCAAGAATAACTATTCTTTAAATTAGTAATGTACTAGAAGCCTAGTTGGTTAAACTTCAGTGTGTAGACTTGGTGAAATTTGATTCCAGGTATTTTTGTTTCCCTTTTTAAGTACTGTTTTCTGGCCTTAAAACTGAATTGTCTTGTTAATTTATATTGTGGAGTAAATGCTTTTCTGGTTTGAAAGAGCAGCTCTTTTATGGTACTTGTTCCTCTCAGACTTTGGATTGCTGTACATGAATGGTGTGTTGGCATTTTTGTTTGTTTGTTTTGAGTGGGTTTTTTGTTTTTGTTTTCTAAGTTAGTATGTATAGCCACTCAAGTTTGAGTGTTACTGAAAGCCAAAAGAAACCCATTAGAGCATTAAAAAGAAAATGATTGTGTTCTTGATGCTAAAAAAAGAAGTCCTTGCATTGAATATACACTGATAAGACCTAAGGTTTCTTCTCTGCAGTCGAGAGATACTTAACTTCAGTTTGATTCCTTTAGGAGAAATTCCCAAACTACAGCTGGTTTGGTGCTTATCTTGTTTTGATTCTGTTAACGTTGGTAGGCTTTGATTTTTACTTCAGTTATATTATTTCCCCTTCATCCCCCCTCAGCTTTTGGAAACATAGCTCTGGAAAGGACTTAAATGTGTGACATTTTTGCACTGGACTCTGCCCATGTATTGATGCAGTAGCCCAGTAGCCACCTCCTGTAAAGGGCCATGAGACTGCAGAGCTCAGGTCTGGTGAAGTTCAGATATAGGGTGTAGCTGTTTACCACCATGGGGGGCTGTGCTTATAGGAGAGCCCTGAGAGCTATTAAACAACTGTGTGTTTTTTACAAGTCTGTCCTTGGATCTGAAGCACCTGTTCCTGCTGGAAACAGTCATCCTTAGGCTCTTGGTGTTTTACTCTGTTAGTGCTGGAGTAACATAGCAGTGCAGTGGCAAGTGGCAATGAGGGGAGAAGAGTTCATGTGGTGGCTCTCAAAATGCAACCTAGAGCAGAGCTGCTGGCTGTTGCTGCTAGATAATATTTGGCAACTTTCTCACCCCTAAGAGGAAGTTACTTGTGCTGGACAAATGCTAGCTGAGAAGTTCTGTTCTCTCTAGTTATGTTCTGCAGGTAAAGACAGCTTCACTACCAATTAAAACAAGCAACTTTTAATATATATCTATCTATTTATCTATCTTTTTCTTTTCTCTCTCTCTTTTTTTTTTTTTTTTTTTTTTTTGTTCATATGTCTTCGTTACAGTTGTTTTGTCTTATGTGGTTGAATTAGGGTCAGTATCTTCCCTGGTTGGTTTTCTGGGCTCACTGACTCACTGAGGTTTGTGTGGAAATCATGCCCCACTGCTACCTTGCTTGGAGCATTTGTCTGTCTACCAGACAAAGAACAGCCTTCTGACACTTCTGGAATTAATTTATGAAGATCAGAAGTGACCAGTGTATTGAGCAGTACAAGTGCTGCCTCCCTGAACCCAGACTGAGATTCATTTGGCACTCTCAGGTGTTAATCTTCAAGTTCATTTTTCAGATAATGAAGGTGTGTGGCTGTATAAGTGGTTTGAACAACTGTGGCATTCATGTGTATGAAAATCAAGTAATGATGCGTTCTATATTCCATTAAGTAAAGGGTGGCCTGTTACATCTTCTTTCCACTAAATTAGATCAACATGCAGTAGTCTCTTTTTCTGATGAGAAGCTTAGTAGCTATGAATCTCTTACATCTGGCTCTGGGAGCTCTGTATTGAGTGCATTGGAATGCTGTAAATTTCAGAAGTTGTTTCAGAGACCAGGGCTGGGAAGGTTCAAATGAAAGCAAAGATGTTATTTTTTTGACAACAAATGGATTGACCATTGGAACGAGCTGTCTGAAGGTAGTGGGGAGCCTCCATACTTTATGAAATCTTTTTGAATGATGTTCAAACCTTTGGGCTCAGTTCAGGACTAATGAAGTGGAAACTTTATGGCTGGTAGTGCATGAGGTTCAGACAGGATGATCTGATGGGCTTTCCGACTTCAGAGTTTATGCTGCCAGAGCCAAATACCTTCTCTGTTTCCTTCCAAGTGCCAAGCCATCCCAGGTGTCTGTATCCTGCTCTGAGTATGTGGGTTGGTGAGCAGGTGAGGTGACCAGTAGCTCATCTCCTTCCTGCTTCTGCGGGTCCATCCTCTCCTTTGAGCTTTGCTACTCAGCCAGCCTGGCCCCAAGCTGATTTGTCTCACTAAACAAGCAGGAAAATAACTTGTTATAATTGTTTTCTGTTCTGGCTGCCTTAGTCCTTTAATGTGCTCCTGTGGTAAGTCAGCTCATGGAGGGGCCCAAGAAGCTCAGGAACTGGTGTAAGGTAGTCAGGAGAAGAGTAAGACTGAGAAGGAAGGGCAGGACTGTGTTTTTTTGGTCTCCCGGAACTATTGGCTTGGTTAATTCCACTTCTGTAGTTTCACCCTGATGCAATTTCTTATGGCTCCCACACAGAGGAGGGAGCGTGAACTAGAGGGTTCTTGGTCTGATCCTCTGCAACTGTTGTCTTCCTTAATACCAAATCCACTCTTCCACTGTGGCTTTTCAGTCTTTCACTGTCTGCATCTCTGTTGCTTCTTTGTTAATTTTTTTGCTGTTTCCTTCTTCTACATTTCCTCTAAGTGACCAGTCCTTTACTGTGTGGAATGTCTTCAGACTTCAGCTTAGACCTGCTTGCCAAGTTACTCTTGGAGAAGGTTTAAAAATACACAGCAAAACCTGTCTTAGGAGACCAGTCAAGTAGCTGAGGAAAGTGGGTTGCCTGGCGGAGGTGGCCTAATAAAATTGAAGTGGAATTGTACTGTGCATCTTTGGGACAGCTCCTGGGAAGTCTGGTTTGATGAGTTCATGTCCTGCCAGTGTGAAGTCTTGTGTGGGTTTCACTGTCTTGTCAAGTGAACTGAGATGTGTTTGTTTCCCAGGCTCATAGGGTGTGATAGCCCCAGCAAGTGCTTCCCTAAGTAATCAGCGCCTTCGGCCTCGCTCATTGTGATCTCACAAGCCATCACGTCTGTGATGTCACAATGGAAGAGATTCTGGTGCTCTGACATAGCTGACATACTGGTGGTGCCTTTGACATGCCAGCCAAGGAACACGGCGGGAAGATTGAGTTCAAGAAATGGGAGAGACCTTCCTTAACCCCAGAGTACCCTCCATCCTTTAGTCAACCCTTTCCATGTTCACTTGTCTCTTCCCATGTAGAAGGAAGCTGGTGCCTATAGACAGTGAATTATTTTCTTTAGTTGACCTACCAAGATGCATGGATCTCCCAGATGAGTAGTTGCCAGATTTGACTCTGGTAACCCTCATGATTCTGTGCTGCTACCCTCACTTTTTGTATTGTCTAATTTTAGACTGTAAGTTCTTGAGAACAGGGACCTCTTCATCTGTAGCTGGAAGAGGCTGGGTGTGATTGCAGAGTGCTGTAAAAACAAAGTGATTAATGCCAAGTTGTATCTGGGCTGAGCAGTTATGGGGCAGGATATAGGCATCCCATGGCAATGCTCTGGGAAAGTCGCTTTGCAGATTTTCCTAAACATGGGCAGTACCAGAGACAAACCCAGCCAAAAGCAAAGGGGTGCAGCCATGGGAGTGTACTGGATTCATGTTCAAGGGATGATACTGTGAGGTTAACATATTAAAGAAGAAAATTTGCCTGTCTGACATCATGTTACATTATTAAAATGGTTCTAAAAGCTTTGTGTTTTGTTGTTTGTTTTACCTCATGTATTTATTTAATTTTTTTGCAAGTTTTGACAGTGACATTGGATAAAGCTGGGTTTGTTCACAGTCTCTCATTTCTTGCCTCCTAGGCTAGCCAGGTGCTGTCTTTTGGACTGTAGTTTGTGTAATGAAATATTTGGGTTTAGATTAAGGTTGATTTTTTTTTTAAATGTTATCTCTATTGTTCTTCAGTTATGTCTTCACACAACTGAAATATGGGTTCACATTTGACCTCTGAGTAGGCATTTGAACAGCTACCCAAATGCATGTTTTTGTTATACTCTGTTCCAGGTGTTGCTAAATATATGCCATTTTGTCCTACAAAAAGCATCTTTATTACCCTATCTTTTTACTTTCTAGAATTTAATAAAATAAGACACTATAATTTAATAAACGAAGACAAACCTGACTTACATTTTGGATTGGTTTTGGTTGCTTTTAGCCTTGAGTTCAGTTGTCTGTCAGATACCAGGCCCTACAGCTGCCCCTGCCTGGGCTTTTTACAGGGGGTAAGCTGATGCTTATGTCTCACAAACCTCAATTGCTTTTATTTTTTTCATTTTTGTTTGTTTTGTCCTTTAGATTAGTGTGGGTTTTGGTTTGGGTTGGCTTTTAATATGGTGGAGGGCTGTATTGCCATAACAAAGTAATTTTATGTGTGAATGGAGGCTCTTGTAAAACTTAGAATTTCTTGGGTTGCTCCTCCAACCTGAGATTAGGTGTTTGTCTTCTTGCCCCTTTCCTGCACTAGCTTATCAAAATGGACAGTGAAGGGGAATATTTTTGGGTGGAAGACAGGTTGTTGCACTTTTGTCTTCTCTTGCTGCCAGGTGCCTAATTAGAAGCTATTTACTTACGTAAAAAGTAACTATTACTTTTGAGCAAAGAACCCATTAAGCTGAAGTTTGTAGGTGGGATTAGTCTCACTCTTGCCCAATCTGAACCCCCTGCATCTTGCATGATGTTCATCTCTCTACATGGCTTCAGGGCTCTCCCACTGGTGAGGGAGAGCACTTGCAATGCACTGCTGACTTTTTTTATGGGTGTCCTTCATGTGACAGGAGCTCCCCATCCCATTCCTTGCCACTCATAGTTGCCACTAAGCAGCTTCCCTGGTGGGAAGCCTGGAGCACCACAGCTGCTGATGCAGATTCTCCACATTGTGCTTGGTGGGGCTCCTGGCAAGCTGACAGTTCCAGCTGGCACTTGCCTTTCTCTGGGCTTTCCTTACTTGCTGGTGATCAAGCTTACACTTCATTATCAAGACCTTGGACCACTAACTAGAGCTGTGGGCAGCCTAAGCTTGTCCTGTTACCTGCAGCTGATACAGAGAGATTAATTTTTGCTTGAATTTATTTTTAAAAGACAGTTGCTGATAACAGCTGTTGTCACATGTAGCACACACTGTTGTACATCACTGAAAGCCACCATACGTGGCCATTTCCCTTGTTACTGGTTGTTGCAAATGTAAGTGCTGTCACATTTTCCTGTGTCTGTGTACAATCTGTCAAACTAATTCCTGAAGTCCAGCCTCAGTTCATGGTCCCATTATGTTTCATACGTGTCTGTGTAAGGAACTGGAGCTGTGTGATGGGCAGTATTAACCTACTAGGGTTGAATGCCAGGTGTGACAGCTTGGACTGTCTGAGATTATAATCTGACTCTGAGTGCCTAAGAAATATGTGCTGGTTTACATAGGTTTGGAAATTATATCACTGAACATGTGGATTTATATGGATAGAGCTGGGTTTCTAATTTTTGAAGCTGCATTGCTAACGTTGTTGTCTGTTGGAAAAAAATATGGGATAATTACTGGTGCTTTGCATTGTTGTAGCTGTTAAAGATGCTTTATGTGACTTCTAATAAAGTGTGTTTGCTCACCAGCTATCTTGTGCTCTGAGGCACTCTGACCTTGCCAAAGAAGATGATGTGAGGTCTTCTCAGGGCACCTAGAGCAGTGGCTGGGTAAACATGAAGTTAAAACTTCATTTGGCTGAAGGTGCAGAGTTTGCAGTGGGGTTGCTCTTATTTGTATGCCATCTGTGTAGGGGAACTGGTGAGCAGTACCTCACCAGTGCACCTTTCTTTAGAGCATTTCTCCCTCTGCTACACGGAAGGGTGGGGAGGAAGGGAGGGAAGCTGACTTTAGGCTGGGGAGCCTGGTCCTGTCATCTAGACATGGACCACCTGCAGAAGCTGTTGGTATAAGCAGCACTAGATGTTGACTCTTACTTCCTTCTGCTCATGTCCCACAGTACCTGTGCTGCAGACCTGCTGGGGTCTGGAGTGGTTCTGCTTGTGTCCATGTGGTGATTGTGTCCAAATCCTGCTGAGATGGCAGAATTTTCTTTGCTATGTGGACTCAGGGACCTCTGCACTGCTGTGGGGTGCAGCCTGAATGTTTCTGGGGTTAATGTCTAATGTCCTGGTCTTGCTAGTTAAGATACATTACAGAAGTATTGATCTTGCTGTGCATGGGTGGATAAAGGATGTTTTATTGCCTGGTTTTGATGTAAGGGTTGGAGCCTTCCTGCCTCCCCCACTCTGACTGTATATTTTACTTTATGCAGTAGACTAAAGAGCAGGTTTTACCACAACTAGCTTACAAGTTGCTTTATTCTGAGAGATTGTATTTGCTGTGATGGGCCTTTAGATTCACAGCTGGTAGCTTGAAGATTTAAAGCACGTATACCTTAAATATCTCTTATCTGGGGAAGATTAGAAATGAATATAACTAACTTCTATTTGGCTGTAATGCATTTATTAATGACAGTAAAAGCTGTAGATGGAAAAGCAATAGGTAGAACTGAGCCTCTTTAGATTAAATGTAATGTTGGGCACTTCATTATGGTTTTGTAACACGAGTTTTCAGTTTTCTGGGTACCTGCTGCCTCACACAATGCTTTAATAAAGCAAGCAGCTCCCCAAAACATGAAAGCCACAAAGTAAGGATGCATTTGCATCATGGAATTGGCAGCATTATTCAGTCTTAAACATCCCAGCTCTTTGATTTTTGCCTTTTACTCAAACCCTTGGAAAGCGAAGGTTACTAAACGCATGTTTACCCCAAGCACACAACCTGCTCAGCCGCAATTATCTCCTAATCTGGTCCTTCTGAGTTTCTCTGGTCTCACAGGTAAATACAGATTTAGCTGTTATTCGAGGCATATTATTTACCTCATTAAGTGTGTGTTTTGGCACGTGCATTATTTACCTGCCGGACTAACGGATGGGAGAGAGCAAACGCTGCCTTTTGTGCAAACAGTGACTTTGTTTGGGCGGTGAGTCCCGCGCTTTGCCGCGCCCGTTTCGGCTCTGTGTCCTGCAGCGGGCACTCCCTGCCCTGCTTGAAAAGCAAGCACTGGTGTGGGAATGCCAGGCTCAGAAACCAGGCACGTGGGTGGGTGTCATGTGCTGTGATGGAGCTCTCACCCTGAGCCACAAGCAGTGGGACCAACCATGGGGACGGATTTTAAATCTCTGTGTAGTGAGGTCTCTGTGTGTACATATTTAGGGGGTACCCGTATCCTCGTTCAACAGGACTGGATTGTTGCAATTCACTTGTTTTGCTGTCGGTCACTGTACCCAGCTATGTGACACCTCCATGAGCTGGGCTTGAACTCTCATCCCAATAGACCTATTAACAGCCACAAGGCTGGACCATGTTGGGCAACTTCATGTCAACTTTTTCCTGCAATGTTTTAAAAGAAAAAAAGGTAGGGAGGATATCCAGGCAGTCTCGCATGGATAATATGTTAAATTGAAGCATCAGAAGGTGGTGGCTGGCTGAGGTATTTCTTTGGGAGGAAGGCTGTAACCCATAGAGTCCTACTTGCTTTTTTGCTGTTCCTGCAATCCCTGAAGTTCATGCGTGGTTTTGTTTATTATTATCCTCCTCTGACAAATACCCTAAGTGTGAAATCAAGTGTAGCACTAGAATCACATCTGTGAGAATCTTTGTATACAGAGCAAATGAGAACTTCCCTGGAGAGAAGCTTTCCAGCCACCAGACACATGGTTTTTTTGTTTAATGGAGTGGCAGGTTTTGGGGTAACTAACAGGTGTTTCAAGGCCAAGCTGTTTGGTTGTAGTGTTGATTAGGTGTATTGTTTTGTTTGACTCTTACCATGTAGCAGAAGTTGCACTGTATACAAAAAGATGAAAGGCCTCCTCAGAAATGTCAATGAAGATTAGACCAGATTTTCCATTTTTAAAATGTTTGTGCTGTGTTCTGATATGATATGGTTCAGAGGGAGGTTGTGATCTGTTGCCTGAAGTCATGACTGTTCTGTGTCTCATAGCTCTTAATTTAGAGCTATTTGCAGAGGTTAATTTCCAGATGCCTGTGATTTTGGACACCTTGAGCTTAGACCAGTTACCACCTGTCATGCTTAGGGCAGATTACTGTGTTATTTCAGGTTTGTGATGCTGGAACCTCTACCGGGAAGCACAGAGAAAATCCCTGTCAGAGGAGGACAGTGAGGAGATACTAGGAGAGATGAGGTGTATGTGTGGATGAGTAACATGAGTCTGTCTTCAGTTTCAGATGCCTCTGGATGTTCAATGATAGCACTCCTCCATACTGGAGCAGCAAAGTTTCACCAAAACTTACTTCCAAGGACAAGACGAGCTGTGTGCTCCCTCCTCTCCCCTGGTGTTCTCAAAGGATACGACTCCATCGTAAGCAGGAAACTGGCGTCCCACGGCTTTGGAGCTTCCATGGCAGCAATGTCATCCTTCCCTCCACAGAGATATCACTACTTCTTAGTGCTGGATTTTGAGGCTACATGTGATAAACCACAGATTCATCCTCAGGTAAATAGTCGATCCTGTTAATTATCTGCTTGCAAGTTGCTTCTACTGTTCTGAGAGGTGGAAGGGAAAAGTACGGTGCCAGCACACATCTTCTCTGGTTTGTCCCACCTGCTTTCTGTTGCTGGTCCTCCAGGGCTCTCACCAGTCACCTGCTCTCAGGAGTGATGCCAGGACAGTCCAGTGGGAATGAGAAGGAGCTTAATTTCCATCAAAGAAGTGACAGTTCACATGTCATTGAAAACATCTGTCAAGTCATGTATGCTTGTCATCTGTCTGAACTGGGGAGGGTCTAAATGTTCTGGCTGTGAACATGTATTAGTAGAGAACTCCCAGCAGCCTTGTTTGATTCTGCAAGGAAAAAAGGCTCTTGGTAGCCAACAGCTTTGGAAAAAGAATAGTTTGGATAATATGAATATGTGCAACATAGTGGTGTTTCTAAGTAGAGATGAGCAATGGTTTAGAGCTATCTGATTTTGATGGAGTTGTCTTGCCTGGGTGTAATGAGAAAGGAAGAGTTCAGATTCAGAGAGATTTTCCAGTGCCTTACCAATTAAGACATAGGGAGGTGCAGATGAGATCAGAGGTTTTCCTGCAGGTAGTTCTTCCATACTAGAGTAGAGCGTATTAGTAAATACATTTTCAGTTTTCAGTGGAATGGACCCAAGTTTTCCCTTAAAATTAGAAAAACTTGCTACTATTGATTGGTGACAGACTGAATTTCTGATTCTAAATTGAATTCAGGCTTCTTACCTTTCTCTGCCAAAAAATTGGCCAGTTATATAGGCTATATCAGAATAACTTCCCTTTGCTTTGTTTGAAATACACCCACTACGTAGGTTGCAGCCTGGCCTCTCATTGATATAATATTCATTTCCCAATAAAGCTGTGGTTTCTTTTAGGTGTGTTCTGTCAAAGGGATGCTGCAGGTTGGGATCAAACCTGGTTCCTCTCTTCCCCAGTAGTGCCTCGGCAAATGCCACCTGCCTCATGTTTCCTGAAAAATGGACAGCAAATTCCCTTTTCTTCTGGTGGGTCTTTGTGGGAGGCTGTTGTGGCTCTGCACCCAGTTCTGCTAGCAGGGTCTTAACCACTCTCCAAGTGAGATGTCAGGCTATTACCTGCACGCTCCGCCTCGGGTGCACAGACCTGTCAAAGCTGTAAATTGGATCTACCTTGTACCTTTGAATATGGGTTTGGTCTGTGCACATTTTGATGCAAAACCATGATGCATGTGGAGCTAGTTTACAGCTGGCAGTAAAAAGGAGCATGAGTGGAATATGATTACTACTGTTTTAAGGAGCTTTGTCCCCAAGTCCTTGCCAGGGAAAGTAATGGTCTGGGCCAATGCAGATCTGCTATATATTTTGATGGTGACATAGCACCTTTAAGGTGGAGATGTTCTTCAGTGTTCCCAGTTTGCTGTGTTCAGTACTTGCCTGCATAATATTGTTTGTGGAAAGGGCCATCAGTCCCTCACATCCTCACCAACAGATCAGTTTGACAAATAAGAGAAATGGCTTTTGCAATGTGGCAGTCAGTGTAGCTGGAGAGGCTAAAGGTGCCTGCTGGAATCAAGCAGCTTTATAAAATGTGACTTTAGTTGATGCCACTACCTGCATCTTAACTTTTTGCTGACCAGTATGGCTTTTGTCCTCTCCACTGCTGGGCTGTATATTGTGGCAAGCAAACTGTGCTGTGTATTTCAGCCATATTCAGTGCAAGTTTCTAGTGGCAGGATCTTTTATTGGAGCTGAAAGGTTTTGGGCGTCCAGTCCAAGGACAGACCTGGGAACTAGGAATGGTCAGATTCTGATCTTTACTGCAATTCTGATCCTTTTTCTGCTTTTGTTTTGATACCTGCAAAATAGAAGCCTAGATACAATGAAATTCAAATGCATTGGGATTTGACGAGGAGGCTGCATGCAGAGCTAGGCTGCGATCCAGGCTGCTTTAAGTGGCATAGCTGTAATGTAGCCAGCTCAGCCTAAGTCTTGCAGAGTGCACTTGCCACTGTTCAGCACACTTCACACTTCTCACTATCTGCTCTTGAAAATATCCTGACTTCTTACCAGAAACTGCTGAAAGAGCTGTCTTTTTATCTGCACTGAGGTGTGTGAGTGTCACATCTGCTTCCCATCCCGCTGTATTTACTTGTGCTCTTCTGCAACCAGCAGCTTGATCCCTGGGGAAATCCTTCATGCTTATTCCAGAGCCTTGAACACTCCTTCATTTCCATCCCCTTTCACACTGCTCAATCTCCCATTGAGGGTTCATGGTATGGGCCCTGTAATGGGGATCAAGGAGGGTCAAGGACAGTGGTATTCCCATGGGAAGTGCCTGCCTCATGGCTCCAGTGCCTGGAAGTGCTGGCACAGTGCCTCATTGCTGCTGCCCTTTGCTTTAGTGCTTCTGGGTAAGGCATGTAGAGTCCTTCATGCTCCCTGCCCTACACCTGCAGAGGAATGGGAGCATCCTTGCAGTCCTGACTTCTGGTGGCTTTCAGCAGTTATGCTCCTAAATCAAAGTATATCTTTATATCACAAAAAGGCAGCTGAGCTTTGAGGTTTTTGGATATATTTTTGAGTAATGAGACCATCCCAGAGAGGGAAGAAGGTGCAGGGTTTAACTGCATTGTCCCAGATGGATAGATGGGAAAATCTGAAAGAATAGAGACACAGACCATGTTGTGTTATATTTTAGCCAGCCAAAGGTCAATAGAGCTTGGCAGTAAGGAATGTTTATGTCTGGCCCCTTGCTTCTCT
Source organism: Calypte anna (assembly GCF_003957555.1). Taxonomy (NCBI): domain Eukaryota; kingdom Metazoa; phylum Chordata; class Aves; order Apodiformes; family Trochilidae; genus Calypte; species Calypte anna. The sequence continues at coordinate 20,746,730 of NC_044254.1, read as the reverse complement.
TTAAGGCTTACCTCGTGGATTTGGGATTTGATCCAAAGCCCAGTGGGGTCAGGTGGGTGCTGTCATTCTGTAGGGGTCAGTGGACCTTGGACTGTGACAGTGGGAGTGTGCTTCATTTTTTAGCTCTGACTCTGACTTTTGTTTCCCTTTACTGTCTGCTAAGAGTTTACAAGTGCCTACTACTTTCATACACTGTCAGGCTGTGGAGCAGGTGCATGTGGTGCTTTAGCTACACAAGAGAAGATGCACTGATATAAGGGAGTCTTGTTCTTCTGTCCCTTTGTCCTTGTATACAGCAGTGTTTATGGTGGTCAGTGCTTTCAGTGACTGTGTTGAAGAGCTCCCCAGGCTCAGATCCATGGCTGCCTGTATCTGTATTTTATTAATGCAGTGAGCTGGGTGTGCCTCTTCGGGTCAGCAAGCCAAGTATCTTGCCTGCAACTTCAGCAGAGTGGATGAAAAGTGATGATTTTTTAAATGTAAAAAGTCCAAAGATAGAAATCAGATCTGTTCAAAGCTGAATTTTAAATTAGGCTTCTACACAGGATGTTTATCTCTACTGTAATCTATTACAGCCAGTTCAATGAGAACAAATAATAGATAAGTTTTATATGCCTGCTACCTGTAAGTGTGAAAGAGTATCAGACCCCTGAAGCGGCAGAAGGAGCTGGATGTAGAAGTTGTTGAGCTGCTAAATGAGCTTTTGGTAATGATGAAGTTGCTTTTTTTCACGTCGTTTTTTCAGGTATTTCTCAGTGTCTCAGAGTCACTCGGATTCAATAATTAGTTGGGAATTAGAAATTTGCCTCTTCAAAACTCTCTGTAAGAGGGAGATCTGAAACGTTCAGATCTTCTAATTGCTGAAGAAGGTGTGACCAGAGGCAGAAGAATAAATTGTTTAGAGGTGATACTTCCCTTGTTCTCTTAAACAGTACATTTTAAATACAGAAATATTTTGCTGCTTTTGTTTAGTGTATTCTACATTTTTCAAGTTGCCTTAATATGCATTTTGATTATTATTGTGGGGAAACTTTTAATAATTTCTGTAGAATGAAGCTGAATGTGACTGGTAATTTAATAAATACAGAACAGCACTCACCATTTCAACATGAAACCTTAAACACTGGGTCTATGAATAAGCATATGTTCAGTTACTAATTTATTTTCAAGTGTACAAACAAATCTGGATGATCAGAGTACATCTTCTGATTGGCAAAAGCACAGTAACAAATGGGAGCCAGTCTTTCTGTGAGATAGTATGAAGTACAAGTGCACAGCAAGGTAAAGCTGGGTTCAGGCTGTAAGTGCTGGTGTACAAGAGCATTGCAGGCATTTTCTCCTGAAACCAATGTCTGGTGGTTCTGGTGGGCAGGTGCAGCTGGAGTGGTTCCAATGATCACTGCCTCTCTGCTGCCCATACTGCTCTACTCATGATCTCATTCCCATGGTAGGGACAACTGAGTGATGTGTTTCTGCTCCTGAGCTGATGTGATTTATAGACTGGCCTTGTAATGGGAGTAGATGTTGAGTTCCACCAAATTCAGGCCATAGCAACAGATGCACGGTCCCTGCTGAGCTCACTGCTTGGGGTGAGTACATAGGGGATGGGCAAGGTACCTTGGGAGATGTAGCCTTAGCTCAGAGGACTTCTAGGAGGAAGACATCCCTAAAATCATAAACCTGCTGCAGGACGAGGTTATGGAGAGACCTCTGGTCCGCTGGGAAGCAGGATGCAAGACACCATCTGCATGCTCTTCAGTCAGCACTCTCCAGGTCCGGTATCAAGGCAGTCCTAGCTGAAGGGCAGGATGGGAATGCAGAGGGTTGCCTGCAAAGTAACAGATTGTTGCAGTCCTACCAGAGGGGGGTAAGAGATGTGCCCATGGCTATTGAGACATTCCCATGTAGCAGCTTTCTTGCATGGTTTTTGCCTGGCTGTTAAGCATTAGAAATCACCTGCCAAAACCCTTATTAAGGATGATTGTGAATTCTTGAAAAGTGAAGAAATTCAGGCTTGTTTCCCATGGCAACTTTAACTCAGCACTCTTGTGCCCAAGTATTACAGTGGAATATTAATCTGCCATTACCTGTCTTCATGCAGTTTAGGCTTGGGTGTAGTTTTAAATACCTAGTTCTCAATTCTTACAATGTTGTTTCTAGAGAAATGCTGTTAAAATGAATGTAACACAGTCAGTTGAAGTCTTTTTTTCTTTTTACTAAATGTTAGTAAAAAAAAATATTGTCTCTTGGCCAGTTATATCTGTTGTTATGCCATTCGTGTATCAGAATGTTTTAAGCTGCTAGAGTGGAAGTAAATAGTTCATATTAAAGCTGTTGCAGATGGATTTTTTCTGTTCACGTTAGTTTTTTGAACAATCTTTTGAAAGAACTTTTTGAGGCCTTGTACCTAGTTCCTCTGAGCAATTAAATTTTTTCTGAAAAGCTCCACATCCTACAGGGTGCATCTAAAATTGAAGAGTTATCATTGGTTTTTAGTCATATTTTTGGTATGTCAAGTTTTCCATTGCAATTCTGTTGGACTGTTGCAAAATCTTTTGTTGTTGTTGTTTTTACTGTGGAGAATGTCTTTTTTAGAAGATGTAGAGAGGAAAAGAGCATTTTGTAGAGGCTTCTGAAAGACCTGAGGCACCAGGTGTAGTGTAACCCTCAGAAGTTGTATTCTCTGTGGCAGTCATTTTGCCTTGGAGACCTCCCTCATTCTCCCAGTAAGTAGGAACAACCTTGCTGTGACCCGTATGAATCTGACAGAGAGGGTTATGGCTTCAGGCAACAGAATTAGCTGTATTTATTTAAAACCGATGGGCTAGAGAACATGAACAGTTACTGAACTCAAATCTCCTGGACAGCACAGCCACGAGACCACCAGGCAAGACATCTGATGTATGAAAAAAAATTCAAAGCAATTTCTTACTTGAAGATATAAACCCAGCATTATTATAGCAACAAGGCACTCTAACTAAAATACCAAGGCACTCAGGTGCCCAATTGCTGCCGTCCTAACCTGACCCAACCTGCTTAGCTTTCAGCTGTGTATTGGCAGGCTGATGAGATGACTACCTTAAAGCAATCAGTCATGTTGCCCTTTCTCTTGCAGCATGCGGAGACCCCACATCAGTTATGCATCCCAGCGTGCAATTCCCGACCTGTGCTGTTTGAACACTGTATCCTTAGCTGTGCAAACATTACACATCGTTTAGGTGACAAGTTGCAAAGTTAAGTAGACTTGTTGTTACAGCAGAAAGTAGTTGAGCGGCAGTCACCCTGAAAAGATCCATGATAGCTCAGGAATGTACAAGAGCTCTCTGTTGTGGTTAGAGGTTTCTTCAGCTCTGTAAAGCGACTGATGGGCCACTGGAAATGTTCACACCATGTGCAATTCTGAAGGGAAGGGGATCTATGCCATAGGTTTGTATGTTCACTGTGCTTGTGCTGCTGCATGCACAGCCCTGTACAGTTGTTCATGACCAGTGGGTGCCTGCTGCTGTTTTGCAGCCTCTGAGACACAGGTGTTATTTTGCATCTCAGCATGCTGTTTTAAAAACAGATTATAATCTTCCCATGATGTGGCATCTGTCTAGAGTGCTGCATGGGGATGTCGTTTCTCAGGCTGCTGTGATTGCTGGGGAGAGGTCTTTGCTGTGCTGAGGTGATCTTCTTGCAGTATTGGACAAAGCTTTCCTGGTAAAGAGAAACTGCAGCTCAGCGATTTTTTTTGTCAAGAAGGGTACAGGACATGCCTAAGACTCGTGTTTTCTCTCCTTCATGCCAAGTTGGCGGTGGAACTGTCCTTGTGTTCTCTTTGTTGATCTGTGCACTTGTTAGCTGGCAAAATAGCTTGTGGTCATGTTACTTAATTCCTCTCTGCCAGGCAGAAATGCATTGTCACCAGCAGTTGGTTGTGATGTTTGTAAAACCCTGAGTGTTCATTTACATGCAGTAGCTTGCCCTTTCTTCCTGTCCCAGATGTTTTAGTGTTCCTGGGAACATTGATTGTTTGTGCTGCTCAATATCAGGTGAAGAGGTTGGGTTTTGAAACAGTTTGATAATTCTGCAGCAAAGACTGGAAATGCTGGTTGCCTGTGGTGGAAAAGAGGAAACATGGAAAAGGATATAGTGTAGTTGTCATCTTTCAATAGAAGGGTAATATTTGGAAATACGTGTGTGCTCTTTTTGACCTGATTTCAGTGCTAAACTTCTTCCAAACTGTCAAGCTTAAACTGTTGTTGTCTTTGTCAGCAGAGATTTTCTGGCTAGTTGAATATATGTCAATAGTGCTTGAATACATCAGTTGAAATGTTGATGTCTGTCCCAGGTGTGGAAAGATGAGGGAGGTTCTGCCTTATTCAGGATGCTTTGGTGCTGCTGGAAAGATCAAAAAAGCTTTTTGGGTTTTGGCAGGTGAGCTGTTGCTTATGTTGAGAGGCAGAACCCAGCCTGGGCACAGAAGTTTTGTTCATGATGGCTGGAGAAGGGTGTGAGCCGGCTCTCGAGATTTCAGGTACAATGACAGGTATAAAAGAAGTCCTGAAGACCTCAGTAGCAAGTTGAAGGGAAATATTTTGTTTGTAAGACATGTGGATCCCCCTTTTCTTGTCCCTGTAAGAAAAGACCTCAGCTGGGGAAGTATTTCACTTTGGAATACAATAACCTGAAACCCTTTCAAGAGAGTTCAAAAGGGAAACAGTGAGCATGACCAGGGGTCTGTGAAAAGCAACTGTGTGTGTAGGATGTGTGGAACTGAGGTTGTGTTTAGTGCAGTGAAGAGAGATTATGTCCGATGGGATCTTCTGTTACAAAACCAAGAAAGGCAATGTTCTGGCCTGTGTCTGCTGTGCATAGGAAGAGCAGTCATGAATTTAAACAACAGCAAGAGAAATTCTGATTAGACATTACGAAAAACTTTCCAGTGATAAGACTAATGAAACAGAAAGATAGAGTGCCTGGGGAGCACGTGAGTCTCTCTTATTGGAGTCTGTAAAACCAGCCTAGACAAAGTCAGAAATGATTTAGGGGGAGGTGATGCTGCCCTCAGGCAGGTGCATGGACTAGATGTCTCTCTTAAAGCTCAGGCTCCTGGAGGCATGTGATTAGATGGGAATTTCAGCTTCTATTAAAGAAAGAGAAATGGTCCCTCTCCCTCACAGCTGTAAGGAAGCACCTAAAAACGAGAGCTACATTTAATGCCAATATACAACCCAAAATGCAACTCAAGACTTATCTTTGAGGAAATCCAGCCTTTGACATTGGGCTCCAGTGCCTCAGTATTGAAGGAATGCAATGAGCTTTACCTCAAGCAGGAGGAGGAAGAATATTCAATGGTCAGGCAGCAGAATTTGTCTTCACATCATCTTATCCCAGTGTTTTATGACCTTTCCATATTCCTGCTGGTTCTCTTGTGTTTTGATTTTGATGTGTACTTCCCATCATGCTTTTAATGAATATACAAATTATTTAAATACATTCAGTTGCTGGGTGTGTGCGTATGTGTACTTTAAGCTAGTTAGTGTTAGAAAAAGAAATTTGGGGTCAGCTGCTTCCCCAAAGACCTTTTGGCAAGGTTAATGTGTAGAGAGTAACAACTTACCTGGAACAGAAGCACTGAGAGACTGCTCACCATATGTGCAGGTAGGAATCCTTTGGAAAGTCAGCATAGCCCTGATTCAGCAGAAGTCCTGCTGTCCTCCACTGTAGAAGTGCTGCTTTTACAGTATTTGTTTTGGTTAGTTTAATAAAAATCTAGAAGTGAGGAAAAGACCTATGAGGTCATCTTGGTTACTGCCCCTGAGGACCAGTGCAAGGCTGCTCACTTGGAAACTGTGTTAGTTAAAATAGTAATTAAAGCAGAGGATGGAAAGTGGGGGGGTAGATCTGTTAGGCTAGTGCTGTCCTTACTGTGTCCCTTTTCGATTTTAATTGCCTTGGAAAAAAAAAGAAAATCACAAGGCTTTAAAAGCTCTGATTCTTCCTGCTCTTCAACCCCCCGCCCCCTCCCCGATCTTCGAGGCATCAACTCTCATCTGTCAAAGTGTAAATCAGCAATTAAAACACAAACAGCGAAATGCCAAAGATGACCTGAAGCACAAAGCAACTGACAAACAAGTCCGGACAAATCGGCGGATAATTTATAAGCATTGCCCTAAAATCTAATTATTTGGCAATTCGAATTTGCAGCCGGCCAGGGCTGTGCAATAAATTTAACCCGCCATAAATTATTTAGGAGCAGCCCGTGGTGTAAATCAAAAACACGAGTGTTTGTTTAAGAAATAAGCTCCTTGTGCATAAAGTGACTTTTCTTTAAAGGGGTGAGTGAGGGAGCATCCCTCAACAAAATGATCTGGTGCCAAGCCTGTCCTCTCTCCACAGAATGTCCCTTGCCTCTTTTGCCCTTACCTTTTTTGAAGGTGTAAAGGGGCCTTTTGGTAGGAAGTTTTATGTTTTCCTTTATCAGACAAAATCCCTTTCAACCGCCTCTGCTTGGTTTTATGGCATTTTGAACAGTCAGCTCTGATTTTTATGGGCATCTTTTATTCTTGTGTTTATTAAACTTCTTCACATGGGGGTGGGTAGAAAGGATAAATTATTCTCTGATAGTTTTTGGACTGAACAGGCCACATGGTCTTCCTCAAATATATAAATCAGTGTCCTGAAGTGTTCCCTGTCCACTTAGCACATGAGCTTCTGGATTGAAAGGTTTGAGATCCAGGAAGTTCTTGCTGAGCTCTGTATTCAAATGATGTAAGTGCTCACAGATCAAAAATTACAAGCAAAAAGATGCTTTTCAGGGAATTACTACAAGTTCACATGCTTTCTTCTCTGAACTCAGTGTCTGTCTGTTACAGGAAATTATTCAGCGAGTATACTTGTGTGCTTGTTAATTTCTTTTATGAGCAAGAAGTTCAAGACAGCTGAATTTGTGCATCTCTGCTCCAGTGTTAAAGGGAAGGGACTCTCATTTAGGATGGTTGGGTAGTGAAAGGCTGGGTTTATAGCAGTGCTTTTACATGCCCTTATGAATTTTTTAAATCCCTCTTAAAAGCGAGTCCCTAGCCATTCTGCAGTTACCCTACAGCCTCCTGCTGCTGCTCAGCCCACTGGCCTGGCACAGCTGGATTGCATGGGAGGCTTGCACCTGGGAACTTTCTTGCCTTTTTAAAAAGCACGCATCACACAGATTTGCTTCAAGTACTGTGCAATCATAAATGTAAGGTTGCTGTAAAGAGGGTGGACTTGGTAATGGATACGTACAAGCCCTGTGGCTCTGTAGGTTCTTATTGTTACTCTGTTTGGGCGCGCAGCTGAGAGGAGGGAGAGGGTGCTGATGTCTTTTTCTTTAAGCGTGTTAATATTGATTTTAGAAGCTCTGTGTTCCAACAATATAAATGCAAATGCCTTGTAATTGGGAGCTGCGTGCAGAATTTCTCAACAGAAAACATGTTCAACTTTTCATGACAATGAAAGGAAAATAAAAACCCGCTTATTTATTGCTGGTGGCTTGAATCCTGGATTTCCTTTCAAGTTACTTTGCAGTGCTAAATAAAATACCTAATTGCAGTGCTCACAAAATTCAAATGGGTACATTTGTTCTTCTGGTTGCTTGTGGCCATTGCAGCCTCTGGACACCCTCAGCATGATTTCAGCACATCCATAACTTCTGGTTATGCTGTAAAGAAAACTGGGGCTGTGTGTAGGGTAAACTTGGAGGTCCCAAATCATGGCTGAATTGGGAGCAGGTACTCACTGTTGGAAGTGGAAATGGGTGAGGATCTCAAGGTAGTGCTTATGGATGATCAGAGTGATAAAAGAAAAGAAGTATTGGTGAAATACTTCGTTTTTAATTCCATTATGCTGTTCACCTCCACCTTTCCCATCTGGGAAGAAGAAGCAAAGGTCGTTGATGGTGGAGATGGAGCTGGGCATGTTGAGCTCACTGGGCTGCAGTGAAACATGAGAGAGCGCCCGGCTACCTCCTGCATCATGGTCTGTTGGGGGGTTGTGTGTGTGTGTCTTAAGTGCTCACCATTTCATAATAATTACTAATGAAATTCTAGATCTGTAATAACATTTTGGAGATCTAAAACAAACCATATGCTTGTAAAAAAAAAAAAAAAGAAAAAAAAAGAAAAAAAGTGGAAACAGATCAACTTTAAGCCATAAATTCTTGGTAATAGAGGCCTCTTTCCCTCCTTTCTGTTTATGTTTGATAGATATTTTTGTTTCTTCAGGAATGTCAACTCTTAATTTCATGATGTATCATGGGCTTAAGAAAATTGAATTTAATAAAGGCAAAAGATGAATGGCACCTTTAAAGGTCCCAACACTTGTCCTTTATAGCAGGACAAACTGCTGGGTCTCCAAACACTGCTTCTCTCCAAATGAAAGTTTAAATGAAAAGTACAGCAGTGTCACAGGTTAAATTTCATTGCAGGACTGGCTAACGTTGTTAGTGAGGAGTGGGGCTTATTTCATGGGGCTGGTATCTGTTGCCTTAGATACGAGTGGAGCAAACACTGCCAGAGACTGGAAAAAAACCTCTGCTATAGGAAGTGTTCAGGACAAACAGCCTTTTGGGAAAGGTTCTTTACTACTTGCTTCAAAAACTGACTAAATAAACCCAAGAGAGCAGCTGTGCTTTCCCCTGAGATGCTCAATTCATTCTTGGGGTTCCACCCCTACTCCCAGCCATGCACTTCCCACAGGCCTGCATTCTGGATATTGTTAAATTTTCCACATATTTTTTAGCATGACTTTTTATTTCCTCCGTCTGTCTTAATCTGACCCTCCTGGAAGTGCTTTTTGCCTTTGGTTTTGGAAGGAAACGATGCCTTTGTGTATCAGATCAGTGACAGGGCTGTCTTTCACTCTTGCTTTGCATCCAGCCACTTGATGGCCCCTAAGGATGTTTCTGGTCCCTCAGGACTGATCTCCATGTGGCAACGCAGCCCTGCTGTGAAATCCAGCTGGTATGTGTCCCTCTCTGGGAGGGAGGACACTCGTCTTGCCCTTCCATGGGCTTGCCTGCTTCTGTGGTCACCCCCTGGATGTGATGCAGACCTGAGGGGCACCGAGCTAGCCCAGCCTGGTTTGAAGGATGGGGTTTTGTTAACCCCCAGCCTGGGGTTAAGCCTGGCTCCCTTATGATGTCCTCTCCATTGGTTTTCAAACTTTTCAAGTCCCTTTTTGTTCTGAACAGGAATTTGCTGCTTTCAGAGTTTATCTGGTAGTTGTTTTGAAGGGGGGATCATCTTGTTCAGTGTTTCTTAGGCAGATGGTGTTTCTAATGTTTCCATGGGTGGTCATGGGTGGCTGAAGTTGTTGAGTTTGGCTCCACAACAGGCGATCCAGAGTGATGCTCCTGTGTTTTGCCTGTGTTCTCCTCCCCTTCCAGCACTGGATGGAGTTTCATCTTTTTCTTCTAGGAACTTGGTGACTCCTGGTGGGGTGGTATGGCTGTGGGGAAGGATGTACCCAAACTTCTGCTCTGCTTTGGCTGCATGGCACACCCTGAATGTGGCACAGCTATTTGTGGGGGAATGGTTAAGCCGTGTGTCCTTTGCAGCTTAGACTGCTTGGTATCTACACCTGGGCACTTCAGCACTGCTAACACTTTATTTTATTTTATTCTCCAACCTTCCATCTTGGTGGCATGTGCTCCTCACGTGCCCTGGTCTGGGCTGTGTGCTCCTGGGAGCTGCTTTGCTATGGTCGTGGACTCTGTCCACCATAGAATTGGGTGTTTCTTCTGGCTATTTAAATTATTTGTTGCTTTTTAATTTTTCATTTACCTACCCATCCTTTTGCCCTCCCTCTGCCTGCTGGAGTGATGTCATCAGCTCAAATGTATGACCTCATGGTGAAACCCGCCTGCGGGTCATGGGGTTTGCAGTCAGGGTCCAAAAGCTGTGTTAGTTCCTCTGCGGCGGCTGCATTTTCCACATGCTAATTTTACTCACAGGAGTTGGAATTTTTTTATTTTATTTTTTATTATTTCTTATTTGTCTCTTCCAGATGTTTTCAGGCAGCTTTTTTTTTTGTTGTTAAACTAATTCCATTCATGTTTTAAAAATTTATGAAAGCGCTAATAAAAATGTCAAAGTGGTAAAAATGTTAGCTTTTGCTCTGCTTTGATTAAATTTTGCAAACTGTTTTTGAATATTAAAAAGCAATATTTTTTTTATTCTCTCTCCGACTCTGTTTCTCTCCAGAAGTGATTTGAGAGGCTTGTTGCATGGATATCACTCAGTGGGCTCATTTGCACTCCAGAACCCCAGTGCCATGCATCTCTATTAAATAACATAGACAAATTATTCTTTAAAGACACCAAACAAATTGTCACTTCTCCTCTTACATTAAACTGGAATGAGGCGAGGGGGTAGAGAAGGAGGGGGGTGAACACAAAGGATTTTATCGCTTTTATTCAGTGGGTGGCTTTTTTAATTTCATGTGTATTTTTTAATAATTGAGAAATCCATCGCAACTGGATTTCTTTAAACTTTTTATTAACAGGTCCATGTAAATTTTTGATTGCTGATTATTCAAATAATTGAACATTATTCTGATGAAGGAACATTTTTATTTCCCTATCAGCATAAATTGGCTACAAAGAGGAAAATTAAGCAGGGCTTGCTACTGTGCAGTATCCCGTAGGGATGGATTTTCCAGGGGGGGGGCTTCCAGCTCCTCTTCTTGCTCTGTTAGAGGAGAGCAATGCTCCTCAGCTTCTGGGAAGAAGGTGTTTTCATACAGTAGCTCCTGTTGTCTGGCTGGTGATGTCCTCCAAAAGGACAGCAAGGTGGAGCAGGTGAGGCTGGTCTTGTGGAGGTCCCAGTCTCCCTGGGGCATCCTTACTAAACGAATGTGAGCTTGTTGCAAGTGTATCTCCATGTTCCCTGGGTAGAGCTGACATGTGAGTGGTGCCAGATTGTCTTCCTTAGGCAGCCGTGTGTGCCATTGAGCAGAGACATCCCTGCCACCTGTCCCAGCTGCAATGAGTGTCTGCACCATCCTCCTCACTCATGGTGTTGGATGTGCTCTGTGCTCCAGTACCACTTGCCACCCCTCACTGTGCAGAGTTTTGGTGTCAGATTTTTGTTTGGGACTGTCAGGCCTCTCTTTTTACAGCCAGCTTGTTATACAGGATCATTTCCATCTTTGTTTGCTTTAAATGAACAGCTGCTTTTCTTTTTGCCCTCTTCAGGAAATCATCGAATTCCCTATCTTGAAGCTGAATGGCAGGACGATGGAGATTGAATCCACCTTTCACATGTATGTTCAGCCTGTGGTGCATCCCCAGCTTACGCCCTTCTGTACAGAGGTAAAGTGCAAAGGTTCCCTGGTGCTCCAAGAGTCTCCCTGGGAAGCAGGTTTCCATTGCACCAGGGGTTGGGGTTGCCTCTTCTTGGTACAGCTGCAAGGCAGAATGTCATGCCAGCCTTGAGTTAAGGACAAGGGGAATAATTTTTCATCATTGCAGTATCATGTGAAGACCTAATTTTGGATTCATAAATGACTTGAGCTGTGATCTGCTAAGTTCAGTTGTATTTACAACTAAAGGACATCTAACTGGGTGACCACAAAATAAAAGCACTCATATTAGCTGGTGCTCAAAATCCTGTAGCCTCTCTGTAAGCTCTTCATGATTGTGCTGCATTGCTCTTTGGTGGAGAAGGTCCAAAGAGACCATGGTACAAATTTTTAAAAAATGTTGTATGGTTGCATGGTTCAGAGGCTGTTAATGGCTATGCTTTGGGCCTGCCTGTTGGGATTTGATGAGACCTTCAGAATTGTAGAGTAACCCATGCCTGCATATTTAAGACTTTCTTTTTGATGTCGTGCTTCTGGGGCACTTAAAATGATTGCTGGAGAAGTGGCCTCTTGTTACTTGGTTACTGTCATTGTGGAGGACAGCTGTTCTTGAGCTGTGTCCACCTCTCCCCAGACACAGAGAAGATGAAGGTAGTAAATGTGATCTCTGATGGTTCAAAGGAAACCAGTGTGAGTGCATGTGCCTGCATGTGTGTTGATTTGTGACTTGTTTGGTTTGGGTTTTTTTATTCAATGCAATAAGTTAATTCTTTCTGCAAGCGTGTTCTTCCTCCCTGCTGTAGCCATCAAGACAAAGTTTAAGTTCCTTTTGCTTTGAGCTTTTTTGCTTTTTATCCACTATTTTGATGTTGGCCAGCTCAACAACTGAAGTACTGACTATGGAAATCAGGGTATACCTGTCCAGTCTCATCCTGGATCATTGAGACCATGGTGTGTTTTCCCCAACTTCTGTGTCTGCAGGTCCTTGGAGTGCTTGTCCTTCTTGGACAAGTTAACTTCATGAAAAAATTACTCCTCTGTGTTAGGTGGAGTCCCCTCCAGGACCAGCCAGCCCCTACCATATTTCCACATTGTAAAAATAAATACTTTTTTTTTTTCATTCTCTTGTAACTAAAAACCAGCGAAGGTATTTTATTTAAACTTAAAAAAAAAAAAAAAAAAAAAGACTGAGCACAGAAAACATTATTCCCAGGTGAGGGGCTTTCAGAAAGCTATAAATGTGTGAAAACAGTAGAGGGTTATAGTGGAAACAGTTTTGCAACCTTAATATTGGAAGGCTGGACAACTACTTTGGCTGTCCTTATCCCCATGAGAGTTGCTGGACATATGGTTGTACAAGTGTGATAAATCTCACAGCTTGCACCTCATCTTCACTTGCACCTCATCTTCACTAAGACCAATGTCTTCTAGAGCAGAGCCAAAAATGTCTGTTTTGTATGTCATCTGAATTCTAGAGAGAAATCATCTCATTCATCAACTCCCACCAAAATTCCTTTTTCTGGAAATTCCTCTGTTGTGCCCTTACCCCTGTGCTGCTAAAGATTCTAGCTCAGATTTTGAATGGGAGAGACTCTGTGGGACTGGCTTGGTGTGGCTGCCTGAGCTGAACAAAGCTTGGCTCTGGAGTCTCCTCCTGCCTGCTGCAGCCTGAGCACATTGAGGGGTTCTCTGGATGCTGAGCCTATGACTGAGACATTCAGCCCGTCTGGTGGTCCTGTCCCACAGCACTGGTTTCTCTGCCTTCTCTTGCTCCTGGGAGCCTGGAGCAGCTTTTTGTGGTTTGCAGGTTTGTTTCTCCTGTGTGGAGCCCTCAGGCAATCAAGACCATGTGTGTATGCAGGCTGTGTGCGCACAGGAGTCCCCAGGACAGGCTGAGGTGTCCCAGCTGCAGCATCGTGCTGCAGATTCTGCTGCTGACCTTAGTCTGGTGGCTTGTGTCCGGAGCTGGATAAAAATGAACAGTGCTGAGGCCAGCAGGCAAAATTATTGCAGAACCCTCACTAGTGTGTATCGGTGACACAAAGTGGCCTAACTCACCAACTTTGGCAAGTTCTCTGTTATTAACAGCCTGGATTAGGGAGCTGATTTTAATCTCAGCCTGGAAGCCACTGGCTCCTGAGCAATTCTCCAGTATGCCTGTGCTGCTCACTGCACATTGTGGCCCGTCTCTCTGGCTTGGTGGTCTTCTTGCCTGTTGCAGGGGCTGCCATGAGGTCCAGGGAGTGAGATTGTGCTGGAATTTGGGGCTGACTTTGAAACCCTGCCCTAAGAGCCACAGGTGAGCTGGTTGTACTGAGCTGGTTGCTGAACAGTTGCAAAAATATGCTTTTGCATTTGTATCTGCTTTTTTGCAGAGGCTGTAGTGGCTGCATGGAGACCTGTGGGGTCAATGGCTTCTGCTAGACCAGGTACAAGGGGCAGGGACCTGAGACCTTGGGGACATGGCTGAGGTGTGCTTTGTGTCCAGCTCCTGCAGAGCTGCTGCCTGCACAGATACAGCGTTTGCCATTGACTTTCAGCTGGTTTATGTTTTCTGAAAAATATCCATTTTGCTAAATGCCAGTAAAGGGATTTTTTTAGGCACCTCTACTTAGAAAGGGTGAGATTTATTGGCCTCTTTGTCTACAAAGAAAGACCAGGCCTGATTATCAGATTGTACACCAGAGACAAGTGCTTAGGTAATCAGCAAACTGTCTTGGAGTAGAAATACGACGGTTTTCCAGATAAACTCTGTAGGAAAAGCAGTGATGCTGACATTATAGGGCAGCCTGCCTGCTGTATTGCTGCTTTCACCTCCACTTGCTGTATTGCTGCTTTCACCTCCACTTGCTGCCTTTGCTGTGGAGAAATAATACTGCTTGGTATACACTGTGTGTGGGAGGATTACCAAGTTTTCTCAATATTACTACTTGGGTCTGGAGTACCTCTTTCATTCCTCTCTCTTCCTTCTTGTAGAAGACATCACAGCACATCACATCACATCAGAGGAAGGGTCTCTGCAAGGGTGAAGAGAGTCACTCTTAAGGCATGCCTTTGCTTAGCTTTTGCTTTGTCCCTTAGTTTTTGGTTTCTCCCCTGGTTCCTGGAGGTTTCTCCAACTCCCTACACTGATGACCAGAAGCACATCTTCCAGTGCTAGCTCACTGTAACCTTTATCTGGTCCCTTTTCTCTTGACTTGTTTTTGTAAAACAACAGATCATGAGGCTCCATTATTATGAGGGTGTGCTGAACATAAAGGCAGACAAGGTGGAAAGTGCTCGCAAGTGTTAAAAGCTGTTATGTATGTAAAGCTCATCATGCCTTTTTGGAAGATACAGGTGGTTTGTTTGATGCTCAAGAAAGTTCATGTCAGAAGCTTAAGTGAGAGATTCCCTTTACCCAGAAGGTGCTTGTACAGGCTTTTTCATGGTACTTGCTCTCTTTTTATGATTAATTTTTTATTGATTTTTTTATTCCTGAAGGAACGAACAATAAAAGTACAAAAAGATAAATGCCTTAGCTTGTTTATGTTTCCAAGTACCATGTGCTTGAGATCACCAGTGAAACTTTACAATTGTACAGTTTTATGGTTTTATGCTTTATCAAAGCTGCAAGACCAGATAGTGCTGCAGACCAAATGTACTCTATTGGGTGTTACAGATGGATGTGAACTTATAATAGAAAGGGTGAAAGAATAGAAGTCTGCTCCCTTTTGAGCACTCTCTGGCCTGTACTGAGAGGTACCCTAGAGCAGGTATATCCATTTGTATTCATGCGTGTGATTTCTGCAATGTGATTTTCGTGTGCGTGTGTGCTTGTTGAGGTGTTCTTGTGTGGATTAATTGGTACTTTGTGTGGCCTGGCAGGGAAGGAATCTTGGACAAGATCAGTCAGTGATTCTGGTGAGACCTCTGCATCTGCCTTATCCTTCCTCCCTCTTGGTGGGAACTGTCTGGATGAGGCCATTTCATTCTGTCCTCCCATGACCATCCAGGGTGCAGCACTGAAAAGATAGAGTCATGAAGATGCCTGGAGCTGTAGAAGCCATTTACATCAGTCCTAGCTGTGATATCAAAAGGTTACCTGTCATCCCTATTACAGGAAAGACATGGACCTGTCAGAGTATGTCCAGGGGAGAGCCACAAACATATTCAGAGAGATGGAGCACCTCTCCTATAAGGAAATGCTGGGAGTTGGAGTTAGTTCAGCCTGCAGAAGAGAGGGCTCTGGGGAGACTTTATTGCAGACTTTCAGTACTTAAGGAGGCTTACAAGAAAGATAGGGACTGTTGTGACAGGACAAGGGATAATGGTTTTAAACTAGAAGGGGATAGATTGAGATTGAACATAAGGAAGAAATTTTTTATGATGAGGGTGGTGAAACACTGGAACGCTGCTCAGAGGGGTGGAACATGCCCCATCCCTGGAAATATTCGAGGTCAGGTTGGACAGGGCTTTGAGCAGCCTGATCTAGTTGAAGATATCCCTGTTCACTGCAGGAACTTTAGGTATCTTCCAACCCGAATTCTTCAATGCTTTCCCAAAAGCTTATCTTTCAGTCACTTCCAGAGATTTGATTTGAGTTGCCTTTGGAGAGACGAAGCCAGTGCCTTACACTTGGTGAGCTGTCCACCTTTGCCAGGGGAATGCCTGGAAAGAACTATGGCAAGAAGAAAAAAAAAAAAAAAAAAAAAAAAGGCGCCAGAGAGCATTAAAAACTCCTCCAAAGAGTCTTGCATTAATCTCTCCAATCTATTTGCGTCTCAGAGTATGCGAAGTCTGTAGGTAGCAGCTGTTACCCAATTAAAATACAGATTAATATAAAAACAGTTTCTGGAATATGAAAGAGTGTCTGTGTCCCTCCACTTCCTTAATATTCCACCTCATAATGGCTTGATGAACTTGAGAAACCTACCTAGAGGAACTCTATTCTTAAAATTAAAATACTTTCCCTAAAAGGTATATATTACCATTCCATGGAAGTAACTATGAGAAAATAATCTTTCCACTTACAACTTATTCAGTGAGTCAGGTATTTGGTATTCATTAAATGTAATTACAGTTTAATTGGAGTTTAATCTCTTTTTTTTTTTCCTTTTCCTCTGAGTTCAGTGCTGTAAGCCAAGCAGCCAGAGAAACAGAGGCAGAAACGATTTGAGCTTCTTTCAGTTGCCACACATTTAATAAAGCAGAGCCCTGTGGTTTGTGAGAGGGCTTATGTTTATGAGTAGGTTGAGCTGGTCTGTGTGGAAGAGTTACTTCTGGCTGGTGGGGGGCTGTCAGCATCTCTTGACTAGAGTCCATGGCTTCTGGAGGCTTGGATGCATGTGCAGGCAGCAGGGCATGCTCCAAGGCTATGTTTGACCTTTATTTTATGAAAATGTGTGAGATATGTAGCTTCAGGAAAGTGCCATATGAAGTGAAATCCTGTAGTGTGCACTTGTTTTAATAATGATTTTTTTAATTACTTGGGTGCATTGATGGCAAGCTACTGACCTCCAATATTCAATATGTTAAAAGACAATTTTGTCAGTTAGAAGGCAGACAGAAAAATTATCTGTTTTCCATGTGCCTCAAGCTATCCTGGGCAGATGCAGGTAGAGACCCATGAGACTGCATCCTTTCATTCATGTGTCTAACTTTAAACAGCCGAGCAGTCTGGCTGCAGTCAGCAGGGCTACCTGTTGGCAGGACCTGTTCTTAAGGAACCTCCTGAAAAACAGAGTAGACCAGGCCTGAGGAAGAAAGGTGGTTTCGTTTGATTTCATTCAGTTGTTCTTAATACAATTTCAAAATGCAGAAGGGTGATGGGATGGATGATGGGACAGCATGTGTGTGGGCAGAGGAGGATGACGGGGTCCATTCTGAGTCTCGCTTACAGTTGTTTATTCTGCTCATCTAACACTGCACAATTTTGGTGTCCCTGCAATAGCAGGGAGGAATGGTCAGGGACCCCAGTAGTTACCGCTGCCTGTGTACATCAGGGCAACATCAAAACTGGTGAAATGTGTTGGGAAAGGGCAGCGTTTTGGGCATCAGGCTGGTACGTGAAGCAGGGGGCACCACTGCTCTTGAAGCAGATCCTGCCCAACTGAGAGCTGTTTTCTGGTGTGGGTAGGAGCCCCCCTATATTTCTGTGCATGGGATGAAGCTGTGCCCTTGCCTGTGTCTAGGGAGCGGCCAGGATCACTCTGCTGTGGCTGCCTCCTCCTCAGCAATGTCCATGTGGGTTACAAGAGCATGTTTTGGTTGCAGTGAGATGGACAGGAGAGGAGACCTTGCTAATGATCTTTTGAGTGCTGTTCTGATGCCTGCTTTCTGTTTGTCTCTCATTTCAGCTGACTGGGATTATTCAAGGCATGGTGGATGGTCAGCCAAGCCTCCAGCAAGTGCTTGAGGTAAGCAGAATAACCTTTAGTTCCTGAACTCTGACCTCTGGTCCTGTCTTTCCCTCTTCATCTCTTTCCCTGCACCCTCTCCTTGCTGAGAATCGAACCGCGTAATTTGACTATGATTACAGCTTCATTAGAATAACATTTGCTGTCACGTTGGTGACACACTGCTGAGAGTATTGAACCATTGATCTGTCATCTCCAGCTGTTCATGTCAAGGGTGCTGACAATATATCCCAGCTTCTGCCAGTAGATAGGAGAAGAGGTGATTCTTGCTTCAGCCAGTTTTAAAACACTAAGATATTGTTCAAGGCCACTGCTTCAGGAATTCCTGCTTTTTTCTTTCCCCTCCCTCAGTGCTTTATTAAATTAAATTTTTCTACCTATTTAAATGCTCAATAATACATGTAGTATAGAAAGAAAATGCCTCTAATATCTAATCTCAAGGATGCACGAATGCAGATACAGTTCTAATAATGCTATCTGCAAAATGTTGAATTCCTAAAGCATTTAGGGTTTAATTAGCTTGGAAGTATTTCTCCATCAATAGCTTTTGTTGGAAGTCAAATAGTGAAGGAAACCTCCTCAACCAGAGCTTGCTTGGGCTTCAGGTTGGTGTTCGATGCATTGTCTCTGTCAGGATTTCCATTGCTGTGTTGCCTAATTGTTCCTAATCAGAATAATTGCAACAATTGCTTATCTGAGGAAATCAAATTAAAGGTTTAAAGTCCTCCATAGAGACAGCACTTCACAGGCGCTCGCATCAAGGAATTTAGGTGTTACTACTGCTGCCCCTTGCTATGGGGAGCCTTATACAGAGCTGGCTGGAAAATCCTGGCAGTCTGAAGGAGGCAGAAGCAGCACTGTCCTCTGCCCAAAAGGCTTCTGCAGTGAGATGAGACCAAAGGTGGTGCTCTGTGAAGGTGACATCTTGCATCCAGGCAAACCTCAAGCTCTCCTTGGTGCTCTCCAGACACCACATAGCAGCGGTGTTGGTCCATAAGCATAGGGATGCCTGTGCATGCTGCCCCAGGAGGAGAGAGCTTTCTTTGCCTGTGTGGGTGAACATACATTGGTGCTGCAGTATTACAGAGTTCATTCTGTTTCCACAGGAGATTATTGGAGTGGGGAAACAGTTCGGTAAATTTCATTTATTTGGACTGAAAAGGTGTTCATACAGCAGCATGTTTCTAGGTTAAAATGAGATTTGGGTCAGGCAGCTTCTGGGGCATGCAGGTTTATTCAGGAGTGGAAGGTGTCAAGTGAGGGAAAAGCAGAGGGATTTCTCTTGCTGAAGCTCTGGAAATACTGCTAGTGAGGCTGCATAATTGCAGGTGATTTCCTGTCATCTGCCACCAGAAGGTTTTGAGCATGTCATTTGCTAGTTGTAGCTGGACTAAATGTCTATGCAGGGGTTTTAGTCTAGGTGAGTTCCTCCTGGTTAATCCCCAAGGTGGATGTGCACCCTCCAGATTAACACGACCCATTTCTGAGGTGGATCCAGAACACTTGTCCCTATGGGAAGTTGATCAGGAGTAGTGGATTCTCTTTCAGTCCACAGTGTACCTTGAACAAGCACCTCCTTGGAACTGTAGGTAGGAAGGAGACCCAGCCTGGAGAGAAAGGGGACATGTGACTTTGCTTGTCACTGTTGCACAGTGCCTGTGTGTGCCCAGTCCTTCTGTTTAGCCTCCTTTCCTATATCCTTTTGAAACTGTATGAATTGGAGCATATGAGGAGTGCTGTAGGTTTAGAGCTGCCGTCCCAGGATGTCTATGTTTTCCCCTTACTGGAGACATGAGTTGCACTCACTATGAACCCATTTGGTACAGAGGGAGGAAAAGTGGAGGAGGAATGCCAGGTAGCAGTGCAGTTGTATTGTCCCGTTAATGCTGCACAACTTCCATCCTTCCACGAGCAGAGCTGCTGTGGTGTCTGATAAGATCATCTCTGCTCTGGTTGCTTGATGTCTCCTATCAGAAATCTTCAAAGGTCCAAACGTGCTGTTGTTGAGATGGCAAGCAAAGAAAGAAGAGAGAGGGGGAGAGGGTGGATAAGATCACAATTTTCTTCTCTCTTGATTGCAAGCAGCTTATCTGAGTTTAACTGTTGTGGCTCAGCCTGTGTCTGCAAAACTCATCCCCTTTTCTTGCCTTCCTTTTCAGAGGGTTGACGAGTGGATGGCAAAGGAAGGCCTCTTAGATCCCAGCGTCAAGTCGATTTTTGTGACCTGTGGAGACTGGGATTTGAAAGTGATGTGAGTATGGAAGGGGAGGGAGTTTTCTGTGGGCTTAATTGCTTTGTGCTTGCCTGTAGTGCATGTCTTTGTCCTTACAAGCCTACAAGAGTCCCTAGTCATTGTTTCTTAGGCAAATAATTGTTTCCAATATATAATCAGGAGTGCAGGGTTGTTTAAGACAACAGGTGGGTGCTGGGCATAGTGCAAGGTCCCTAGGATATTCCTTAAATCTTTTCAGAACCCCAAGAAGGGTTTGAACCAGAGCTTTAAACTGGATAAACTGTTTTCTCTTTTATCCAATATACTTTCCAAAAGGATGGGTATTTCTGAGTATGCATACATGTAACTCTGTTTCTTTACGTCCAAATGAAGCAATGGTCCTAACCTGACTTTCACATGCAATGCTTTCTCTCTGTCATCTTGGCACATTAGGTGTGAGTCACAGAGTAGAACTTGGAAAGACAATGCAGACCAAGTCTGGCATGCTTCATCAGTGTTCTTATTGCTAAGGTCATCTTCGTCAGCTGGATGTCTCTATCTGGAGAATACTAGGTGGGGACTCACACTGGAATCTGCAAGTGTCAGTGTATGTGTGCTTTGTTATAAAAATAAATAGACAACCAATATAAAACTGTTAGTTGAAAAAAGTGGTGTTAAATGTCTTAAGAATTAGATGAGTTTAATCAGTAAGGTGTTTGCAGATTGGCGTCATATTGTGCTGAATTCACTTGGATTCTTATAATCTCTCTTCAGCTTTTCATTTCCTCAGAGTGCTGGATAAAGACTCCTGTTGTTATCACACCGGTAAACCATGGGCTTGACACATCCAATGCTAAACTGACATCCACAACTCGTTAGTAGTGTTACTTGATTTTCACTGTGATGTTGGTTTCCCCAAGTTAGAAGCCTAAATAAACTGCACACAGCTTGGGAACAATCAGCACCAGTTCTTCCCTGCAGAGTGGTCTTTGTAGAGTGGCAGTTCCTTGTCTCTTCTTGGTGTGATTAGCGAGACAAGATACGAGAACTGAAACAGCAGCACAAGCCCTAGTGGAGATTAGAAATTTGCCATGCTCTAGATAGGAGTGTGGTATGTGAGCTTCTGAGACAAAATCTGGGTCTGTGCTGGGGCTGTGCCCAGAGCTGGTATATATTCCTAATTCTGATAACCTATGTTATGGGTTTAAATTAAGAATGAGGCTTATTTTTCTCTATTTATCATGTTTAAATTTCTATTAGGGACCAAGCACAAAGACAGCTGCAGGGATGTGCTAAACTTCTACTTTTTATCTGTTCTCTTTTCTTAGTTTTTTACCCATGTATTACTGTTCTGAGAGTCCAGTTTACTGCTTTCAGTGATGGTTGTGAGGAGCAGACTTAACTTTGCTGAAAGCCCATCTTACCACTTTTGCAGTGGGGTAACAAGGTTCCCAGATAACATCCTAATTTGGTGTCTGTATGGAGTGGACAACCTTCTGAATGTTCTTTTTTTGCTTCAGAGCTCTACAGTGGGCAAATAGGGTTAAAGATGACTCCCATTTCTGGTGACCCATAGGGATTGTGGAGTGAGCTGCCTGAACAGGCCATGCAGTTCTGGAGCAGAGATACTCAGTTCTCCTTCTGCAATGGTCTCTCGCATGGATTGTGCCTCACTAGTCAGCTGGAAAAGAAGACTCCACTCTTGGCCATGAGGTTGCAGCGAGTGGTTCATTTCTCCCTTTTCCTTTTAAAAAATTTTTTTAAACCATTAACTTCAGCATTCAATCCTGAAGCATCTCCAGGGCAAAGCAGAAAATACATTTCATGTTTCCAACCACATGGATAGCAGGAGTCTGGCTGCAGCTGCTCAGTGAGTAGCACATCACACCGCTCCGTCGCCGATTGGGTTCCGCAGCGTGTAGCGTCACATCTGATTAGCACGGTGCCAGTGAATGAGGCTTGAGTGAGGACTCCCTGCCAGCTCTGACTTGTCTCATTTCCCATTACTTTTATCCGTCACCACAAATGCCGAGTCTCCCTCCTGAACTAATTAAGTTTGCGTGTGTTTAGACACATTGCCAAATAGGGTTTAGCAAAGCAGAACCAAGCATCTCTTTTTCAAGAGGGAAGGCAGAGAGCTGAAACAAGGCCACTCAGACAGGGAGATAAAGCCTCAGAGATGTGGGACATCTAGGGGGTATCGCAGGAAATCACCCCATGCTTCCCTTTGCTACTTGTGGTGCCCTTTGCTACTGTGTTGAGACCATGTGCTGGGCACTGGAGGCACTGGGGCAGGGGGATAGGAGGCAGTGCTGTTTGGTCACATTTGTAGGAATGCGTTGGTAGAAGCATTGTATGGTAGAATTCCCCCGGAGAAATTCAGGACATTGAGGTGAGTGCAGCACTTCCTGGCTTAGAGAATGGCAACTTGGGGTAGGTCCATTAATAACTCCTTTTCTCAGCTTCCATAGTAATGACAGATGATTGCATAGCATGTGGTTTGGAGTTCCTATCCTCCATTGTCCTTAGCTCAGCTGTTGGTGGGAAACCATGCAGCCTTTTTCTTGGCTTCTCCAGTGGTGATTTAAGCCTTTAGTTTGATTTTTTTTGTTGGTTTTTTTGTTTGTTTGTTTGTTTGTGTGTGCTCTTAAAGAGCTGAGACATGGTATCATCTGAGTGGGCCTGGCTACTGTGAGTGCTCCCAGAAGGTGCCACTGGTAGATGCCAGGGCACTGGGAGACACAGTGGGGTGAGCAAGCTGGATGCATTGTGGAAGTTGCTGGAACAAAGAGGAGGAATCTACAAGCATGTAAGCGGTGGATGTGAGGACAAGGAGGGAAATAGCCTGTCAGAGGCAGGAGCTGCAGTATGTCTAGCACTCCTACCTTTGCTGATGGTGTCTAGCAGGATCTGACTGCAGAATTCAAGATGGAAACTCAGCTGCTAAAGAACCTGTGAGGCTTCTGCTGGGCTCAGGGATCTTCAGGGACTGAGGCACTGTGTGCCTACTGGCTCAGTTCCTCTTGAATGTTGGAGCTTTCTTGGAAGGAGCTGTCTGGCTTCCTTCTGACAACAGGAAGCATTAGTCAAAAGGAGCTCAGTACCCAGAAGAAGACACCAAATATCTAGGAAGGGCTTATGGAGGTTCAACATGAGTTGAGGTCCTCAGCCGTGCCACCAGAGGCTTTGTCATGGGTGTGGTGCACCTCCAGAAAGAGACTCCATGTTGGAGGGATTCAGTTGCTGATGGAGAGAGCCCATTGCGTGGGAGGGCTCAGAAATGGAGGACTGATCCTCTACTGGCTGTACTTGAATCAACCAGCTTTCAGCACTTAGTGTGTGTGAACCAAGCTGGAATCAGGGAGACAGCAGCTCTCCTGCCACCCCTCCCCTTCCCTCTTGTTAAGTTGCAATTTCTTTAATGAGGAAAACCTCTTGAGTAGGAACATCACCTTTCTGAAGGCTTGTCCTGACAAGGCAGTTCAAACCGACAGAGTTGCCTATCAACTTCAGCAAATATGAGTCACTCATTACAGAGACTCTTCTCCCCCAACCCCCCAGCAGCACCCCTCGTTCCCAGACAAGGGAATGAATCACACTCCTGCTCTTGAATACATCATGACAAGTTGTGGTTCTAATGAGAGTGGGCCATTCATTCTGGGTGGAAAGTTCCCTGTGTCGACACAGAAATGTTATTAATTAAAGAGAGCTACCTGAAGCAAAAGATGAAAGGAGCACCAGACCTGCCAAGCTAAAATATGAGTGGGGATACAGCCTCGTTAGGCACACGGTCCTCAGGCCTCTGAGTGCTCAGCAGGAGGATTCCTTTAGCCTGTTGCAAGGAGCTATCCTCCAAGTTTAACAGCTCCGGGGATGGATTCAGATACCTGGTGTAGTCTGCTTTAGTGCTTGGACCTCATCCTGCACCTGGGATAGAACTGCCACTAGTCATTAGGCAAATTGCATTGATGTGGTGGTGGTTGGCACAGGTAATGTGCCTCTGAAGGGCTGGGGGAGCAGCTGACTGCAGGAGATGGTTTCAGTGGAAAAGAGGGTACTCAGTGTCTGCCAGGGTTGAGCCCTTGTAATGTAAGCTCTTTAGTGTGGTTTATCTCCTCTGAAATGTCAAATTGCCTCCTTCCATGTATGGGACCTGTTTGCCTGCTCTTAAGCACAGTATGGATTGATCTTGGCAAGTGAAGAAGCATTTTTACTGTGTGTTCATAGCTATAGAGCTGAGATAAGGTGAGGTTAAGTGATATGCCTATAGTTGTGCAGGCAGGCAGAGGCAGAGACAGGAGCTGAAGCCACACGTGCTGAATCTCAGACCTGCACCTTAACGTCAAGTGCATCAGTGAATCATTCTCCTTCCATTTTGGATCTGCAAATTTGTTGAATTTAGGTAGACAGGTGTGTAGGCTTTGATCTGTGTACCTCTGATATGAAGATGCTTGTACTGCACTTACTGTGGCTCATCAAAACATGCTAATTTATGTCTTTACAGAAAACTACTGCTCAGAAGTTTTTTATTTTCTGAAATAAGTGTTAAAATGCAAGTACTCTCTGATATAGTGATAAAACACAGTGAAGTGTGTTGAAATGTTTATAGCCCTCGGTGCTCTTCCTAGGTTGCATTTTAGTAAATTCTGAGCAGTAAATTACGCCATTGCTTAATTTTATCTTACTGGTTTAATCCTTTCTTTACAAGTTACAAAGACTGGGAGGATGATTACCTTCTCAGACCAGCTCTAAGTGTGGGAGTGGTGTAGTCTTTGCAATGGGTCTGTCTGCCTTCTGTCCTAGAGGCTTGGTTTAAGATCAGCCGTAGGTCATGAATGAGGAAGGATTGATGGTGTTAGTGTGCATGCTGCTCTTTATGACCCAGGAGGGGATTGGTAGTCTCTGCTTGGGGGAGAAGTTGCAGACAGCCACTGAATGGAATGAGTGGGACTACTTGGGTAGCTGTTAAACCATGAAAGTAGCTGTGGGGAGAGGCAGGAGAAGGCATAGGGTGGGGTGGTTGGGTGCAGGAGGTACATTCAGAGGGTGGTGATGTGGTTTAACCCTAGCCAGCAGCTGAGCACCACACAACTGCTCAATCATCCCCCCCCAGTGGGATGAGGAAGAGAATTAGAGGAGTAAAAGTGAGAAAACTCGTGGGTTGAGATAAAGACAGTTTGATAAGTAAACCAAAAGCCAAGAATGCAAAAAGCAAAACAAGGAATTCATTCACTACTTCCCATCAGCAGGCAGGTGTTCAGCCATCCCCAGAAAAGCAGGGCTCCATCTCACGTAACTGTTACTTGGGGACACAAATGCCATCACTCTGAATCTCCCCTCCTTTGTCCTTCTTCCAACAGCTTTTATTGCTGAGCTTGACATCACATGATGTGGAATATTTTCCTGGTCAGATGGGGTCAGCTGTCCCAGCTGTGTACCCACCCAACTTCTTGTGCACCCCCAGCCTATTCACTAGTGGGGTGAGAAGCAGAAAAGACCTTGACTCTATGCGAATGCTGCTCAGCGGTAATGAAAACATCTCTGTATTATCTGCACTGTTTTCAACACAGCCTCACAGCAGCTAATATGAAGAAACCCAACCAAAACCAGCATAGGTGGCTTTGAGAGTAACAGGAAGGGGTTGGTAACAGAAAGCTAATATAGTATTGTGCATTTAAAAATAGTAAAATAATACCTTTCCAACTAAGATCTTTGGATTAGCTTGTTGTCAGCAAAATGAGTCCCATTAATAGCAACCAAGCCTATGGTCAATCTTACCGCACAGTTATGTTGGGTGAAGGAAGAGGGTGGTGTGAACTACAGTGCAGGGATGGGACTGAGTATCCAGGGTCAAGAACCTTTTGAGTCAGCTTTGCTGAAGGAGTCATTCATGTAATTACATCTTAAAGTGCTTTGCTGGGGCTAAGCAAGGCAGCCTTGTGAGCATGCTCTTCTGTACCACTTACAGGGAGTAGCATTGACCCCATTCACTTTTGCAACCCTGCAGTCCAGCTTTTTGTTTTTAAAGAAAATAATATCGCTTATGCTGAATAAATTCTGTATTTTACAGTTCCTTCTCTGTACACTCTTATTTAAAATTAGTATGGCACACTTCACTTTTGTTATCCTGAAATGGTTCCCTTGGCTGTCTCCTGTTCTTGCTGTTGTTTGAAATCCAGTTTGCATGAGCTTCTGCAAGTTACCTTATCCAAGATGTGTGACTCTGGGAATGCCGCTGGGCTAAGCTTTGGGCATAAAATCTTTGCGTAGGGATCATCATGCAATCAGCTATCACCCATTGGTTTGATACTTGTCTGATGTATCATAGCAAAAGCATTTGTCATAGTTGGGGCTCTAGTGGCCACAGATTTATTGAGCTTTGATACCCAACACACTCTGGAGACCACAGTCTGCTGCCTGGGAATTAGGACCAAATAACTTGGAAGCAGCATGGAATATGGTGGAGAAACTTGGAATAAATTTAGAGTGTAGGAGAGGGTATGAGACAGACATCACACCAAGAACTTTATTTCCAGCACTGAACCATTGGGATGGGGTAATGAATAGAGAAGGTGGATTTTCCATCCCTGGGTAACTTTACTCAAGCTATGTTTAGAAATAATCACACTGAACTGAATGCATTCTGTTTGTCTCAGTGTCATCTGCTCAGAGAGTAAATAACCATAATTCCCTCTACAGCAGGAATTGCTGAGGTGAATTCTCTGTCCAGTGTAATAATGAATTCGGGCAAAACAGTTTCAAAATTAATGGGTCTGTAATGGATATTTGGTAAAAAGCACACCCTGTCCTCTGTATGAGAGAGGTCTCTAATAGCAATTCAGCATTGTGGTTATCTTGGGGAACTGAGAAGCTGGTTGGCTTGGGGACTGCAGAGGACAAACCACTGGAGGACTGTTTGCCATCTGAGTGTTGTTGTCTGCCATGTGTAGGAAAAGTAGGATTAACTTCACAAAGTGTGAATTTTCTTTATTGCTTCAAAAAGCTTAGTTTTTCCAGCATTAGGCAGCTGTAGTGTTTCATGCTGGGGCTAAAATGTCAGCTGTCTCCCTTTGGAACCCAGCTCTTCTTACTTCCTAGCTGAAGCTGAGCTGTTGTGTGTTGGCACCAGTGCTGCCTTCCCAGTGGCTTGGCTGGGAGTGGTGCTCTCCTGGCTTCTTTGCTTAGAAAGCTCTGCTTAAAAAATACTGCCAGCTTGGGAATAGCATCCTTCCCCTTTCACTTGCTCT
Organism: Calypte anna; assembly: GCF_003957555.1. NCBI lineage: Eukaryota > Metazoa > Chordata > Aves > Apodiformes > Trochilidae > Calypte > Calypte anna. Next base: position 20,719,551 of record NC_044254.1, on the reverse strand, counting down.
ATTCAAGCCTTGTGTAAGTCGGTAGCTTCCTTGAAAGTATTTTATTTTATTTGCGTGTTCCCTGTTGGGAGCCATTTTCCTAGATGGATTTAGTCCTTTTCTTCCTCAAGCTTCTGGCTGGCAAAGACCTACTGGGCCATCTTGAGGTCATCCCTGGTATTTTCCCTCCAGCATATTCTCTTGTGCCTTGTCCAGCAACTCCCTGTGTCCTTAGGAGTGGATATCTGATGTGTGCAGGACTCTCAGGAGGATGCTGGTGCTGCAGACTAATGTTTGGAGCCGAGTCCATTCCATGTTGGAGTCACCTTTTTCTGTGGATTTGGCCAAGTTGCTGTCCTCAGCCTGGCACCCCCAAGATGGTGTCTTGTGCTCAAAGACTGTTTTGCACCAGGTGTTAGCAATGACATGGGGAGTGTGGAGGTGGTACTAGAAAAAAAGAGCAGAACAGAGGAGGTAGGGGGAAGAAGACTGAGGAAGCAGTGCAATTTGCTCGCAGGACTGTGTTCAGGAAGCTCTTACAGCCTACTTCATCCTGCCTTGTGCCCAGCAACTTTGCCAGCATCTCTTTGAGCAAGACTTTCTCCTCCCCTCTGCCTGACACCTACACTCTGAAGCACCCTTCGTTTTCCCTCTGCAGGTGCCTCTTCATCATCTCTCATTTCCCTGTTTCAGTTTTTCCATCTGAGTGTTGAGCCAGGTCTGGTGCTGACTGTCAGCCAGCAACCCGGAGGCTCCTGGCCATGGGCTGAGCTCAGCTCCTCATCCCTGACTGGAGTCACGTGTGTCCTCTGCAAACCAGGATGGAGAGAGGAGGCTGGTGGGAGGTTGCCAAGACCTCTCCTCCAGCTCGCTGTGCTCCCAGCTCTGAAGAGAACTGTTACATTTTATGGACCATTTAGCTTCCCAATGGTGATCCTAATCCTTCACAGTATGTATGTGCCATTTCTTGGTTATTAAAAGGACCCCTGAAAAGGAGCTGCCCTCTGAGTCAGTGCTCTTCCATGCAGTTAATTGCAGGAGGGTTTTGCTTAGGCTGTGAGGCTTCGTATTTCCAAACTCCGTGTGCTAAGAGGGTGAATTAATACCCAAGTTTCCTCGCGGCTGCAGGGACTGACCATTGTGCACAGTCAATAAGCAGGCAGGGTAAGAGAGCTGCCAGTGCTAACTCAAATTTTGAATTGCTCTGGAGGAAGTCCACTTGCTTTCTGCATGGAGATCAAGAGCACATTAAGGGCAGGCTGGCCAGGTGTCTCAGTCTTTCATCTCTATATGCTTAAATTGTGTGACACTTCAGGTGCCAGGTTATGTTCCATTCCTTGGAGGCCCAAGCAAGGCCACTGCTTACTGAGGAGGGAGTGATTACCCTAGACTGACAAGTCAGCTGAAGAATGGCCAGCAGGTGTGGGATGGATGGATGAATGGATGGATTGAAGGTGGTTCAAGGGAAAGTTCTTGTCAAGTCACAACACTATGTATGAGAAAACAGAGATGGCAAGCCATTAGACTGTATTTCAGGTGTGAGGAAGCTGCTGAAGTCCCCTGGCATTGCAGAATGCCAAGTGAAATGTTCCTGTCATGTGGAACACAGCGATGTGTCTGAATTAATGAGACTGGTGTAGGGAGAGCACACAAGGCTGGTCTGGAGGGTTAACATGTGTGAAGGTGATAGGCTTAGGAGTTTGTCATCAGTGTTGTTATGCTTAGGAAGTGTGGTCTAATGGCAAGACCACATGAAAAGAAACTGGAGCTTGCAAGGGGGGTGCTAAAAGTCATCAATTGTCAAAGTTGTTTTGCATTTGCTGCAAGCCTGAAGCAAATTGTTGTCTTAAGGGGCTCTGAGCATCAGGGTCTTGCACTGGATTTACAGGTGAGGTGAAATTATGAAGGGGCTAAGTAATTAATTCCTCTTGCTGTGACCAGGATGGGAGATGATTCTGACTTGCCACTTCTCCTCAGAAGTTTCTTTAGAAGCTGGTTAGAACTCTGGTTGTGAAACCTGGGAAGCAAAGAGGATCCCTGGGTGCCTGACAATTCCTTTTCTATGCTGGTTCTTTCTTGCAGGCAGCCTCAGGCTGCCTGTCTCTTTGTTAAGAGAGTGACAGCAATGTGACACCGTGAAAATAATTACTAACAAATCATGGTGGTGACTGCAAACAGCTCGCTGTCTTCAGAGGCATGTCAGGGAGCATTAGAGCAGGGCCGTGGGAGCGGCAGTGCGGCTGAGACTCTTTCTCTGCTCTAGACTGAGGGAAGATCTTCGGAGACCTTTGGCACCCATCACCCCCACATCATTCCCTTCTCGTTGGCTTTTACTTTCTTTCCTCCCTTCCTTGCCTTTGCCATCAATAATTAAGCTCATTAATTGCACTGTGAGTTCAGGAAAGCTGCAAATGGTAAGACAAGGCTTCTGCCTTCCCTAGATTCAGTAGCCAGACACAAAGCGGCAGAGGAATTTCTGGTGGGATATTGTTGGCAGAAGCACATCCAAGCACTGTTTCCTATCTTGCAGCCCTTGAGTGCTGCCCATTGTTTATTAGCAGGTGTCCCCAGGAATTCATGAGCTGCTAGTAAAGTAAGAGCATGGCTTGTGTCCTTGTCCTCAGGAGCCTTCACTATTCATGAACCTGAAAGTAGGTTTGCGTTTGTATAGAGAGAGCACTGTGGTGAATGTGCAGTTGTCTGGCATCTCCAGGAAAAAAAATGAGCTGAGGAATGAGTTCCTTCCAGGATTCAGTAGGGTGCCAATCAGCATGGCTGAAGCTGCAGGGGAAGATGATCCATCAGAGGATAAACAGATGGGTCACAGATGAAGAAGGTGGTTGGTACCGAAGAGAGCAGCTGGAGGAGTCTCTGCAGTGATGAGGCTGCTGTGGCTGTGTTGGAGTAGGGACCCTTCTGCAGACCTACATGAAGAGAGTCTGAAGGGAAGCTCTCCATAAAACCTCTTACTATATTACTATAAAGCTCCCTCCAAAGGGAGGGTGTAGCAGAGATACTGGTAAGAAACTATAAAGCAGCTGCTGACTGAAGTATCCTTCAGCAGCATTGATAATCGAAGCCCTGGACAAGTTTGATAGGGGAGCTTCCAGCTTCCCCTCCTTATTCCCAGTTGTATTTCACCCTCTGGTTTGAGAACTACCCAGGGAGGCAGAGGGCAGGTGGGAGCCTGCTTCCAGGCACCTGCTCCACCGAGCAGCGCTCCTTCCCATTCCCCTAGTTACTGAAGTGATTTTCCTGACTGTCACATCTGTAAATAATGTTGCTGGTGTATCAGGCTAGGTGCAGAGTGGCGATGGAGGGGGGAGGGCTGGTGCTGAGGGTGGCTGTAACAGCCCTTCTTCCCAACTCATACAATATTTATGCAGGGCTGGGAGTTGGCGGCACTGACCTCTGGGTCGTGCTGTTAAACAGCTCCCGCAGCCCCTGCATCCTAATTGCTGCACTTGTCCTTTGCTCTGGAGGATTCGCTGCTGCTTCTCTCTGGCGAAGCAAATACTAATGGCAGCTTGTGCTTGGAGGTGAGGAGTGGTCTCTTCCTCACAAGGGAAAGACAAACTTGTTTCTCCTCGTGCAGATGTAGTTTGCAGCTGCACAGAAACCTGTGCTCGGACACTGTTACATGACGTACCAGGCTCCCCGCTGGTGCCATCCTGGAGGCTGTACTGAGAGCTCATGAAGCTGGAGTGCGTGTCATTTTGGATCGTTTATCAACAGAGGTGATGGGGTAGAGCGGTTTGCCCCATCCTGCTGGCTCCTTCCCTTTAGTAGGGAGAGGGAAGGAGAGGAAATCACAGCAGTCAATTGAGAGAGTAGAGCTGGATGATGAGGTGGCAGGAAAGAAGAGGGGTTCAAACAGCATCATAGGACAGAATGGAATATTTTTTAGAAGATTAATTATCTGCTTCAGTGAGTGGGAAGAGAGGTGGTGCAGAAGGCTGGAGACCCCCTGGGGGATAAGAGGATTTTGTGTCCCTTGCAAGTGGTACAGCCATGGCTAGACATGGAGAGGTATTTCACTTGGTTAACAAGGGCTTTTAGCTAACTCAGGTGGTTTAAGAAAACCCAAAAGATAAAGCTTTTTGATTGCTAGAGCTTTCATGGCTTTCCCCTGTGCCATTCAGCTGGGCTGTGTCCTGCTTGGGCTTCATGTTGGGTGTCTGCCAGTCCAGTGACCCAGCTGGCCACCCACATCCCTTATCCTGCATTCCTGAGTTGGCAGGTCCCCTTTGTGACTGGAAAAGTGCTGTTTAGGCTGGAGACTAATGGCCTTTTAGTGACATGATTATATTATGTTAAGCGTCTATAGGCTTTACCATTAGGCACTAAGCAGTTTATGACTCATAGCAGAGCAGCCCTTGTCCTGAAGAGTTTATACACTAAGTGGTCTGGACAGGCCAGGCATGGGAGAAGCAAAGTTTCCTCCTTCCTGTCACACAGCAAGTTTAAGGAAGGACTGGGACAGGATGTGCCTTCTCAAACTCTGGAATAGCATGGGGTCTAGGTCTTGCGTGCTTCAATTTCCTGGAGAGAAATAGTCCTGCAATGGGAATTGTGCAGTGGGAGGAGAAGTGTGTTTAATGTTAGCTTCATTTTTGGGTGTGTTTTGAGGAGGCTTAGATGTGATGCAGTGTGGGTGCATCCACTGCATCAGATACACTCTCTTACTCAGTGTGTAATTACAGTATTCTGCAGCAGGATTCTGAACAATCCTTCTTAAAACAGCTAGTGTGCGAGGACCAGGTGATTACTAAATTTATGTCTGTATGCAGGACCTCGTAAGAGACCACACAGATGGAGAAAAACGCTCTCTGTGCAATCAGGCCCCACAGCAGTGTGAATCACAGAATAATTTAAATAGAGATCTCTAATCCAGCCCCCTGCTCAAAGCAGAGGTAATTTCTAACTTAAATCAGGCTGCTCAGGGTCTTCTCCAAATGAGTTTGTTTGTCTCCAGGGGAGGAGATTCCTCCACCAATCTGCTTCAGTGCTTTATTACTTGCACAGTGAAGAGTTTTTCCTGATGACAAATTGGAAGTTCACTTGCTGCAGCCTGCGGTCATGGCAGGTGACTTTCTCTGAAAATGTGCCTGTGTGGTAGATGTACACAGTGCCCAGTTTTGCGTACTCCTGTTCATAAGGTGTTGTGTAATGTCATATTTAGTAAGCAGATTTTCACAGCAAGTTTTTGTGTAGAAATCTGTTTTAAGGGTTTTTCATAGTGTCATGTTCCTGACTCTGGGGGCGACCTCATTCTTGGGGACTTTCCAGTTTCTCTTTCCCAGGGAGCAGCATCATGCAGTTCTTATATTAAAGGGAAGTCTGCACAGGCATCCTCCCTGTCTGGAAGGGCTGGTGAGAGCATTTACTCTACCCCTTCACCAGTCTGGTGGACTCAGTATGGAGGAGTGCAGAGCTTCTGCCTGCTGCACTCCTAACCTCGGCTGAACCATGGAGCCAGTGAGCTCTGGTTTCCTGCATGGTAATTAAGTAGTTTTTTAAAAATCAAAAGGTTCCATTTTAATCCTGCTTTCACTGGCCACTTACTAAGTCCAGGTAGAATTACTCCAGATTTACTCCCCCCATGCATAGCAGCAGAATCAGGCCCAGTAAATAGAGCTATGAATCTTTTTAAGAGAAGCTGTTAAGCAGTAGCACATAGATTTATTGCAGCATCATGTGTGCGCAATTGTTGATGAACATCTTCTGTTGGAGGCTGAATACCTGCTGTGTTACAGCCTTGCTTTTAATGTTGAAATAGCATCTCTGCCAGCATCTAGCTGACGCATGGACAGATACCCATAAAAGAGCCAGATCTCGCATGGTGTTAAATGCCTTCATGTTTCATTAAGGTTGATGGTAGTGGAAGGCATACGGTGCTTTGCAGGACAAACAAGTGACAATGAGCCACTGGCCCCGTGTGCTTTTTGTGGCAAAATTACTTTCCTAGAGTATACATTGCTCTGGTTGCAGTCTGGGGCAACAGCCTTTTTCTTTTGTAGGCTAGGTGCTTGGAAAGCATGGGTGTTGAAGTTCTCCCAAATACCTTAGTATCCAGCAAAAATTTAGAGAAGAGAAATCTAGCTGTTAACATATGATGGGTGATAGATGTTCAGGCATTTCAGCCAGTGCTCCTATGAGTCCCAGGTGTAAAGGCTTGCAGCTTGCCTTGTAAGCTTCGTAGGCAGGAGTATGCCTGGTAGAGAGAAAAAGCAGCACTGTCCAGAATGGGCATCATGGAAAACTAAAGGAAGGTCTGAAAGTGCCAGGTATTAGCTTCGCTTCTTAGCCTGGGTTTTTTGGCCTCATTACACTAATCCAATTAAAGATTGATGGAAAAAGATAACACACACTCCAGTGACGGGGTTTGTGTGGTGACTGCTTTCCTTCCTGGGCAGCTAGAGTGGCACTAGTTCTCTTGTGCATCACCACACCTCCCCGGGCCCTGCAAGACCCACTGGTGCCTCCACATGCCATAGTGTGTGCTCTTCTCCTGCATCATGTCTCTCTTATTACTAATGGAGCATGGATGCATTTTAGCTGCTGGTCAGCCCTCATTAATATCTAGAGATGACAGGTTGACATTTGTAAAGAAGACTTGCATTGACCTTCATGTTGTGCATCGGTGCGGTTGCCATGCAGTGCCCTGTGCTGGATGCTTCTTCCTGGGCTGCCTCAGGAATGCATTTGTGTTAGCAAAGGGACAGGCTGTTCTGTAACCCTTTGCTGCTGCCAGGAACACAGGCAGCATGTCTGGATGTCTTTGCATCCCTCTGCCCATCTCAAGAACCATTCTCTGTAGAGCCGCCATCCATCCATCCATCCATCCATCCATCCATCCCAGTGAATGAACTGGGATGTTGTGGTGGCATTCGTGGATCCTTGTGAAGGTTGTTTTTTAGGTGCTGGGACCTTAATGGAAGGCAGCTTTATGCCAGCAGTGATGTCCCATCTGCTTGCTTTTCGTGGCTTCTGTCTGGGGATGCAGCAGAAGAAAAGGCTGCGCTGCCCAGACATCCTGAGCGCTGTCAGTCGCCTGTCTATCCTCCGACTCATGCCATCCTGGCTCAAGGACTGCTGCAGCCCGCTCAGCAATGACATTTATTAACAGAAGGGGCTTTGAAAAAAGGCAGGCTGCTCCTGCAAAGGCTCCTCACTCTAACTCCGTCTCCTCCTCTTGCCAGCCCGTCTGAGGCAATGGCTGCTGGTGCTGAAATTCATTAGTGTTTCCTGACAGGCGATGGAGGCTTGCTCTGTCTGTTCCCACTTCCCTGCTCTCATGTCCCTGCTTCACGCATGCTGATATTTAAAGCTGATTTGTGGCTGGTAGGCTTGTTGCACTGTGACAAGTTTGGGGGTGGTTGAGAAAACTGAAAGGGTGGAAGGAAAGCAGAGCGGGAGGGAGGTGGGACCTGTCTCGGGCTTTCTGTGAAAGCCCATGGCTTTTCAGACCCTCTACAAATGTACTGTCTTTCCACAGCAACTGCTTGTGAATTTTAAGGACAGCCATACTGGGGTAGTTTGGCTGGAAGTGGTGGGGAACATAGACGGATGGTGCCATGGTAAGAATGGGGTGCAGTCACCCATCAAGGTGACCCTGCCAAAGCCTTGGGTTGCACAAGAAAGCTGCTCCAGTCTAACTTGAATTATTGGAATGGGGAATTGGAGTTTGGGGTTGTTTTGTTTCTTTTTGGAGATGTGGATCATAATTTTTCATTTTCCACAGGCTGCGGCGTAGCTCAGGCTGTATTGAGCCCAGAGTGCTCTGTCATGTGCAGCTGCTGTCGCATTATGCTGTTGGACCTCTACTCACTCAGCACAGTGGTTTTGGCAAAGTCCAGCTAGGCTTTTTGCATCCCTAGCCCACTGAACCCTGCTGCCTGGGGCTTACTGTTTTAACCAAGTTTGGATGAACTTAAGACTGTGTCTTTGAGAGGGTGTAGGTTTACCGAAACTACTTTAAATGCCTATGTTGGCTCCAGCTCATGTGAAAATTAATGTAGACAGATGTGACTGCCTCTCATGGTACTGTTCTCTGCTAAAATGTCTTAGATGCCTTACCACAGGATGTTATTCCCTCACTAGCTTTCTCTGTGAGGAGAGGGCACCCAAGCTTTCTCCCCTTGGCCTGGCAAACATCCCTCTCTATATCAAAATACAGAAGCTTCATTGTCCAGAGTCATGTCTTGACCAGACTTACTTGGAACCAGGGTGCAAGGCTGGGATGGTTGGGCAGCTCCTCTCTTTGGTTGTCACCTTGTTGCTGTTGAGTGCTGCAGCATCCAAGCAGCTTCCTTCAGGCTTTTCAGCCCTTCTTCAGTGAAGGGTTTCCAAGGCAGGAGCCTGCCTATCTTGTCCTTCACAGCCCTGTGCAGTGGGGTTGGCTGGGACACAGTTAAAATGTTCTGTATCTCTTACAACTCAAGGTCTTCCAGGCATGGCTTTTTTGGAAGGCTTGAGACCAGGTCTGTAAAAACCAATATTTAATGTCCCTTTATGTTTCCTGTAGAGGGACTTGTTCTTTTAACTGGCTCAATATAAATACACCCAGTGTATAGAAAGTGGCCCAATTTCTTTCTCTCCTGACATCCTGAACCCAGAAGCAGATGGGCATTAACCAGCTCTGATTAGTTGGGAGAATCAAGCATTAATTTTTTATACACCAGGACCACCTGAGTGACGGAAATCAATTACTGCTGCCCCTCCCCCTTCCATATTAATGTGGTGGCTCTGAGCAGAGACAGAGGAACCTGTTGAAACGAGAAACCCCTATTTCTTACTTTGACCCCCTAGATAATTAGGGTTAAATTGATATGCTATCGCACTGGTGACACATTTTATCTCCCTCTGTTTGTACAAGAGGATACAATAGTGGAGGAAGGACCAATTTGTGCCCTGCTCTAGCTAACCAGACTGAGATAAAAGGTGTCACTAGTATGATAACGTTCTTGCCTCATGCTCCTTTATTGTTGCTCAATTTGCCTCTTTTTTTTTTTTTTTTTTTTTTTTTTTTTTTAATCCTGTTCTTTTTCTTTCAATACCCTTGGTCATATTTTAACTCCATGCCATCGCATAATGACGCCCTGCTAAATGTGTGTGGAGATAGGCAACTCTGGCTGACAGCCTTCCCTGATAACCGAATTCCAGCCCATCCATCACTAGGCTGCTCTCCTTAACTTAAGGAAAGTGATAACTAAAGCAAGGCCGTTTATCACCGCCAAGATGTGCGCTTTTTGCTGCCTTGGAGAGAGCCAGCTTCAACAGGAGAAATGCAGCCATGTCACTTTGCCTCCCATTTGCATCCCTTTCATCTCCAGGCTCCATTTACCCTGCAGAGTGGAGGAGCAGGGCTGGATAGAAATTAGAGCCAGGGGTGATGACACTCTCTGAAAATGGTGCAGAGCTTCCACTGCTGACCCAGTGGAGGGCTTGGAGTTGTTTGGCTGGCAGCAGAGAGCATGCTACCTGCTGTCACTGGCTTTTGTGTCCCAAGGGAACCTGTGTTTTGGGAAGGGGCAGAGGTTGTGCACTTACATCTCTGTTTCAGAGAGGATAGATTTTACCAGAGCTGCATTGGAGGCTGGAAAATCCCACAGCTGTTTTCAAGTGTCTCTCTTATTGAGTGCAGCCATTTCTGAAGCCACAGCGTTTGGCTGAAGGGGTGTTCAAAGAAGCAGCAAGACCTCAGTGGAAAACTGGAAGGATCACGGGATGTTGAATACAGAGAAATGTGCCATCATTTCTCTTCTCCCATACCTGAGAGAGGGCTGAATCCCAAGCTCTTTGCTCAAGTAAAGCTGCCCCCAGCGAGAGAGGTTGACTTTTGCAAGAGCAAGAAGCTGTTCTGAGTATAAGAGAGTGTTTATCACAAGAGCTGTTCAAGTGAACAGTGACCCTGATAAATGGAGATGCTTCCTTACAGACTCCAGCACTTCAGTTCCCCAGTAGGGCCACAGATGTATTTTGTTCGTTCTAACCTGGAGAAGATGGCTGGAGAAACTCCTGCTTGGTCAGCTGGTTCAGGAGTAGGGGACTAATGCAGGTGACAAGCTTGGAGCTGGTCAAAAGACATAGGGTTGTTTTCCTTTTTTTATAGCTATCTGGGAAACTTGCTTTTGTGCAGTGAGAGCCCTTGGTTCCCTGTGCTGGGAGTCCTGCATAACCCAGACTAAACCAGACCCATAGGACAGTCCTTCAGAAAAGGCAAGTGCACTGAGGGGCTGTATCCCTGCTGGCCTGGAAACACCAGACCTGCATCTTCCATCTTGGGAAATAGACTGATGCTTTGGTCCAGGCAGCTGACAGCCCACCCCGGTTATAACATGAGCGTAGATCTTCTAGTGCTTGAAAAACTTGTTGAAATCTCTCTGGTGCTAATGTGAAATGAGGGGAACACAAGCATGGAGGGGGAGGGAGAATGTCCTTAGGTCACACAGCTTCACAGGCAGTTTCTGGGTTTGTTACTTGTTTGCAAAAATGGGTCATTTATTTAGTTGACATATTTATTTGGAGCATTTATTTTCTCCAATTAAAGACCCACTGTCCAGCGCCCAGGGCATTCTGCCATCAGTCTGAGGGTGGAAGTAGAACCAGACTGTCCAGTTCGCTGGGCCTTTTGGTCCCACAGGAATGGAAATGCTTTAGATGTCATTCATTGCACAGGGTGGTTAGCTGTCAATTCCTGTGGCTAACAAGAATGATGCTTTACTCACTTCTTCTGGGCCCTATACAAATGTTAAGTGAGATGGTAATTATTCTTATAACTGGAGCTAGGCTGAGACCTGTATTATGAAGCCTCTTGGACTGGGAGGAGAAGCCCAGCTTGCAGTAACATACCTCTTGCAAATGGCTGTCATCATTCTTGCTAGCTAAATGTGAGCAGAATAAGGAGAGGTTAAGCTGATTATGTGTCCGTATTAGACTGGCCATTTATTTCAAACAGTTCTGTTTCCTTTGATATTCTTTTAATTTGGGCACTGGTAGAAAGCAACTTTCAGGGTGGAAGAGCTTTCTTAGTGTGCTGGTTGGGGCTGGTAGGGTCTGTTCATCTACAGAATGTCATGGACATATGTGTGATGGCTATAAAATGCATGGACCAGGCTGCTTTTTATGTGACAGCTATGAAATTGTGAGGTGTGACTCCAGGTGGTTTATTTCAGCACGATGGTGCTAGCATCAGATGAGCCGTGCCCAGAGATGAGACCATCCTGTCACCTCACATTGCTTACCCTGCAAATCGCGGTAGCCCTGCTGCTTACAAGCTCATGCTTCCTGTTTTCAGAGATTTCTCTAGACCTCCTTATTCAAATGTGATTGTATGACTTAAATTATTGCTCCTAAATGATGGCATGTGCATCTTTTTAGGACAAGGCATTTGGGTTTGGCACAGAGTCTATTCCTTTCTTAGCCTAAGCAGAGCTCACAAAGCCAGTAAACTGCTGAGGCCCAGGGTGTGCTGGCTCTATTGGCCGTGTATTCCCAGGACATTCCCCTGCAAATGTTTGCCAGCTTCCTTCCTTTTCTTCCTATAGAAATGAAGGCAGCACAGAGACCAGATCATTCTGGTACTGTACTGTCCTGTGTCTCAAATTATCCTTGGGTGACTTACCTGTGTCTCTCCTTCATCCTTTATTGTGAAACTTCTTGTAGGGCTGAAGAAACGCTGTTCTGTTTACCAGAGAGTTTGGAGCTGAGATGAGCAGTTAGGTGTATCTGGCTCAGATCCATGTCTGAGCACAGCTTGTTCTGAATCTGACATCCAGTCTGGATTATTCACTCTTTCCCCTCTGGAGAGTGGGAGAAGACTGCCCTGTACACGGCCTGTGTTGAGATGTTTGAGCAGCTGATGCTGGCACTTGCAGATCTCTCCTCCCCTACAACCTCCCTCAACAGTCCCCAGATGCTCAAGGAAGTTGAGAGAATCCCCATCCCCCTCTGTTTGCAAAAGCTGATTTCTGAGGTTGTAGCTTTTAACATGCACAAACGGGTCTAATTTAGTCATTTATTTAGTTGACATATTTATTTGGGATGTTCCTTTGCTTCAGTTAGAGATCCTGTGACCAGTGCCCCAGGCGTGCTCAGCAGTACGTGAATGAACAAGATCCATCAATTACTCTTGATCAGATCAAACTGGCTGGGGAAAACTCACATAACTCATCTCCCCGCACAGGCTTGGCTGGAGCCACGTGGCTTTGCGGCTCAACCTTCCCTTCTGAGGGGCACATTGTAGCTCCCCTGTGAACACACTGGGGTTGGCACAGCGTGGCAGAAAGAGCTTTCCAAATTTTGGGGTTCTGCTGTCCCTTCAGGCAGTCCACTTCCCTCACTGGTGCTGGTTTGTTTTGTGAACCCTATTCTGGTGACTTTCTGTAGGGAGAGGTTAAAGACGTGTGCTCCCATCTTTGGCTCCTGGTGCTCAAACCTGCAATAAGACAGTGTGCAACACCTTGCATCTTCAGAGCCATGACTGCTCTCTTCCAAGAAACTTGGCTCTGCCTTCTTAGCCCTAAGAAGTTGGTCCTGAACGCGTTGTTTCCTCCTTCCCTCTCTCATATCTCATTTGCTGTTTCAGCCATAAAGGCCAAATGGAAGAGTACCAGGGCATGTCAGGTGCATTGTCAGTTCTTCTGTCTGCCCTGTAAGCAGCTAGCTGAGCAGGATAGTTTTGCAGGGATTTGCGATGAGTTCACCTAGCTAAGGGCAACCTGGATGCTCCACTCATGTTTGTGTGTTAGCTAGCCACCGTGGAGAGGAGCTGCATGCTGCACTTGCACACAGCTTGTGTTCCAAACATCCGATCTGAAAGTTGTCAGAAGCCTGGATATTTCTGAATGTATGTGTTTAGCTAGCCTGTACTCTCATGAGATATTTTTTTTTCCCAAGAGCCACATTCTTCTGATGTGCAGCATGTTACAGCAGACTTGAGGGTCTCTTCCATCTCTGAACAAAATGCGCTTAAGAAAACAGAGTTTGTGTTGTCTGGACACTGATTGAATCAAACCTGCTCTCTCTGCTCTCTTACAGGTTACCAGGACAATGCCAGTACTTAGGGCTGCCAGTTGCTGATTACTTCAAACAGTGGATTAATCTGAAAAAGGTACTTTTGTGCAAAATGCCATTGTCTCCCTCTCACCCCCCTCCCCTGGTCCTTCTCCTTTCCTCTTTAAGGAGGTGTCTAATAACTACTGCTGTTTTGCATTGAAATGAGTTATTTTCTCAGAAGCAGGGCTGAGAGAGTCCTCCGGCTCCCTATTGTATCTTCTCTAATAGAGTCTTACAGTACTTGATGGGATGTGTTCTGCAGCTGGGGAGAATTCCATTGTGGCAGGCACAGTGTGGTGTCTCTGCATAATAGTGGGACACTGTGAGGCCTCTCTTCAGCAGAGGTTGTGTTGGCCCCAATGTTGCTGACTCCGTTTTGTTTTGCAGCCATAGAAAGCTCCTAAGAACTCAGTTTTCTTCAGATAGAATTCTGGTTAATAAGCATGTGGGATATTCCCCAAATAAAAATCCATATTTCCCTATGTGCTGTGGGGAAGGGGAGCTGTCTCAGCAGCACATCCATCTAAGAAACCAGTAGTCACTTTAAAAAGCAAAATGCCTTAGACTTCTCTTTGCTTCATTCCTTGTATGGATGGTTAAAGAGCAACCTACTGTGCTTCCACAGGGTCACCTGGCACAGCTGCTCCATCTGCAAAGGAAAATGTGGTGATGCCTTAAGCCACAAATCAAGGTGGAAAGGAAAGAACAAGTGTGGTTACAAGCAGTAACAGGATGAAGGGAGAGGCTGGGGTCTGTGCACAAGAGAAACTGGGGTGGCCCTTCTGGTTAAACCTTTGGATGAGTACAATTCCCTCCCCCCCATCCAATTTAATATTTTATTTGGGGTTTTGTGCCTTTTTCTGATAATTAGGGGTCTTGGTAAATGAAATTTGCTTGTAAACAGCTTGTTGTACTTGTGGGATTTTCTTTTGTTCTTTTATTTATTTATTGTTTTAAATGGACGAATGAGTGACAGGCTGAGCGGCCACAGAAGGACAATTTGCATGATCTGTTCCGTCAAATAGGGTAGAACATGAACTTAACAAGGGATGCTGGCAGCACATTCCTGGCTGAACTTGTCAAAGGGTCTTGTATTTCCCTGCTGTCAGAGCAAATCTTTTGGCTGATTGCTGGTCCTTGGTAAATGAAATCTGAAAGCACATTGGGGCATTCTGCAGTTCAGTGACCATTAATGATCGCCATTTGAAGTTCACTAAACTTCCGGTGAATGGATAGCAGCTATATAACCAGCAGGTTGATGGCTGCAGAATAATAATATTTAAAAAAACAAAACAAAAGAATCCCTATGTTACATGCTGTTCACTAAGAAGTAGGTTGATCCAGCTGTGCTCCTCCTCTGGGCTTCTGGATGAAAGATTTATGGCTCTTTCCCATAGTTTGAAGGTCCTGGATTTAGTGTCTTGGGAGCTGGGATTCATTGTAATGTGGACATCCAGGCAAGTGACTGTTCATCAAGATGGGTGTTCCAATATTGTGCTTTAGCAAATACTGTGATACTAAGTTAAGGGCTGATGACAATCCATGAAACACCAAGCACAAAGATAAAGGCAGGAGCCAGAGGGAAGCTCTTGCAGGGAAGTGTTCCCCTGCCCAGCTCTCTGAAGGAGTCAGACTTTGCGTGTAGGATGAGGGCATATGGGTTAGGGTTGTCTCCCTCTGCAGATGTGTCACTCAGAAATTAAAGCTCAAATCTGCTTCAGATCATGTGTGGAATGGTATGTGTGGGACAAAGGTTCATCTTCCTCCAACTCTAATCCCTTAAAAATCTGAAGTTTAATATCTGATGCCACCACACAGGGTGGTACCAGGGTCCCTGCACCACTCTGGGAAGTGACCCTGGTTGAAGAAAAGAACTGGGACCTCTCCTGACCTGTGCCTAAAGAGCTGCCTCCCCTGCAGCTTGCTCTTACCACAGGGTGAGGATTTCTGTGCTACTCACTGCCCTCCTCTCTGGGGGTGGTTGTGGGGCAGACACCTGTGTGTTTTTGCCAGAAAGGATTTCCAGCCCACATAAGTAATTCTGGCCAAGCAATGGGACCCCATGGGACAAATGAGGTCAGACAGGTATTTAGCTCCCCTGCTCTTTCCTGCATAAGTCAGATGGCCCCTTTTCCCCTCCCTCTGGCATGTTCCTGATATAGAAATACCTCCTCGGCTGAGTCTGCCTCTGACCAGGTCTATGAAATGAAGGTGTTGGAGAGAAGGTGGTGTGAAACTGTCCATTTCTAGGTCATGGATAATGCAGAGGCTTTGATGTTTCAGATGTCAAGAAAACAGTTAATGTGTGTGTAAGTAGCATGTGTGACTGAGAGCAGCAGGATGGCTCCACTTGCACTTGCTCTGTCCTTTGGGTCTCTGCTTGTGAGCAGTGATGTTAAGAGGACCCTACTGAGTTAGGGAGCTGCTGCTGCAAAATACAGCACAATGCAAAAGAGTGGGATTATGTACACGAAGGTGTGTGCATGGGCAGATGTCTTTTTGGACTTGTGTGTAGCAACAAAATATGGTCCATATTCCCTCTGCCCATGCACACGTAGCTTGAGGTCCTCTTTGTCTCCATTTTGTACCATCTGAAGAAATAATCCTTGTCTGTGCAGCTTCTGCCAAAGTGTGGGATGCTCCAGAGCACAGCAGTCCCTCTTCTCAAGGTGGTAATACAGTCTTTCTCAGGGTTCATTCTTCAATAAAGATCTCCTGTTGCCTGCAGCTCTGTGCTGCAGAAGCAGGCGAGGTGAGCACCCTGTGCCTCCAGGCCTTTTCCAGAATATCCAAGACTAGCCTCTTGGGAAAGCTCAGTCAGCCCCACGCTTGTTTTGCCCCCGGGAGTCCGTTTTGGATTATCTGGCCATGCAGGTGTTAGTGAGCTTCACACCTGCCTGCTATGATGGTGGCCACAGCATCTTGGGATCTGTGAAAAAGCCTCCTGTGGAAAGCAAAAGGAGAAAAGCTCTCTGTGCACTTGACCGTGTTTGCTGAAGTTTTACCTGGCCCTGTTCCCCCCCCCCAGCCTGTTAATGCATCCCTTCTGTCAAGCCTGATCTGTGTTTGCTGACATTTTTAATGTCACTGAGCGATCTTGTATCTCTGGTGAACTGTCAGTGTACAGCTGACTTGGGGCAGAGAGTTTATCATGTTCTTCACTTCGATTAGCTCAGCCTTGTGGGAGGGCAGCAGAAAGCAGAGGAGGATTTCTTTGAATGCTGCAACATTTCAGATATATCCCCCTAAACCATCTCGATAGAGAGCCACCATCACATCTGCCAGTTCTCCTTATGTGCCTGTCATGTCGATTCTTAGAGGCCCTGTGTGTCAGGACTGAGGTGCAGAACCTGAGCTGCATCGTTGGAGCTGGATGCTCAGGACATGAATAGCAGAGAATGCTTTGTGTCAGGAGCAAGGGGCACCAGTGGGAAAATATGTGCAGGGAGCAGGAGGCTGCAGATCAAGATTTATCTGAAAAGAAAAGCTGCTGCAGCTAATGAGCTACAACCAAGCTGCTGTTCCCACAGTGTCCTCAGGTAGCCTGGATAAATTCATTAGTGCTTATTCTAACACAAGGATCAGCTCTGGGATTCCCTCTGCTCTTTTGGGTGTTTCTGTGGTTTATCATTCCAGGTTCTGGTTGTGTTAACAGAATGGTAGGTCCCATGATAGATTTTGACTCTGGGGGTTGGAGGCAGCTCTGTGTTAGGCTGAGGACACGGTGCCTGCAATTGCAGGGTGACTGGGAATGGGAATGGGAAACCCGGTGGGCAGCACAAGTGCCAGCACCACTGGGCTGGGAGCATGTCACAGAGGGGAGAATTGGTTTGGTGGAGGGAGGAAGTGGAAGAAGAGCAGTGAAGCTACATTTTCTGATAATTGGTTTGTGCAAGAAAAGCATTAGCAGGATGATGAGGGTGTCAAAATAGCCAGACCAGAGGTCTAACTGAGATCCTCTCCCTCCCAGAGGCCAGCAGCTGATGCTTGCAGGTGTAACATATGAATAAACAGAACATATAATTAATGTGTAATTAAATAGAAAAATTCATTGCTGTGGGATGCAGTGGAAACTGAAAGCATGAGCAGATTTAGAAAAGGATAGAAGTTTCTGGTAGAGTGGTAAAATGGTAAAAACAGTGAGTGCTAGACACAGAGGTCCAGAGGAAGCTGATTCAAGTCTCGCTCTCCTTGTTAAGTGTGTGCTTGACCATCTTTGATTTCAGTTCACAAAGGGCAACACGTCTTTAGATACATTCATAATGGGTGCTTTAGAGGTGACAGAAACTGCTCCTAATTTGACACTCTTCCAAAGTCCAGGAGAGTTTTTATGAAAGGCAAGGGTTGATTAATGCATGTGGAGGAATGCACCTTGCCCCATCTGAGCATCAGGAAGGGGAGCTGATGGAGCCTTGGGGAGCACAGGGTGGCCATGCTGAGGTGTCACAGCAGTGTGCAGAGCTGCTCTTTTCCAGGCCCATCCTTTATTGCTCTGTAGATACCTCTAGTTGGAAGCAAATTGTTAATACACATGCACAAATGTTTTAAGGTCACCTACTCACATTGTGAAATGTGACAGAGGAAGCATGTAATAGGATGTTTTTGTTAATATTTGGCAACTAGAAATAAACACATCTTAAACAAACAAAGATTTGCTAACAGCTTTTTGTCTCTCCTCTGAATTAACAATTCCTTCTGCCGTCAAAAGTGGGAGGAGGAGCTCTGACTGCTTCTCAGGCACTTGGTGCTGAAGTGTCTTGAGTGCTTTAGATGAAAAATGCTGAAATGGGTACAAATGAGAAATGTTTTAGTGTTTGGTCCTTATGCCTGGAAACTTCTCGGTCTAACTTCTTGACCACTTTCTGGGATTGTTATCAATTCCCTGTTTATTCAGTTACTGACTATAGGAAGTATAAAATGTCTAGTAAGGTTAGAAATGACAGAGGAGTACTCAGGCAGAGTCCATCATGGCCAGAGCATCAAACATGTGAATTGATATTGCCACTTAGGTGTAAAGAACTGCTCATATGCCTTTGGTGCTCAGTGCCTTGCTGGTTTGCAGCACAGGTGAGAGCTCCAAGACCCTGTCACACCTTCTTTCAGTGGGAGTTGTGCTTTCCTGGACTCCTCACCCCTTGCTGTGGAGCTCTTGGCTTTGGAAAGCCTCTCTCCAAAGGTACAAACAGAAGAGGATGTGAAAGGAAACACAAGGAGGAGCATGACTCCAGGGTCAAGGGGAGTGAGAGTGTCTTTTTCACCAAGATGAGGAAAGAAAAGTGTCAGTCCAATGGCATTGGTTCATAGTTGGAAGAGAGTGGAAGGAATTGCTTGTAACAGCAAAATGACTGAGTTGAATAAATGCTTTGCTCTGTATTTACAGAAAGGCAGAGGATGCCATATTGCTGAGCGAGAGGTTTGCTGCTACAACACAATTTTCTGTTAAAGTTAAGTGGTGGCTTTCAGATGGCATTTTGCATAGCTGGTTTACAGGAGTTTGAAAGAGCTGACTGTTAATAAGTCTTTGAACATGGAGGAAGTTCTAGAGGACTGGATGAAAGCTAATGTTGTACCACTAATTTAGAAGGGCAAATGGGATGACCAATGAAGTAATTATAGCCCTATCAGCTTGACATTAATTCTGGGCAAAGTAATGAAAAGCCAGATATCATAGTTGATTAATAAAGAATGAAAAGAGGGTAATATAATGCCAATCAATGTGGATTTATGGAAACTAGATCTTTTTCAAACTAACTTGATATTTTTTTTATGAGACTACATGTTTGGTTGATAAAGGTAACCATGTCAATGTAATATACTTCTGGAAGGAATTTGACTTGGTACCTTATGACATTTTGATTAAGAAACAAGAGTGATACAAAATCAACATGGCACACATTACATTGATTAAGAACAAGCAAACTGACAGCTCCTAGCATTTAATTGTAAGTGGATAATCATCATGGAGTGCATGTCTTCTTAGTGGGATCCCACAGGGATCTATTTCTCAGACCTCTTGTATTTAACACTTTTATCAGTGCCCTGAAAGAAAACATAAAAATCATTTTTGATAAAGTGTGCAGATACTGCATGCAGGAGGTGGCTGCTGTTGGATTTATCAACTGGCAATAGTAAGTAGGAGCAGAGGGGCTGGATCATCTTTTTTCTCTTCCTTTGGGTTGAGTTCTACCAGTGTGGGATGCTGGGTCCCATCTCTGCAATGGAAGGGATTCTGGAAACTTGAAGACTGGATGTGAACGGCAAGGCCCATGGGAACACCTTGCAGTAAAGATCCTGGGAGCTGTTCAGGGTACTGGAGGGAGGGGTAAGGGAGGCTTGAGTGTGGTCTGTAAGTATCTAAAGGAAGAGCCCAAATGTGGCGAGGGACTCCTTCAGTCTAGCAGACAAAAGCATAAACAGTTCCAGTGTCTGGAAGCCAAAGCAAGGTAATTCAGCGTCAGATTTTTACAGTGAGGGTAATGAACTGTTGGAACAACTTACCGAGGGCTGTGGTGAATTCTCCAGCTCAGGAGGGGAAAAGTTCTTTCCTAAAAAGATCATCTTTGGTTCAAATAGGAATTACTTTTTGGCAGCCTCATGGCCTGTGCAGGTCAGGCCAGCCGATGGCAGTGGTTTCTTCTGCTGTGATAATCTCTGACTGTCGGTCTCAGCGTAGCTTTGGCTTCTCCATTCCCTTATGGTGAGAGCACCCTCAAAGGCTCCTGACTTGGGGAAGTGTGGCGTGAGACTGGGGATGGAGGGGATGGCATCCTGGGGAGTGCAGCACCGCTGGCACGGGCAGGGGAGCCCTTGGGCTCCAGGGCAGGAGCACAGCAGCCATCCACGACTTCTCCTTTAAATCTGTCGTGCAGCTGTCTGAACTCTGAAATTTCTTTCACTCTCTCCCTCGCCTTGTTAACATGTGTTGCCTTTGGGGTAATCAGGGAAAAAATATTATGTCCTTTTACAATTACCGGGTTTTGGAATATTAAAATGTCTCTCTGCATCGGCAGTGTTATTTTGATTGGTATTCTAACCTTTGACTAGCCCATAAAGCGAGCCGCTCTTCAAGCCAATATTGCAGGACTGAAATTTAATTCCGAAATGATTCCAGATAATAGGGAGACAGATAATATATGCATGAAGGATATTATGTTTGGACTAAATGCAGCAGGGCCAGGGCTTGGGAGTTGAATAATAGCCCAGAGTGAGTTATAATCTGTGGGACAGAAATACCTTACTGTCAGGGCCAGGAGAGGAACTCTTAAATCAAAGGGAGGGAGTCGAGGATAGTCATCTCAAAGGGAAAGGGCATCTAGGAGAGCCCTTAAAGGAGCAGCCTTCACTGTCCCACTGTGGAGGGACCTGTCCTCCCTTTCTTATTTAACACAGAATGTGAAGAAAAACACATTTTCAAGAAAAAACAACAAGCTGGGGGTTGTGCTGGGAAGAGAGGGTGAGCATCTGCAAGTCCTTGATGGCCTTTTTGCTTTCCTCCTGGTCTCATTAGAAGAGGACACAGGATGGGTCGATGCATCAGACTTGTCTGCCTTGGTTTCTCTCTAAAGAGATGCTCAAAAGTACCTGAGCATCGAAATAAGGGGTGGTTGCCTTGGGTTCCACATACAGAAGGGCTGAGGGATTATTGATGTGGGTCTGCAATATGGGCTATGGTAGGTGCTCACATAAGGCAGAGTAACCATTGGGGTTGGTTTTGGTATCCACTTTTACATAAAACAAAGTGAGGCACAGTGTGCAGGCTGCAAGGCCAGTAGTTGTTCAGGGTTCTGCTCTCCCCTCCTCAGCCTGGGTCTCATTCTCAGGCAGAGTTGTCTGCCCCACTCAGAGCTGCTGCACAGGCCCTTGAGAGGAGACACAGAGCCCGAGCATCCTATGTGACATCTGGTTGCAAGTTCAGTGCCTTTTAAACACTGGAGGCTTTAAGAAGCAACACTCCCCTCTGGGCTTTGCCCCAGGGAAGGAAACTTTAGTTTTTTGTTATTTTCTCTTCTGCAGGTGGTACTTTGTGCTTTGCCAGCAGCTACCCAGGCATGGTGGAGCAGTCAGCAGGGTATTTTCCACTCTGCAGTAGCTCCCTGTAACTTTAACCAGCGGGGTGAGGCACTGGGAATTTTTCTGTGGCCAGACTTTGCAGAGTGTTGCAGAGTACGGTGCTGGCAGCTGTCCTGGGAGGATGGGAGCTGTGCAAGCGGAGATGGAGAATGATCTCTGCTGCTGGGGTGACACAAACCCATGTCAATATAACAGGCTTTGGCTCAGTGGCATGAGCTTATAGTTTCAAAGTAATGATCCCAGCCTTGCATTTCATTTCCTTTCCTTGCAGTCTCAGGAGCTGGTCTTGCTACAGATGAGAGGGGCTCTAGATACAGCCTGGAGGTTTCAATGGTTTTGGATGACTTGCAAAGTAACATACATGCCCATCCCAGGAGGGCAGAAAAAATGACTGTCCATCTTCACCTAAATCAAATGGTTTTGTGGTTCCCTCTCCTTTGTCTTCTGTTGGGGTGTTTTTTTATTGCATCCTAAAAGCACGGGAGCAGTTTTCTGTGGAGTGTGTCTGTACGAACTGTTCTGGAATTTCCAGAGGGTTAATTTAAGTTGTTGGTCTTTATACACCAGAAAGTAGCTAAGTTTCATGGCCTGCAAAATAGCAGATTATTTTAGTAATTCCTTTTGACCATGAAATCTACATGTGCGTGAAAGAGCACCCTTCTTGCTGCCAAACTCTTACCAAGCAGAAGATTGTGGGCTGGGCACATGCAATTCCTCACTCACTGCCTTATAGAGTCTGCTGAGTGGGTAAAGACAATCTCTGGCAAGGTCCTGTCATGTGGAAGCCACTTAGAGCTATGCCAGTGCAAAGGGTACACAGCAGTATTTTGGTCCTGTTAACAGCAAGCTCTTCCTGCAACTTCCTTCCATCCTTCTGTCCTTTTTTCCTGTAGCTCTCCTGCATGTGTTTTAGTATGTTTTCATTTTGCAACCTCTAATACATGGATTAACTTCAATACTATTGGGGCTTTCCTACACTCTCGTTTGCAAATATGTATTAAAATTGTGCTAGGTGTGTGTTAAAATCTCACCTCTTTTTGTGGGTAAGGTGTTTTGGAGCCTAGTTTGAGCCTTTGAAGCAAACCTATTTTGCATACAGGTGCAGAAAGCCCAGAAGGAAACAAAAGAAGGGAGCTGGAAGTCATGAACCCCAAGGGAAGATTGGGGGATCTGGGATGTTAAGCTTAGAGAAGATTAAGCAGAAATATTTTTTTTTAATAGGAGTGAAAGCCCTTGGAGAAAGGGAAAAGTTTATTTTTGGGTGATTGTGGTAGACAGCTCTTGGTCATGTCCATACCTGCTCAGTAAACAGTCTCTGTGAATGAGGGCAGGGATATACGACCATATATGTTAGGATATGGTATGGATGCATCTGCTCCTGCCTTGAACCAGACAGTGTGGGTTCTCCCTTTCTACCCTGTTTGCTGTGACACCTCCTGCTCTTGGACACAGGCTGTCTGCTTTCTTTGGGACATGTTGCTAAAACTCAAAAGTACCTGAGCATCGAAATAAGGGGTGGTTGCCTTGGGTTCCACATACAGTCTCCACTTCTCTCCTGATGCTGTCTGCCCAAATGAGAATGGTTGTACTGGGGGATTCCCAAGACAAACTTTATCATCTGGCAGTGTCTTCAGGGTCCAGCAGGGACCTGAGCCTCCTGTTGCCACACATACAGAGGGCTCTCACATTAGGTAGGAAGTGTGATTCAAGAGAAATTGAGAATCACAATTAACTTCGGTGACATCATACAGCCTGCAGGTACTAGACAAAGTAGAGAGTGTAATTTTTTGCTATTGTGGTTTGTTGTTTGGTGTTTTTAACTATTGCAGAAACTTTGCATTGGGGAGGAAATTGTAAGCTGTGGTTTGCTGAGTGCTCTGCAATGGTTGCTTTACTGATAGCATCCTTGACTGTGCAGGTGGTTGGAGGCAGGTTGGCATTTGTGGTTCTTCTTCATGCACATTGCCATAGCCTGCAGGCAAAAGGCAGAGAGGCAGCTGCTCAGACCTTGCTTGCTTCTCCTCCTGCTGAATGCCATATTGCTCGTCTGCATCTCACTGTGCCTGCACTTCCCTTGCTGGGGATTTGAACATCTGTCCCCTGCACTGAGGAGCCTCCTGGTTCGCATCTGGCTGTGTGTGTGCTGGTGCTGAGGTTAAACAAGGTGCTTTGACCTTTACACCTTGAGTCCTGTTGCTGCTCGCAAGTGAGGAAGGAGCTGGCTCTCCTGGTCCTGCCTGTTTGTGGCGCAGTGTGCTGTATGTGCCAAAGACAAAATTTTAGAAAGCGTATTTGAAAGCAAG
Organism: Calypte anna; assembly: GCF_003957555.1. NCBI lineage: Eukaryota > Metazoa > Chordata > Aves > Apodiformes > Trochilidae > Calypte > Calypte anna. The sequence continues at coordinate 20,696,140 of NC_044254.1, read as the reverse complement.
CAAAATAACCCACAGGGTGATCTAAGAAAAAATTGTACTGCAGTGTCAAAGTTATGCAGGCTGAAGTGGCCTGATGGTCCCCATGGTGGGGTCTGGACAGTCAGAGAGTTGCTGCAAAGCTGGTCATGATGTGACAGGGACCTGTCAGCTGGAAAACCAGGGAAGCCCTAAGGACAGTCAGAATTAGGCCTTCAATCTCCCAGCAAGTACAGGTCTGGCACAGGTTTGGCATTTCACACGCAAGCAGGACTGTGCCTGTGTGCTGCTGGCAGATGAGGGCCTCCAAGCTCACGTGCCTGCTGATGGGAAGGCATAGGGCTGCCTGTGTTCTCCTGTGTTTCATGTGTGCTGTGGTCAGGTCAGCCAGAGGCTGGGGCCTTCTGTGTGCCCTGGTATTGCAAGAGGTAAGCCTGACCCCAGCCTGACACAGCTCCCTGCAGTCAATACCAGGGCAAGACAGAGGAGAAGGGATTAGAGGCAGGGCATGTTTTACAATAATCCTGTAACGTGTGCTGCATTCCAGGCCAGGAGGAGCTGGAAAGCAAGGGCACAGTGCATGCAAGATGGCCTTTCCCAGGGTCCCCTGGGTCAGGCTAGGAGCAGAGCATCCCTGTATCCCAGGCCTTCAGCTGGAGCTTTACATGGGTACCAGCACAGCTGCTTAGTTCCTGGGAAAGAAGCTGTGTCCTCTCTTTTCTCTGCATTTAAAAGACAGGAGCTCCATGTAGGAGCATGGAAGTGGACCTGTGCAATTCTCTGGGGAAGGATGGGGATTAATCAGATTTTCTTGCCTTGGGGATTAAAACAATAACTGGTTCAGTTCTCATTGTTCTACCAAGCCATCGTAGCTACAGGAGGGAGAGTGACTGCCTGCCACCTCTGCCAGCAGCAGCAGGCTAGCCTGTGGTAGCAAACAGCTTGCCAGTAAGTGGAAAGAGCTTTTTTTGTATGTGTTCCTGGTGCCCTGTGCTGAGAATGATACAATGTCCTGCTGAAAGTGATGGGACTTCTCTACTGCTGTCTTGGCTAGAAAAGTGTGGGTGGGCAGCCTCTGTCCCACTGCACAGAGGAATACTGTGGCTTGGCATTTGCTTCTCATGGGCTTGATGTAAAGAGGCAAGAGATGTTGAGCAGGGAAATGCAAGATGTTTGTATATTAATAACTTACAGCGCATCACACTTATTAAATTAATTAATTAAATCTCTCAGAACCCCAAGGCTACTAAGCAAGTTGATTTCAGGGTTGGGATTAAAAGTCTTTCACTGCCCTTCCCCCATGCTGGCACAGCACTTCTGGCTCCATCCTGGCTTTTGTTCTCTCCACTTGCAGGTTTCCTTGCTTGAGTTCTTTCCCTGCAGCCCATGGATTGGATCTATCACAGTGGCTTGCTAGGCTGAAAAGTCTGCAAATACAGTCTGCATTTGTTTATGCCCTCGTCTAGGCATAATCTTCTCCTATTTTATGGCCTGCTGGAGAGGAAGACTCTGATCACTCAGAAGCATGAGCCTATCCAGAGGCTATCTCACAGTGGCTGGTTTTCCCAGCTGTGTGGGCACTGTCTTCTACAGACCAGGACCATGTTCTCCTTGGGTCCTCTGAGATGAATTTTGCTGGCGGCTCTTCAGCATCAAAGCTCTTGAGCAAATGGCCATCCTGAAGTCACGATCTGGATTGCTGCACTGCAGCTTTCTCAAGCTTACTCAGTACCCATCCCCATTCAGTTTTCAGCAGTGCCCTTCTGGGCATCAGTAGGAGTGGAGGCAGCATGCTTATGTTTGCTGACAGCATGCATCTTTCCTTCCTTGTGTTAAATCTTGTGTTGAAGAAGCATATAATGAGGTGTTCGATGTTTTCTTGGGCATCCTATCCACAGATGAATATGCAGGTTTCACTCAGGGCTGATGGATCCACTCCACTGCTTTCACCTTTTTAGAGCCCAGATACACTTGCATTTCTGCATTGCACTCAATATGCCTTAAAGCCACCAACTTCTGCTAAGCTGTGCAGGATGGAGTGTAGCCTAGCTGGTCTCTCTCCTGTGTGCAGCAGTCAAGTTTCTTTGGCTTGGAGACAAAGCCTCAGAGCACTGTTTTGTCAGTACTGCTCCTGCGTGCATCCTTCAGATGCATTTTTAAACTAGCTCTGGATATTTAATGTATGGTCTTGTGACAACAGGAAAGGAAAGTCTGCTCTCTGTGCTCTCCCAGTGCTGTAACCTCTGTCAAGCCTGGCTCTGATTGATGCTATTAATATTTTAGAGATCATTTAGGATCTCTGCCTTGACTGTGCTCCTCGCCCAAAGAAAGAACTGTCCTGTGTGGATGTCTGCAGCTGCTGGAGGAGCATGCTTGCTGCTTGCTGGTGTATCTTGGAGGAGGCAGGTCTGCAGGTTAGCAGGACTGCCAGGATTAATGGGAGAACAAAGCCTTCAGCAAGGTAATTGCTAACCTCTATCATGTCTAAGCTGGCCCCCTTCTGTAGGTGGGGGTCTTTTAGCTTTCCTGGAACATTGTCTTCTGTCCTTACCTTTTGGCAAAGGGGACAGTTCGCCTCTGGACATTGTCTCTACAGACTGCTTTTGGCCAAGGAAGGATGTGGAAGGGTGTCAGTATGCCTTTGCTCATCCCTTCCAGTTCCTGGAGCTGACTTCAGCAGAGCTGCCAAACCCAAAAGAACTCTGCATCTCTCCTATGGTTTTGGTCACCCTTTGCCACTGAACTGTTATATGATTTGTCCCCAGAGTGTTAGTTCTGCTGTGGGGTCAGTCAGTGCTGAGGAGAAGCACATTGGTGCTCCACCATATGCCCTTTCCAGCTGCCTCTCAGGAGCTGCACATGGACCCATCCTGCACCTCCCTGTCTTGCATCCTGCCTTTGGTCTGCTCTACACAGTGGAGCTGCCTGACTGTTCCTCTTGGTGCAGGAGAACTCTGGTGATGCTCTACTTGCTCAGTCTTTCCCACAGGGCCCACCTAAGTCCAGCTCTGGGGATGGGGACTACGTGCTTCAGACACAGGGGCTCCAACAGATCCAGGAGACAGTGAAGCTCTGTGACTGAAACCCAGACTGTGTTTGCTCTGCCTAATTATCAAAAGTATGAGTTTGTTCTGCTAGGTGCACATTATGCCTTTATTGTGGTGTAATTATGCCAGCTGCCTATGTTTAGTGTCATAAAAAGGAATAAAATGCCCATTACCCGCCTAAAGAATTCTTCTTGTGGGTTTTTTTTTTTTATTTTTATTGCTCTGGAGTACACAGTAGGGATATCTTTGATCGGCAATTCTCCATGTAAAATAGCTAGTGAAATACTGTGCCTTTCAGAGAGCACCTCCAGCCAGCAGCCTGCAAAGGCAGCTGGCCCACAACCCTCACCTGGCGCTGCTTCTGCTGCTTACTGCCAGCCCGATCTGGTGGTCAAGATGATGAAGCCGCCTCGCTGCCACCACAGCACCTTCCCCTGTGGGAGCTCGGCTGCTTGCTGGTAACTTCTCCCTGCAGCCCTCCAGATCCCTCCAGACCCCCTCCTGATGACACAGCACCCAAGAGGTGCAAGATGCTTTCCAAACCTGGGAGAAGATGCAGCCTCTCTACCCACAGGAACTGTTCACAAAGACACAGTGGTGCCTTGATCTGTCCTCTGCAATTGGGCTTTAGCTGCTTTGGGGTTTCTTGTGGTGTCTGAATTCCTGGGGCAATGTTTCTCTGGTGTTGAGAGATGCCTCAGAGGAGCTGCATCCTCCAAGAGCTGAGGTTCTCTGCAAACATCAATTACTGAAACACATATTCCTGGCAGGGAAAGCAGCAGGAGGTTTGCTTTGTGTATATAAGTGCTAGGGGCATTTTGGTGATATTAAATAATTTCTGATGAAAAAAATAATGTGGAAAAACCCAAATCCAAACCCCACATCTTTAGACAATGTTAAAAGCTGCCTCTCCACATTTCTTTATAGGTTCAGGCTTTAATTGCAAAAGGACTTTCTTAGCCTCATTAGGAGCCGTTAGTGCTGGCTATAGATAGCTCTTAAATATATGGTTTCAGTGGATGGTAAATCTGTTGGTTTAGTTGGCTGATTTTTCAACTCAATATTTTCGAGAGGTCGCTGGTCTCCCCCAGCCCAGCTGTGCCACAGATACTTTGCACAACGTCCCTTTTAATTCCCTCCACTTATTTTTTATGTCAGGTGTTCCTTGAAGTGGCCTTCACAGCTCTCCACCCTTTCAGCCGACGACTACGTCAGGGGAAGATGGACTTGCACCTCCCCACAGCTTCATTGCATATGCACATGCCGTCTGCCCCGGCGGCACGATTGCCTTGGTGAAGAATCCAAGGGGCTGCTGATAGCAATCATTGATTAAGAGGGTAATTGTCCTGAAAATTCAGATTGATCAAAAGGCAGAAATGATAACTTGTGTAACTGTGTTTAAAACCACGTCCTGTCAATAGGGGAGACTGA